>NC_072017.1:32835796-33151588 GCF_027791375.1 Indicator indicator
CAGATGAGTTGTAAGTCTCTGTGTTCCCGGACTGGGCATTGGGGGTCCAATTCTGCTCTCTGTGCAATTCTGCTGAATTAAATGGCATTGCATTGACAGAAGTGAGAGCAGAAAATCAGCTTGGGAGTGCCTCTCATGATCAATAAAAATAATTTCATACAGTGATGAATTTTCTGAGTGGATCAGAACCAACAAAAGGTACAACTGGAAGTACCTTTGCCCATATGCAGGGTCTGTCTTAATTTGCCTTGCCAGGAAATTTGAATTTTCTGCCCAAACATATGAATTGTGTGGAAACAGAACTCTTATTCCCATTTTATTAAGGACCTGTTTAGTTTTCCACTGTGTATTAAAATCCTTTTTGTTATCTCCATAAATCTTCACTTAGATAATCCTTTTCTGTGAATGCTGCAGTAACGAGGCAGCAAAATATCTGCAGGGCCACCTGTTGATGCTAGAGCTCACTGACATTTCAGTGTCTAGGGATACCTCCTGTTATGGTTTGGAGCTGGCACTTTATCCTAGTTCCTAATTGCAAAATAAAGGTAGGGATTTTCCACAGACTTTGAGTGAAAGGTAAATGAAGGTAACTCTACACTACCTCCGATTAGTGGAAATGTAACCTGCTATACCTTCCTGTCTCTCTGTGTCCATCTACTTTGTATCTGCTCAGTAATGTGCAGACAGCAAAAAGAAATCTCTCAGAACACCAGTTCCCCTGTCCTGCAGCAGGGAAAAGCTGCACAACAGAGAATCACAGAATTGCTTTGGTTGGCAAAATCCTCTAAGATCATCAAGTCCTTCTGTTGACAAAAATGTGTGGACATGGCACTTGGGGACATGGTTTCATAGAATCATCATAGAATCATAGAATTAGCCAGATTGAAAGAGACTTCTAAGATCATCCAGTCCAATCTATCACCCAGCCCTATCCAACCAACCAGACCATGGCACTAAGTGCCTCATCCAGGCTTCTCTTGAACATCTCCAGGGATGGCAACTCCACCACCTCCCTGGGCAGCACATCCCAATGGAAAATTTCTCTCTGTGAAGAACTTCCTCCTAACATCCAGCCCAAACCTCCCCTGGCACAACTTGAGACTGTGTCCCCTCCTTCTGCTGCTGCTTGCCTGGGAGAAGAGACCAACCCCCACCTGGCTACAACCTCCCTTCAGGTAGTTGTAGACATCAATAAGGTCTTCCCTGAGCCTCCTCTTCTCCAGGCTAAACACCCCCAGCTCCCTCAGCCTCTCCTCACAGGGCTGTGCTCCAGACCCCTCCCCAGCCTTGTTGCCCTTCTCTGGACACATTCCAGTACCTCAACATCTCTCTTGAATTGAGGAGCCCAGAACTGGACACAGGACTCAAGGTGTGGCCTGACCAGTGCTGAGTGCAGGGGAAGAATAACCTCCCTTGTCCTGCTGGCCACACTATTCCTGATCCAGACCAGGATGCCATTGGCTCTCCTGGCCACCTGGGCACACTGCTGGCTCATGTTCAGCTACTATCAACCAGCACCCCCAGGTCCCTCTCTGCCTGGCTGCTCTCAGCCACTCTGACCCCAGCCTGTAGTGCTGCTTGGGGTTGTTGTGGCCAAAGTGTAGAACTCTGCACTTAGCCTTGTTCAATCTCATCCCATTGGCCTCTGCCCACCCATCCAGCCTGGCCAGGTCCCTCTGCAGGGTCCTCCTACCCTCCAACAGATCAACACCTGCTCCTAACTTGGTGTCATCTGCAAACTTACTGATGATGGACTCAATCCCCTCATCCAGATCATCAGTAAGGATACTGAACAGGATGGGGCCCAGCACTGATTCCCAGGGGACAGCACTAGTGCCTGGCTGCCAGCTGGATGTGGCACCATTCACCACCACTCTCTGGGCCTGGCCCTCCAGACAGTTCTTGACCCTTTTCAGAGTGAATGGGTTTGATGGAAGACCAACTGTAGACCAGCAGTGCTGTGTCCTTCACCCTAAAGTCTCACCTTAGTGTCCCTTCTAGAAAAACAAAATCTGCCACTCCAGCATTTCTAAATTTTAAATATTGGCACCTGATCCAATCTATTTGGTTTTGTTGTTGCTTTCTTTTTAACATTCTGATATTCTTGAGTCCAGCATTTGGTCAAATTAATCCAATAGGAAAATTTCTTTTGTGCAAGAAAGATGTTCTTAAATCCTTAATACATTTGAGTAATTTCTGCATGCCATTTAAGGGCATACCCAAAACTGAGTCTACTTCATTGTTAATTCTGACTGGCAACACAAATTTGAAAGTTGGCTGTTGTCCAGCTCCTCCTTTGATGCCATCTATAATTTTGAGGTAGTGTAATTTTAGAGGGAACCTTTTCCGAAATGGTCATTAAAGCTTTTAATTAGGAAGTGTATTAAAGTAAAAACAACATAAATGTGGACTTACATCCAGCTTTCTCTCTCTTTTTAACCATATCACAGAATCATAAAATTGATTGAAAGGGTTGAAAAGGACCTCCAAAGGTCATCCAGTCCTACCCCTCTGCAGTCAGCAGGGGCATCCTCAACTAGATCAGGCTGCTCAGAGCCCTGTCAAGCCTCTCCTTGAATATCTCTACTTCCCTGGGCAACCTGTTCCAGTGTTCCACCACCCTCATGGTAAAGAACTTGTTCCTAACATCCAATCTAAACCTGCCCTTCTCTAGGTTGAAGCCGAAGCCATTGGCCCTCATCCTATCACCACAGCCCTTTGCAAACAGTCTCTCTCCAGCCTTCCCATAGCCCACTTCAGGTACTGGCAGGCTGCTCTTAGGTCTCCCCAGAGCCTCCTCTTCTCCAGGCTGAACACCCCCAGCTCCCTCAGCCTGTCCTTGTAGTAGAGGTGCTCCAACTCCCTGATCATTTTTGTGTCCCTCCTCTGGACCCTCTCCATCAGGTCCATGTCCCTCCTATACTGAGGGCTCCAGACCTGTACACAGTACTGCAGAATCACCTTACCCTATCTGCTGACCACACATCTTTTGATGCAGCCCAGGAAGCCATTGGCCTTCCCTAGATTTAGCTCTGAATGCACTGATGCCTGAGGCTCTTTTTAAACTCAGCCCAGTATAGGACTACATTAAGTTCCACATAGACCATTCCAGACCCTTACATTATATTCCAGCTGTATATGGCTCAAGTTTCAAGCTTACTTCATACCTTTTGATATTAAAATATCTTCTTCACTACAGGGATCTAACTTGAATATTTTTGAATATTTTGAATATTGGTGGATGAGAAGCTCAACATGAGCCAGCAGTGTGCACTTGCAGCCCAGAAAAACAACCAGATCCTGGGCTGCATCAGGAGAAGTGTGGCCAGCAGGTCAAGGGAGCTGATTCTCCCCCTCTGCTCCACTCTGCTGAGACCACACCTGGAGTACTGTGTCCAGTTTTGGAGCCTCTGTTACAAGAGGGATATGGACATGATGGAAGGTGTCCAGAGAAGGGCTATGAGGATGAGCAGAGGGCTGGAGCTGCTCTGCTCTGGAGACAGACTGAGAGAGTTGGGGTTGTGCAGTCTGGAGAAGAGAAGGCTCCCAGGAGACCTTATTGTGGCCTTCCAGTATCTGAAGGGGGCTACAAAAAAGCTGGGGAGGGACTTTTTAGGATGTCAGGTAGTGATAGGACTGGGGGGAATGGAACAAAGCTGGAAGTGAGGAGATTCAGAATGGATGTAAGGAAGAAGTTCTTCCCCATGAGAGTGGTGAGACCCTGGAACAGGTTGCCCAGGGAGGTGGTGGAAGCCTCATCCCTGGAGGTTTTTGCAGCCAGGCTGGATGTGGCTGTGAGCAACCTGATGGGAGTTCCTTGGGGTTAGGGTCCATTCCAACCCTGCCAATTCTGTGATTCTATGATTCTGTGATCCAGTGATTAATTTTGCTGAGTTTTTAGCTCTTCTGAAACTGAGAATTAAGTTATCACTCATCCACATCTGAGAACAGGTAGAGATATGCTCTGGTTAGTCCTCTCATCTGCCATTAGTGGATTGTTTCATGTCTTTCAGGGCTTTTCTTGACTTGGCAAAAAAGCAAATACTGTTGCATCTTTTGTTTTTGAAAAATTGTGTTTTGATTTTTTCTTGCATGGTCTGTTTGGTAAGATCAAAGAGCAGTGATATGTTCTTATCTTGGAGGTCCTTTCTATTTCTCTCAGTAATCACTTCATATTAAGGGATTTCATCCAGGCCCAACACCATCAGGATCATTGTGCACAATCCATCTCTGTTAGGCAAATAGAACAAGTTCTCTGAGCTTGTATTCTGCTTTGAGGGTCTTTTCCTCAGTGCAAACAGGAGACCAAGAAATTTCTATGATCTCTTCCTTGTCATTTCAGATCAAGCACATACTCCCAAACCCAGATACCTGTAAAAGCAGCATGTCTCATGCTACTCTTTGAATAGCAGCAGACCATACAGACTCCATTTCAGGAGTTTACTAGCACTGCAGGTTGTACCATCAAACTATAGACTTGCCTTACAGCAAAGTCAGGGCTGCTGAAAGAACAGAAAAGAGAAGACCTTCTAAATTGTGTCTTGTCTCACTAGGTGGGGATTTTTTGTGAGGCTGTCCTTGCATGCCCTGCAAGATAACATTCTCACTTGCTTTTAAGCTTTAATTTCTTCAATATGGAGATTGCAGTGTTGTACATTGGTCATATTTCATAGAATCATAGAATGGATCAGACCAGAAGGGACCTCCAAAAGTCATCCAGTCTGACCTCCCCACAGTCAGCAGGGACATCCCCAACTAGATCAGGTTGCCTAGGGCCTCGTCCAGCCTCACCTTGAGTGTCTACAGGGAAGAAGCCTCAACCACCTCCCTGGGTAACCTGTTCCAGTGTTCCACCAACCTCATAGTGAAAAACTTCTTCCTCATATCCTCCACCAATGTGCTCTAGCGTGAGGTGTCCCTGGCCATGGCAGGGGGGTTGAAACTAGATGATCCCTGAGGTCCCTTCCAACCCTAACAATTCTATGACTCTATAGTAAAGAACTTGTTCTTAAAATCCAATCTAAATCTGCTAAATTTCTAATTTCTCAATTTCTCTTTGAATATTTTCAGGAAAATGTCAAAGCAGCCAAACATTTGTGCTTTGGAGTCTTCACTGATCTGGTTGAACACGTAGCTCAATGAAGAGTTCTGTCAGCACAAGTGAGGGTGTGCGGAAGTGTGGTACAGGACAAGCCACCCAAGGTTATCAGCTTTTGAAAGCTTGCATGTCAGAAACGTGTTTTTGAAATTGCTGCACCTGTTCTAAATTCAGGAGGGAGATATTTTTAAGAACAAGGTATGACAGAAGATGTCAGAAACAAAGGGATCAGCTACTGGATTCAAGGAAAAGAAGGTAAGAAGAGAAACTGCAGCAGATTGGGACTGGGTTTTATTGAGTGTGGGTGCTTGTGTAGGACACAAAGTTTAATCAAGACAAGAATTAAATGAAGTGGGAAAATGCACATGAGAATAATGGTATCAGAAGATGAACAGAAATCATACAGGACATCAAGAAAATGCTGGGACTAGGGGAGCATAAAGATGAAATAGCACCCAGAAAGAAAATAAGACTGGACAACTAAGAAAGGCCAGGAGCCAGTGGCACGTGGGCATTGTGTCTGTCTGATTAGCTGCAAAGACAGTCAGAGTATATTGAGGGTAAGGAGGCAGCAAACTGAAAGAGAAGAGAGAATAAAGCTGGATTTAAGGATCTGAGGGACTGTGAAAGGCTAGGTATATACTGTGGATTTACAAGGGGTAAATTATGGAATCCTAAGGGAGACAGATCAAAGTGTGGGGAAATGAGCTGAAGTGCCTGTACTCACCAGACCCCCCCTGTACTGAGCAGCAGCAAGCTAACCCAGTCCCATTCCTCTGCATCCATTTGCTAGCATGAAATATGTGTGGGTCTCATTTCCTAGCAGTGTTGATCCACGTATAAGATTACAGCTGTGTGACACAGTTGTCAGTCATGCCATCAGCCCAAATGGCATGTGGCACCCATCAGCACCCATGTGGCAAGCCTCCATCCTTAGAGATACTCAAAAGCTGTCTGGACATGGTCACAGTCTCATAGTATATCAGAGGTTGGAAAGGACCTCAAGAGATCATCCAGTCCAACTCCCTGCCAAAGCAGGATCACCCAGGGGAGTCTGCACAGGAATGCATCCAGGTGGGTTTGGAAAGTCTTCAGAGAAGGAGACTCCACAACCTCTCTGGGCAGCCTGCTCCAGGGCTCTGTCACCCTCACTGTAGAGAAGTTTCTCCTCATGTTGAGGTGAAACCTTCTCTGTTCAAGTTTGAACCCATTGTTCCTTGGCTTATCAATGTGCAGCACTGAAAAGTGCTTGGCCCCCTCCACTTGACACCCACCCCTCACATATTTATACATACTGATGAGATCCCCTCTCAGTCTTCTCTTCTCCAGACTAAACAGCCCCAGGGCTCTCAGTCTCTCTCCATAGGGGAGATGCTCAAGTCCCCTAACTATCCTCCTGGCTCTCCCTTGGACTCTCTCCAGCAGGTCTCTGTCTCTCTTGAACTGGGGAGCCCAAAACTGGACACAGGATTGCAGCTGTGGTCTCAGCAGGGCAGAGCAGAGGGGGAGCAGAACCTCCCTAGCCCTGCTGGCCACACTTCTCTTGCTGCCCCCCAGGCTCCCATTGGCTCTCTTGGCCACAAGGGCACATTGCTGTCCCATGCAGAACTTGCTGCCCACCAGCACTCCAAGGTCTTTCTCTGGGGAGCTGCTTTCCAGCAGGGCAGCCTCTAACTTGTCCTGGTGCCTGTTGTTATTCCTCCCCAGATGCAGGACCCTGCACTTGTCCTTACTAAACTTCATGAGGTTTGACTGTACCCAGCTCTCAGCCTGTCCAGGTCACGTTGGATGTCAGCACAGCCTGACAGGTGTCAGCCAACCCCCCCAGTTTTGTATCATCAGAACTTGCTGAGGATACTCTCAATCCTCCTGGGCAGCCATCTCTAGGTGGTCCTCCTTGAGCAGAGGCAGTGGAACAAATGACCTCCACGAGTCCCTTTAAACTCAGCCAGCATGTGATCCTGTGGTGTCACAGCCCAGTGTCAAGTAGTGTGAAGGAGAAAGAAATCCAGAGGAAGAGCTTGGGTTTTTCTGAGTTCTGTGAAATGCTACACACCCTCTCTCTGACCTGCTACTTACTTGTTGTCTTTTCCAGTCCACAAGTCTCTCTCCCTTACTCCCTTTCTCTTCCCCTTGAGGAAGGGAGAGTAGTTGAGAGAGAGTGTCTGCCACTCATGCAGTGACCAGCCCAGACCTAACCCTTGCCAGCAGAGAGAGTTTCTAGCATTTCTCTCTGCAGTCCCTAATGAAGACCATATAAAAACAAAAAAGCATCACTGCATTTTTGGTATGATGGTAAGTATGAAAATGAACATTCACAATTTGATTAGGTACCTGCCCAGAACCTATGGAGACAAGTGACCTTAATCTGTAGAGGAAACTGCAATAAGTATTTATATATCTCTGTGAGAGTTAACCATGCAACAGGGATTATGCTGACACACAGACCAGGGTTTGGATTTGCCTGGTCATTTTTGCCCAGAGCTACCAGCCCCTTGGGTGTAACTTGTTCTGGTTCTGGCACAGCTTCTGCTTTCCTCTGTGTCCTCATTTCCCACAGTCCTGAAGCTGTGTCTCAGATGCCCACAGGCAAAGAAAGGCATTGGCCACCTTTGGGAATTTTCAGAGGCCTTTCAGTAACTGCCTGTAAGAACAGTTCAGTGATGCAAGGCATCTCCTTAGAAGTAATTTAATTCTTAATTGCTACAGCTTTGAGCAGGAAGAAACAAAAGGTTATCATGGGAAAATGCCTAAGAAATATAGATGAGCTCTAAGAAGATGTAGAGACACATTCTCTGTCATCTTCTGTAGTCATTTTCAAACAGGTGGCATACAGCAGTAAATGATGAGAGGTTTCAGGACAGGATAATGCAGCTGCTTGTAGATCCTCACAAGAAATGAAGGGTGAAGAAAGACTACTATCTATATAGACTGACCACAAGCAAATCAGAATTCTTGATTGGTTTGTTATTAAAATCCAGATGGTTCTTTGTTTCTGTTAGGACAGCTTTGCCCTCTGCCATGCTCTACTTTTCTGCTCCCCTTTTAGCCTGAAGGAGCATCTTTTCTGACATATACTGACTTCTCATGACATGAGTTTGGTTGTATAAGTGTCCTGTGGGCTTGCAGATGAGGTGGTGCCATGTGGTGCTGCGTGCTCACAGCTTTCAGTCCTCAGTATACAAACAGCACTCAGCAGGAGCTGCCGAGTCCAGTTCCTATGTGCCGGACCCCAGGTAGGGCATGGCATTGATGGGTTGAGAAGCACAGGTGCTCCCACCTTTTAAAATGTGTGCTGGTGTTCAGAAGCTCCAGGAAACTTCAGATATGGAGATATGTACTTATCAATACATATATATCACAGAATCACAGAAACATTCAGGTTAGAACAGACCCTCAGGATCACCAAGTCCAACCCAGAACCCTACTCCACAAGCTTCACCCCATAAACCATATCCCCAAGCACCACATCCAAACCACCTTCAAACACAGCCAGGCTTGCGGACTCTACCATCTCCCTGGGCAGCACATTCCAATGCCTCACCACTCTTTCCATGATTTTTTTTTCCCGATGTCCAGTTTAAACCTACCCAGTTGTAGCTTGAGGCTGTTCCCTCTTGTTCTATCACCTGGGAGAAGAGACCAGCACCAGCCTCTCTACAGTGTCCTTTCAGTAGTTGTAGACAGCAATGAGATCTCCCCTCAGCCCCCTCTTTTCCACACTAACCATCCCCAGCTCCTTCAGTCACTCTTCATCAGGTTTATTCTCCAGGCCCTTTCCCAATTTCCTTGCCCTCCTTTGCACTGACTCCAGCACCTCCATCTTGCATTGAGGTGTCCAAAACTGAACCCATTATCCGAGGTGTGGCCTCTAGATGGGATGTATGTCTGTATACTTCTCAAAAGACCTAAACTATAGCTCAGAATGTTTTGTAAAACTCCCCTCCTGAGAAAATACACGGTAACTGATGGCACTATTGACAGAGCTCATAAAAGGAGTAGTGGATTACCTGTTGTGTAACAGAGCCAATGACTATTCATGGTCCCCTTGGTATGGAGCTGCCATATTTCAGCTAATTAACTCTTCTTCTTAGCTGGTGCACATGCATACTTTTTACATGATACCAAAGTGTGTTTAATTGAAGTTTGACAGATAATACCAAAGGCAGTTTGCAAACAAACATACTCCACTGTTTGGGCTATGAGGATGCTGAAGGGACTGGAGCACTGCCTTATGAGGAGAGGCTGAGAGACCTGGGGGTGGTTAGTCTGGAGAGGAGAAGACTGAGAGGGGATCTAATAAATGTTTTTAAATATCTGAGGGCTGAGTGTCAAGAGGGAGGGGACAGGCTCTGCTCTGTTGTACCCTGTGATAGGACAAGAGGCATTGGATATAAACTCCCATACAGGAGGTTCCACCTCAACGTGAGGAGGAACTTCTTCACTGAAAGGGTCCCAGAGCACTGGAACAGGCTGCCCAGAGAGATTGTGGAGTCTCCTTCCCTGGAGACTTTCAAGCCCTGTCTGGATGCATTCCTGTAAGACCTGTGCTGGATTCTATGGTCCTGCTCTGGCAGGAGGAGCTTGGACTCAATGATCTTTAGAGGTCTCTTCCAACCCCTAACATACTGTGATCCTGTGATCCTGTGATCCCATGTGTGATTTCCATAAATGGAACAGGACCACTTAATGGAAACATATATAAAAATTAGTTCATCACCCCATTTCAGAAAGGCCTAAAATTCATGCTCTTAGGGCATTTTTCAGTCAGAAACTGGCAAGAGAAACACTTTTCTTTTTTTTTCTTTAGGTAATATACTTATTTCTTATTATAGTTATTTCCAAAGACCACACAAATTTCCACTGAGAACACTTCTAAATGTTGTTGATACTGACATTATCTCCTTTACCCAATATATTTGAGAATACTGAGCAGCCAGTGAATTAAAGTCTCAAAGTATCAAATTTCCTTTGAGAATCTTTGGTGCAAGCCAAGGTAAACTAAAGATCTAAAGCTGAGCTGCTTTCTGAAGCAGTTTATTTTTTATCTTCCTACTGACTTTCACTCAGAACACACATAGTGGCTGGAAAGGAGCACAGCCTGCCACAGAGTCCTGTTCCCCCCACCCTGTTCAAAATAAGATGCTTAATAAATTCCCTAAGGCTGTTTTGGGGATGTGTATCCAGGTATCCTTACAATGGCTTTGGCATTGTAATGGCATTTCCCCAGTGGTAGTATGGTCAGATCCATGCCTGGATCTTGATCCAGTGCAAAGTCCAGACATAGCTAAGGTGTGTCCCCAAGCCAGGATCTTGGAGCTTTTGTAAGGTGCCCAAAGAAGTGGTAGAAGCCCCATCCCTGGAGGTTTTTGCAGCCAGGCTGGATGCAGCTCTGAGCAACCTGCTGTGGTGTGAGGTGTCCCTGCCCATGGCAGGAGGGTTGGAACTGGCTGATCCTTCAGGTGCCCTCCAACCCTGACAGTTCTATGATTCTGTGATCACTACTATTTTTATTATTATTTGATATCACCTGTTTCACAACTAACATGGGGAGGAACTTCTGGAACAGGCTCCCCAGAGAGATTGTGGAGTCTCCTTCTCTGGAGACTTTCCAGCCGCATCTGGATGTGTTCCTGTGTGACCTGTGCTGGATTCTATGGTCCTGCTCTGGTAGGGGGGTTGGACTCGATGATCTTCAGAGGTCCTTTCCAACCCCTAACATCCTGTGAGCCTGTGATCTTTAAGGTCCCTTCCAGTCCAAACCATGGATCTATGAATCAGTGAATCCAGTGGCTGGTTGCAGGTAGATTGCACCATTCTCCTCTGATTTCCCCTTCTCTTGATAGTGGCAGTAAGTGTGAGTATTTAAGCTTGCTAATAATGTACCCTTTGCATGGTAAGTGGTTTATGCCCAAAGATAATGCTCTACCAACAGTGTAACAGCTTATTGAGGCAGCTGTGTGTCTTAGAATTAGAAATATTCTCTCTTGTTCCCTGAGGGATAGCACAACATTGATCAGTAGATCTGATCCAGAATAAACTGCAAGGATTTTTTTTTTCCCTTCAGAATTTAGAAGTCAGATTCCCATCCTCTTGATCTTATGGAGACAAAGACATACTACAGTCAGAATTAGCTAAAGTATTTATAGACTAAGGCAATAATGGGAATATGAATGTCAGAAGCTAACCATCTAACACTACATAATTAAAAGTGAGATCATTGTGCAGTACCTTTTTGCCTTCAGGTGGCTATTTTTTTTTCTGTAAACCTTTGGAAGGTTTTACATGCTAGGGATGAAATGTAAATAAAACAGCAAGTTCATTAGAACTGCTTTTAACTTTTAATAGCATTCCCTGAACCTGAAGTCACTGCTGGCATTTAAAACTTGAGCTCTTTGATCTGCCAATAACTTAGCCCTTTAAGCTAGAAGGTAACATGGTCAATTATACCTCAGCACTGTTTTCACAGGAGGCTTGGCCTTCCTAATGCAGATTCAGAGAAATTGATAACGTTTGCCTCAATTCTGCTTTTGCATAAGTAGAGTGGTTTCATTTATGTGCCCTAAATCAAAGGAGAGGTAAAAATCTGCTTCTTGATCCACTGGCTAAACTTTTAGGACATATTTTTGGCTGTCATTCTGGTACTAGATTGTTACTTGCATAATAATCATTACTCTTTCAATACATGATGATAGGTAATCTGGAAGTCTTTAAATCCTTTTCCCAGCATACTCTGGGCAAAAAAATTCAAGCACATGTATGGATCTGTGCTTAATAGCTTGTAAAAATGAATCCTTGGTATTAACTGAGGGTTAAAATATTGTGCAGGGCTACTAGAATCTGAAACACTTCACTTCCCATACAGCAATGGAAATGCTCCTCCAGCATATGAGCTGACTCCTGTCCTCAGAAGATCAATCTCTTTTGTGTTTGCTACTACATGCCAGGCATTTGAGTGTGTGGATGGACATGTGTGGGCCCTATCCCTGGAGATATTCAAGGTTAAGCTCAACAGGGATCTTGGCAACCTGATCTAGTTGAGGATGCCCCTGCTCACTGCAGGCAGGTTGGACTAGACGACCGTCAAAGGTCCCTTCTAACCCAGACCGTTCTATGACTCAACAAGAGTAACGTCTTAGGAGCAGTTAGAGCTAATTATCACATATTGGATCTGAACAAAGAGACTGAAATAAGCAAATGAGTGCAATTGTTTTTACCACAGATATTTCATGATAGGCAAACCACACTATTTTTGCTAGAAGTAATTTATAGATTTATCCTTGACTAGAATATTTTTGGTTGCTATTTGCTCAATTCTGATGTTAAAAGCAAAAGGTAAAGTCCAGCATACCTCCCTGCTCCAGGTTCACTGCTCCACCAACTGTTAGCACAGCCAAGTGCACCACCAAAACACGTTCCTCAGCACAACATCTACATGCCTTTTAAGTACCTCCAAGGATGGTGACTCAACCACTTCCCTGAGCAGCCTGTTCCACTGTTTGACAACCCTTTCAGTGAAGAAGCTTTTCCTAATATCCAACCTAAACCCCTCCTGGCACAACCTGAGGATCTTTTCTCTTGTCCTGTCTCTTGTTATGTGGGAGAACAGACTGACACCCACCTCACTACAACCTTCTTTCAGGTTTACCTGAGTGTATACAAGCACAATGTATTTGTGTTCACATATCAATGGTGTATTCGTCTCTCCCTTATGTATAAAATACACGGAAAAAAAAAAAAACCAAACACAAACCTAGGTTGTGAATAGCCTAAAGCAATTCAGGAGTGTGTGGTGAATGTGTAATATGTTACATTAAGCACAGTTAAGTCCTTCTGATTAAAATCTTACAGCAGACATTACAGAAAGAGCTGCAACAAGTTTCCTTGCAAGCCAGTGTGGATATTTGCATTATGACCAGGAGTATTTCAGAAAATTTTAGCCACAATTCCTGTGCCTTTCTGCCTGTCTGGGACATCTTTCTCTCATTTTCCACCAAATGAACCATGGTATATTATTAATCCAAGTTACAGCCTGGAAAAGAATACACAGATCTCCTTCTCTCTTTTGCGCTGCAACTCAGCTCCAGGAAAATTTCTCTTCAAATCTGTGGGAGCTGCTATTTCTCAGCTTTCTCTTTGTTAAAAAAGCTGTCAAATAGGGTCTCTAAGTATCTTCTTTCTAGGCACCCTGTTAAAAACCTGTGTCTCTTGATGCAGAAGAGGCAGCAGCAGAAGATCACACAATTGTCAGGGTTGGAAGGGACCTCAAGAGATCATCAGGTCCAACCCCCCTGCCAGAGCAGGATCACTTAGGGTAGTCTGCACAGGAATGCATCCAGGTGGGGTTGGAAAGTTTCCAGAGAAGGAGACTCCACAACCCCCCTGGGCAGCCTGCTCCAGGGCTCTGTCACTCTCACTGTAAAGAAGTTTCTCCTCATGTTGAGGTGAAATCTTCCATGTTCGAATTTGAACCTGTTGTTCCTTGTCTTATCACTGTGAACCACCAAAAAGAGCCTGGCCCCATCCACTTGACCCCCACCCCTCAGATACTTCTACATGTTTATGAGATCACCTCTCAGCCTTCTCTTCTCCAGACTAAACAACCCCAGAGCTCTCAGTCTCTCTTCAGAGGGGAGATGCTCAAGTCCCCTAAGCATCCTTGTGGCCCTCCGTTGAATTCTCTCCAGCAGGTCTCTGTCTCTCTTGAACTGGGGAGCCCAAAACTGGACACAGGATTGCAGCTGTGGTCTCACCAGGGCAGAGTAGAGAAGTAAAAGAACCTCCCTAGCCCTGCTGGCCACACTTTTCTTCATACATCCCAGGATCCCATTGGCTCTCTTGGCCACAAGGGCACATTGCTGTCCCATGCAGAACTTGCTGTCCACCAGCCAGCACTCCAAGGTCTTTCTCTGTGGAGCTGCTTTCCAGCAGGGCAGCCTCTAACCTGTCCTGGTGCCTGTTTTTATTCCTCCCCCATGTATATATATATACACACACACACGCATCCATCTATCTATCTATCTGTCTATCTATCTAGCTATCTATTTATACACACACACATCTATCTGTCTGTCTATCTATCTGTCTATCTATTTATACACACACATCTATCTGTCTGTCTATCTGTCTATCTATCTATCTATCTATCTATCATTTATACACACACACATCTATCTGTCTATCTATCTGTCTATCTATCTATCTATTTATACACACACACATCTGTCTGTCTATCTGTCTATCTATCTATTGATTTATACACACACATATCTATCTATCTATCTATCTATCTATCTATCTATCTATCTATCTATCTATCTATCTATCTACCTACCTACCTACCTACCTATATATATATATATATGTGTGTGTGTGTGTATATATATATATATATATATATATGTAGTTGCTAAGGTATTGCTGAATGGCAATAGTTGCATATAGCCTTAGTTCAGCAGATGGGAAGGGGAATGCTTCACTCTTCCAGTCTTCCATACAACAGAGGCAAATCCCACAAAGCAGGAAGGATATCCTTGACCACAGATCAAGCAGTAACAGAAAGCTGCTTGCTTTTAGAAAGATGAAGCAACTGACAGTCTTCAAATATCGAGAAGTCCTGCTTCTAAGGACTGTAATTTTCAAAGCCATTAAGCATTGGCCAGATCCCAAGCCTTCCAAAATAAATATGGGTCTTTGACACTTTTGGAAGTCAGTTTGTTTATAAAAGGGACTTCTATTTTGTCTCCTACACTTGAAGAAGACAGGAGGCTTTCCAGGAATTTTTCTGACCAGCCAAGGTTTATCAAAAATAGCCAACCCACCTCAGAGTTAGACTGCTTCTCCATGGCTGGCTTCAGAGTGATTTCAATCATGATTAAGATCTCCAATTATATTGTGGCTGGAAGAATAAAGCACATCAGTGAAAGCAGAATCGAGCCTGCAAAGCATTACCTGAGGACAATAATGAAGCCAAGCCACAGGGAGTGAGGAGGATATTCACTAGTGAAAATTTAAGCTGTTGTGAAAAGTCTTCAGCTCTAGTGAAATGCACTTTCCTGTTCTCCTTTTAATCTGGAAGGAACCAAAGCACTAAGCACTGGAATGACACAGGGAAAGGGCAAATGCAGGGAAATGTGTCAAAGAGATGACATTTGCCCTGGAAAACTTTCAGAAGTGTGTTGGAAGGTAATTTTCAGTGGTGGAAGTATAGGGATACGTCTTAATTGCTTTAATTTTTAACTGGAATACAGAGCAGCCCTGTGGAGAAGGACCTGGGTGTCCTGGTTGGATAAAAAGTTCTTCATCGGACAGCAATGTGCCCTGGTGGCCAAGAAGGCAAATGGGATCCTATGGTACATTAGGATTCCAGCAGATCCAGGGAGGTTCTGCTCCTCCTCTCCCTGCCCTAGTGAGACCTCACCTAGAATATTGCATCCAGTTTTGGGCTCCCCAGTTCAAGAGGGACAGGGATCTGCTGGAGAGAATCCAATGGAGGGCTACGAGGATGGTTAGAGGACCTGAGCGCTGCCTTATTAGGAGAGGCTGAGAGCCCTGGGGCTGTTCAGCCTGGAGAAGTGTGAGAGGGGATTTAATAAATGTTTTTAAATATCTGAGGGCTGGGGGTCAAGAGGGAGGGCACAAACTCTGCTCAGTTGCATCCTGTGATAGCACAAGGGGCGGTGGATATAAACTACATTACAGGAGGTTCTACCTCAACATGAGGAGGAAGTTCTTTCCTGTGAGGGTCCCAGAGTACTGGAACAGGCTCCTCAGAGAGGTTGTGGAGTCTCCTTCTCTGGAGACTTTCCAGACCCATCTGGATGCGTTCCTGTGCTAGATTCTATGGTCCTGCTCTGGCAGAGGGCTTGGACTTGATGATCTTCGGAGGTTCCTTCCAACCCCTAACATCCTGTGATCCCGTGAACCCTACTCTCCAGAAAGAATGAGACCCAGAGGGAAAGAGTTGTTTATCAAGGGTTTGGGTGAGGCTATTTTTGATCTCTGGAGGTCTCTTCCAGCCTCTAACATCCTGTGCGCCTGTGACAGACTTTTCAGCATTTCTCTAGGAAGTGCAGTTCTGGAGGGAAGAGCAGTAAATTCAGACTGTGGGAACTGTTGTGCATTTCTTTCGATTTCCAGTGCAGAACATAGTAGAGAAATGGGATACATTCTTAATGGAAAAACGCAATTCCTTATTCAGAGAAGACTGCAATATGATACTGCAACATTTAAATTCCTCTTTTTTTCCCCACTTTTTTTTGGAAATAATATTCTGTAAAATCAACATAGTTTAGCAAAGTGTTTTTAGTTTTGTCAGAGCTATATTTTCTGACAGAAAATGGTTTCCCTCAATTTTTTTTTTTCCTGACCAGCTCAGTTTCAGGACCATATATCTAGGCAATCCTTCTGCTAATGCAGAATTATCTCCTGCAGTATATTTCACTAATGCTCTGTCTGGTCTTCCTATAAATGTCTCAGACAATAAGACTCCCACTGAAAGATTACTCTATAGTCTAATAGATCTGTCAGAAAGATTTTCCTGAAAGTCAGGCTGTATTTTCCTTGTCTTAATTTGGGATGTCGTGGAGCAAGCTCATGAAATGGAAGCGCAGTAAATCACTCGAACCAGATGGTATTCATCGGGGGGTTCCAAAAGAAATAAAGTGCGAAACAGGGAAGGTACTGGCGATAAATCATTAAAAAATAGCAGCTGTTCCCTTTAAAAGGCAAAATGTAGCCTGATGCCTGTACTTAGAATAAAAGTTGTTATTCTTTTTTCGACTGAATAAAAGATCAGGTTCGAGAATTGCAGCCTGATGAGCTTAATCTCAGCTTCAAGGGTATCTGCTAACAATCTGACTATAGTCCAACCATTAGATGATTATAATTTTAGACCAAGCCATGGCAGCTCCCACAGGGGTAAATAATGGCTCTCTAGCATGAGAGAGATCTTAGAAAGAAAAACAGCCACAATTGTATAGGAAGTTCCAGCCTAGAAAAATGTAGAGCTGAATGGCCTCTAACTTGCCTGGATTTTTGAAAAGAAAAGTTTCTGGAAAGGAGTCTGCAGAAGAAGGGTTCCTTGGAGAGGGAGTTTGCTAATGCAAAGTTGGATCATGTAAAAAGAAAGGCTCCCAATGCTAACAGGAGCAAGATGTTGAACAGGCAGCAGGGAAGGAGTTTAGCACAGCAGGTGTCCAGACCTGTGGTAGTAATGTCTGCCATGATAAAATATTTTTTTTCCTTTGAAATGCTTACATAGCAACAGGGAATGTGAAGGAAAGACACCTTACAGATGGAGCATGAGCAAGTTAAGGTTTGTAAAGGATCTAGGTCTGGTGGCAGCCCTTTCTTCTCCATGGCCTCCAACAGCATTCTTTATCCCAGCCAGTAACCATGGGAAATTCAGTTCATCCTGCTCTAAAGTTCTCCATTGGTGACATCTTAATAACAAAGATGCTGAAGGGAGTGGAACATCTTCCTTAGGAGGAGAGACTGAGGTAGCTGGAGCTCTTTAGCCTGGAGAGGAGGAGCCTGAGAGGTGACCTCATTGCTGCTGATAAAGATGTGCAGGGGGAGTGCCCAGAGGCTGGAGCCAGGCTCTGCTGGGTGATGCCCAATGACAGCACAAGGGGCAGTGGGGGAAGCTGAGGCATAGGAAGTTCCAAGGAAAAGTGAGGAAAAAATTTTTCCCTGTGAGGGTGACAGAACACTGGAACAGGCTGCCCAGGGGGGTTGTGGAGTCTTCTTCTCTGGAGATATTCAAGACCTGCTTGGATGAGTTCCTGTGTGATCTGGTTTAGGTGATTCTGCTCTGGCAGGGGGGTTGGACTGGATGATCTTTGGAGGTCCCTTTTGTCCCCTGGCATTCTGTGATTCTGTGAAACTAACTTCTCCCTGTGAAGTTTGTGTGAATTACCTTGTAGCTAATGGAAAACGTAGCACAAGAAGGGTATATTTCTCTATTCTTAAGAAGCAGGTGTTTGTGTTACAAAGCAGGAGCAAGACAAATTGGTATTTCTGTATAGATAGGAAGAATTAGGTTTAGTACTATTCAGATCTTATCTCCAGTTATGTTAGAAATTTAGCAAGTATTCCTGTTGAGAAAATCTCTCCCATTAGGGTTGCATGAGCAAGTTCCAGGAATAGAATTGTGAGCACAGCTAGTGACAGTGGCCACAGGAAGAAGAACACATACTCAGCAAAATGGGAGTTGTGGAAATAGCCAAAGAGGACTGACAGCTTTAAACAATTATTCAGTCATTGAATGCTTTGGAAAGGCAAAGACAAATTATTTGTTTTGTTTTGGTTTGGGGTTTTTTTGCTTTGCTTTGCTTTGCTTTGTTTTGCTTTGTTTTGCTTTGCTTTGCTTTTTTTTTTTTTTTGTTTTGTTTTGTTTTGATTTGCTTTGTTTTGTTTAGTTCTGTTTCAATTTTTTGTTTGTTTTCTGTTATATCATTGTGGTGCTTACTTGGTCCATTTGAATTTCCTCTCTTCAGTCTCATTCATGGTAGCTCCATCTATTCTGTTCAGCTAGATTCATGTCAGGACTCAGCAAAAAGCTGTTGGAAGTTGTGTAAAAAGCCAAAGAGGACTGACAGCTTTAAAACAATTATTCATTCATTGAATGCTTTGGAAAAGGAAAGACAAATTATTTGTTTTGCTTTGGTTTGGTTTGGTTTGGTTTTCTTCTGCTGTATCATTGTGGTACTTACTCAGTCTGTTTGGATTTCCTCTTTTAATTCTATTCTATTAAAAAAACAGAAAACAAAACCAAAACAAAATCAAAAAGCAAACCAAACCCCAACAAAACACCTCAAAGATTTCAGTTTCTTTTGCCAAGTGTAATGATTTTTTAGAGTCACCTGCAGCAGGTGTACTCTCTGATCTTCATGCAGTCCCAATGCCTTGATTACCCTGAGTGAGAGATGCACTGGAATGCTGATGATGTTCAAACATAGGTTCCTCTGCACTCTGCAAGAGGATGCAGACTCTACAAGGCCAGAAAGCAGCCCAGGTTTACACCTATTGCCAGGTGCACCACAGAATAAAGGCGCAGCCATTGCCATCCAGTTTGACCTTTATTTTTACCTCATGTTTTCCTACAGGTATTATAAATAAACATGCCCTTCAGCAGAATTTGTTTGGTATGCAGTGGGGTCCCAAAACAGGCTGGATGTGGCTCTGAGCAACCTGATGCAGTGTGAGGTGTCCCTGCCCATGGCAGGGGCGTTGGAACTAGATGATCCTTGAGGTCCCTTCCAACCCTGACAATTCTATGATTCTATTCTGTGATTCTATAACAGCATCAAAGTCAGAAGTAGCATCTCTGATTGAAAGCTATCTTTTGGAGACTATGAAAGTATTCACTTGAAAACTTTGAGTTCAGCTTAAAAATAACTTTTTCTTTTTTTTTTTTTTTTAAATACGATACATTTGTTTTTCTTACTTCTTTCTCTTCCATTGAGGTTTGCATGTTTGCAGAGTAATCCCTACACTGCAAGTGCTGCATCAGCATCTCTTTCACATTGCAGTAGGATCTCAGGCTGAGGAAAACTTTTTTCACTGTGAGGGTGACAGAACAGTGGAACAGGTTGCCCAGGGGCGTTGTGGAGTCTCCCTCTCTGGAGATATTGAAAACCCACCTGGATGCATTCCTGTGTGATCTGGTATAGGTGCTCCTGCTCTGTCAGGAGGGGTGGACTGAATGATCTTTCAAGGTCCCTTCCAGCCCCTAACATTCTGTGATTCTGTGTGATTCTGTGATCTTTAAACCATTTTTTAAAACTTATTTTCCTTTTGTTTTCTTGATTTTTTTTTAATTAAAATGGTTTTTTATGTTTGGGAGTGTGAAAAAAAATAATTGGTTTAAAGATGGATATTTAGAATTTACCATCACATGGCTTTTTTTTTCCCTCTAATAATTTTTTGCATTAATTATGCTCTGCTTCTCTGAGATGCTATCTGGAATTTGTACCAAGCTATCATGAAAGGTGAGGGACCTGTAAAAAGAACTGGCAATCAGTTTTTCAGGGTACAAAATGGGTTCTTCCTGATGACTAGATTTATGGTAGGCTGTTGAAGATGAAACATAGTCATACTCTCCATTTCAGTTTAGAGCTAGATTGCTCACGTTGAGTTTTGTAGTTGCCTTAATAATTGGCACAACTTTAATGCTCTGCTTTGCTGATGTCTTCCCACCATGACACAGAGCCTTACTGGTTCGTGTCTTTTTGAAGCTTGCTCACAGCATTGCCCCATCGTTTCCTTCCAGGGAAAGAACTCTCCTCTTGCAATTGTTGCCTTAAAGTACAGTGGTAATGAGGTCCCACTGTGGTATTGCTTGCCCCCACTTATCTCTGTGTATAGCAGGGTCTCAGACCTGAAATCCCTCCGAGTTTCAGGTACAATACACAAATATGGTGAAGACATCGCTGTTTTCAAAGACACGGAAGCAATCTTTGGCTAGGAAAAAAGATAAAGGCTCCCAATATAGGGATTATATCCTGTGAAAGGAAAACACTGCGCTTTCTCTCCTCTTTTTGTAGATAAAACATTGGTGGATAAAACAGGGGATCATATTCCTCTTTTGAAAAACTTACTGCTTAGAGATTTGAAGAAAAATCAATGTGACATTTGGATACACTTTGAAGTTCTTTCACAGCTTGAAACTTCACAACTTTTGTCTCTCCCCCCCCCCCCCCCCCCGCCTTTTTTTTTTATCAACTGTATTCATTACATTTCCATATAAAGCATCCTGCTTGTTAAATATCACCTCTCTTCCTCTTGCTCTTTTCCTCTTGCTCGCTCTCTTTTTTTGCTGTTTCCCCCCCTCCTGCCACGTTGCTCTCCAGGAGGATCCAGGGCTTTCTCTCAAAGGTAGCAACACACCATTCAATTAAAGCTCTGGCCTTTGTAAGGACAGATAACAACTTTGATCGCCGCGTTTGTGTAATTAAGGGACAGGCGTCTGGTTTAAAGGAGCCCCTCATTTGCCTTTGAAACGGCGAAGACCACGATGAGCTCGCCGCGACACCGGCGCGGTAGGAAAGTCCCAGTCTCCTTTGGTGTCACATCTATCTGCGTCCCCCAGCCTGCTCGTCCGCTGTCCCAGGGACAACGATTAGGCAGCCCCCCTGCTGCCTGCAGATGGAGTGAAGCGGTGCGATAAGCCGAGCTGCCTGCCTCCCCTTGCAACAGACGGGCGGAGGGAGAGCTCTTCTTCACAGGCAGCCCGAGCGTAAGCCGTTTAAACAAGCGTGCAGGAAATATTGGGGTAATTACCAAGCACAGGGAGGGGGTCTCTGGCTATCAGCAGCATTGAGAATGGATTCGCAAACTCCCCCGGCGGATTAATTGATCCTTTTTTTTTTTTTTTTTTTTTTTTTCTGCAGTCAGTCTTTTGAAAGACTTCTCGCAAGGAGTGGTCGCCGCAAGTCGGCGGAGCGCATGGTGCCAAGGAGAGGCATCCTCACGGGCAGCCGCACCTCTTCACCGGTGCCGCATCTGACTCTCTTCTCTGCCAAAGCATTAAGAATTTTTGCCATAATTCACGCTTGATGAATTTCTTTTCCGCAATAAGGTCGAGCCCACAGAGGGAGAATAAAAAGCAGCGCCGCCTGTGCTACCTTCTCGGCGGTGATGCTCGGCGGAGTGCTCTGAGCACAGGAAGCTGCTTCGAGGCGCCGCTGCCTGCTGCTTAATTCAGTTCTCTTAGGAGAGAGTTTGCCATGGGTTTAATTCTCAGCTTCGCACCAGCAAAGAGCAATGGTGACCAGCAGGCCCCCATGGAGACTGGACAGGCTTCTCTCCATCCCAGCAGGCCACTCGAGTGGAATTGCAGCCAAGTGGCAGGTTTGTTGCTGGGAGACGAGGACCAGCCTCTTGATGCCCTCTGTCCCTTCTCTCTCTTCCCAGCTGGTGGAGGAGGGAAGCTGGCAGCGAAGACCTTGATGCTGTACCCACTTCTCACATTTGCCCAGTGAAGGGTGTGCCAACAGGAGGGAAATGGCACGCAGCACGTTCCTAGTGACACGTGTGGGTGTCCTTTCTAGTGTCATTTGTACTTCAGCCTGCCCGCTACGCCTAAAGCAGAGAGGTATGGGAGAGGAAGGAAAGTTTGCAAGAGCTACACCTTGTTGCTTTCCTGGCTGACCAACAACAATGGTGCATTCAAGGAAAATAAAATACTGTACTGTGATGTAGGTGCTGTGCTGCAGAGAGGATTTCAAAACTCTTGACTAGCACTATCCTAGCAACTTGAGATAGTGGAAGTGACAAAAGCATCCTGATCTAATCTGGAATGCCTATATTTTCACAGAATGATCTTGGCAGTCTCTGTTAGGGCACCTGTCAATTCAGGATGCAGTTAGTCAGCACACAAAGTAAATTGTTCCCCTACTAAAAAGCAGTGAATAGAGCAATTAAATTCCATCTCTGTTATGATCACCTCCTTCTTCATACAGGAATACCAAGATACTGTAGAAGCCAAAAGCTGTGATTTTCCTGTTTCTACTTTTTCCTGCCTTCTCCAATATTATTGTTACATCTGTGAGTGTCACATCCCTCACTCCCAAAGTACCAAGGGCCAGACTTTTGCAATTAAATTGCAAACATTTGCATGAGGGAAATTATGTGCTGACATCATGTGGGTTTGGAAGACCAGACCCACAAGATTGGCAGCTGGGCAGATGTCTGCTCTGCCACTAACATTTACACATCTCTTGTAGGCACACACACAGACATCTGCATGATAATTCTCCAAGTTCTTGCATATTCAGGCCTCACTACAAGGCTCTGACTTCTACACAATGCTCTCAGCAACCCTTATTTCTTGTTTGTTGCTAAGAAGCTATCGAAAAGAAAATACCAGGGATTTAAGAGAAGTGCTGGTATTACAGTGACTGTGTGCCTGGACACCTCCATCTCTCTGTCTTCTAAAGTGTCGAGAAACATGTCTGGCTGATTTCACAGGCTCTCATTCAAGCAGTGTCACACATTTCAACCTACAATTCTTGTATCCCTTCAAGAAAGAACCCCAAATCTCATTTCACACTACTGAATTTCACCTGTCTTTGTGCTCCACTGCAAAACAGAAGGTTCCAGCCTCACCCCATTCAACTGCACTCCATTTTGCCTCCTAGTTCACCCTTATCTCTCAGGGACTGGGGTGCCTACAGAGCTAGCAATGACAGGGTATCTTTTCTCTAGCCTGCCTTTGGCCACAGTTCAGTGGTGGATGAATAGCAAAGCAGGTATCTGCTCAGGCAGAGGGCTGAAAACCTCTCATCTGCTGAAGTTTGCTCAGAGGTTAATGGCAGTCAGAGGACTTGACTCCCTATGGCTGCCACAGACAGCAAGAGCACAGCAAAGTGCCCTTCAATACTCCAGCCACTAACCTGAGGAGGACAGGCCAGTGTGGAAAGTGACATTAACTGCATGGTGTTCAAAATCCACTTCTCTGTAGCTGTGAAAATGAGTGCTTGCAAGGAAACCCTATTCTTAGTCCCCAGAAAGGGGGCCATGGAACTGCTGGGTGAAGGGCTTTGGGTGCACCTTTCCTGACAGAGTGGCACATGTGGGGGCCTGTTGTGTTTTGAAAGGAGCACAGCACATCTGCAGCATGCACTCCTTCATCATGTGTGTGGAAACAACATCCTACTGTAAGTGTGTGCAGCATAAAGGAAAACTTCTGCACAGTGCATGTTCTTGAACTTCATCTATAGCTCCTGAAATATGCCTGTTCTGAGGAAAAGCAGCAAGGTTTGAAAGCACTCCAAAGAACCATGTTGACACCACAGCTGCTGTTTTTAATACCCCACTGTGCAGGGTAGCATCCTGAAAGAGACTGAAAGCCTCTGTCCATCTCTTCTTGCCAGATCCAAGGCAGGTGGCTGTTGGAGCTGTCTTTTTCCTGTTGCCAGGCTTTATTTTGGGGATCTACCACTGAGCCAAGGGCAGTCTCCAGTGGGACTTGCACCAATTGTTTACTCTATTTATATTTAGCTAATTAAGTGATAATGGGCACATGTGAAAAAATAATTATTACTCACAAAGCACAAACTGAGCAAATGATTTGGTTGGTTTGTACCTAAAGATAATATGTCTGCCTCTCCAAAGGCTGTAAAACTGCTGGTCAGAAGTTGCTTACTTCATCCCAAGGTGTAGTGCTGCTGGCAAAATCAGAGTTCTGGACAGGATGAGTTTGGCTCACAGGAGGAACAGACTTCAGGTTTCAGGGAAGATATGTGTCACAAGAATCTGTGGGCTGGCCTCAAACGTGATGAATAATTTTTTTAAGTTCTTTACCAATGCCAAGTCTTGGAAGGGCTACAACTCCTTGTCACAAGAGAGGTTCAGAGATAAGTGGGACAGCTTCAACGGTTCAGCATCTCTGGAGACGTGTGATGGGCTCCAAGTGTGGCTGCTCCAGAGGCACTTTCAGGACATAAACCAGGTGCCCTACCACAGAATTTTTCCCCAGTGGCTTTGTGGCAGTTCTAGGCTGATGCCTAGGGTATTTTCCACAGATCTTGAGTAGAAAGTGATAGAACGTAAATAAATTACCATTGGATGCGAAAGAAAAATCATGATAAGGTCTAAATAATCCAAATGGTGTGATAACTAACATAAACTTGGTGACATGGTTTAGTAGTCATGAGGTCTTGGGTGACAGGTTGGACTTTGATGATCCTCGAGGTCTTTTCCAACCTTATTGATTCTGTGATAATTTTAGTTGTATAAACTAACTCTTTCTCTTTTTGTCTTCTTGGTTTAAGTGACATTAGCTGGTAGCTTTTGCTGGGCTATTGCTGACCTTGGCTGCATTTCTTTGTTGTTGCTAAGTACTAGCAAGCTACTCTCTGCTCTTCTCTCTCTTCCCTTGTACAGGGTGGGGGGAAGGGAGCAGAGAGGGGGAAGCTGTTGGTAGCTCCCTGGTTTTGTCCAGGGAAGTGCTTCTGTGGTTTATAAATTGTAAATAGATGTAAATATTGTGTATTTTGTACATATGCATTGCATTTCATATTTCTAGATTGTAGTTTTGCTTGTAAATAGAGCTTCATTTGCTTCCATCTGAGCTACTCTGGCAATTTTATTTTGGGGGGCAACTTTCTCAAATTAGTTGAGGGGTAATTTCAACCCACCACAGTCTTGTGTGGTCAGAGAGGAGTAATGAACCAAGCTCCTGCAGGTGGATGTGTTTCACTATGATTATGTTTGCATGGGAGAGGTCGATCTTTGTGCTCAGGCCTTTAGTACTGTCAGGCCAGGTTAAATAAAATGAGGTTCTTAGTAGGCAAAACAAATGTAAAATATGGCTACACACACCTAGCTTGCATTCTCAAACTTTCTGTATAACCAGCAAGGCTGTAAGGGTGCTCCTTTTCAGTTGTTAGTAAAGTGGTCTAAGAGACTTCTGTAGTCTTCAAGTTTGTTGTCAGGGTTTAAGTAGAGCATAGTAGAAGGTCCTCAACGTTGACTGCTGTGGGATCACCAGCTGGAAGTGGTGCAAAAAGCTCTTCAACTGAGATGAAAATAACATTCTCTTTCTTCTTCCTTTTCTCTTCCATGTTCATTGTCTTGGGAGAGGGCTGAGTGATGAAGGAATCTCAGAGGGAACATACAGAGTATAAATAGGGATGAGTAAATCGTGGAGTCTTCCAGCACAAGGCACCAACCTGAGTGGTCAGATGGCAGATTCTAAACAAAATTCTACATCAGTCTGAGGGACAACTGTGCCAGTTCACTGGAGAGAGATTTGTCCAGGGTTATTAAAGGGTTAGTATCTCTGAACCACAGAGATAACAGGATCATTGCCTTGCACTATGTCTCTCCTTGTACTGTTCTTCAGGCACTTAATGTTGGCTGCTGAGATGGGATCCTCTGCTAGATAAACTTCTATCTGACCCAGCATAGTTGTTATCATGTTGAGCCTATTTCTTTTTATCCCTCTTCTCATGGTTTGTTTTAGAATGCTCTCTGACTGGTGTTGAGGAGTTTTGGTTGTGCAAGAGCACTCTTGCAGGAAGAATAGCTCCTGCAGCCATACAAATCTGGTGGGCTTTAGTTGTAAATTATTAATTACTGGCATTCCTTTGATATATAGTAAATATTTTAATTTTTAAAAAAATAAATTAAATTAAGAAGTTAGTTTTCTGCGTGGCCACGTGGTGAATTCAAACTGGAGGAGTTCTAGTTTTGAAAACAGAAGACCTAAGGCCATAAAGCCACATAACTACCTGAGAGGAGGTTGTAGCCAGGTGGGGGTTGGTCTCTTCTCCCAGGCAGCCAGCACCAGAACAAGAGGACACAGTCTCAAGCTGCACCAGGGGAAGTTTAGGCTTGAGGTGAGGAGAAAGTTCTTCCACAGAAAGAGTGATCTGCCACTGGAATGTGCTGCCCAGGGAGGTGGTGGAGTCACCATCCCTGGAGGTGTTCAAAAAAGGCTTGGATGTGGCACTTGGAGCCATGGGTTAGTTAGTCCTGAGGTGCTGGGTGATAGGTTGGGCTTGATGATCTCTGAGGTCTTTTCCAACCTGGTTGATTCTGTGATTCATGATTGCACTATATTCCTGATTTCCTTTCCCTATTATTTCTAAATAATTCATCAATTCAAGTCACTCTCTGTGAAATTCAGGGCACCTTTCCTCAAGCCAAAGAGGACAACCATCTGAGATTGTTAATGGCTTTAGATAAACCACCACAGTAAACAGCCAAATCTGTGTGTGTGGCAACGATTTTAGAGCCGTCGTAGTCAAATGAATATCGAAGGATCTCTGAGATGGATGGGTGAGCTGAGCAGAACCAAGGCTTCCAGTCCTTCTGCATGGATTGTTTATCTCACTGAAAGATGTTAGGAACAGGTTCTTTACTATGAGGGTGGTGGAATACTGGAACAGATTGCCCAGGGAGGTGGTTGAGGCTCCATCCCTGGGGATATTCAAGGTGAGGCTTGACAGGGCTCTGGGTGACCTGATCTAGTTGGGGATGTCCCTGCTGACTGTGGGGAGGTCAGACTGGATGACTTTTGGAGGTCCCTTCCAACCCAGACCACTCTATGATTCCATGATAGACCAGGAATCTGAGCTATAATGTGCAAACGAATTTGAAGGGCTGGGACCTTAGCTAAGGAACAGTGCAAGAAGTGACAAAAAACAAATGTTATACAAGACCAAAAACAAACAAACAAAAAAACCCAACAACAACAACAAAAAAACACCCAGGCTTCCTTCTGACATAATGAGGTTAAAGAAAAATGTGAAACTGAGTTTTTAACAGCATCAAATGTTTTAAAAGAAAAAGGGAAAAGAAGAAAAATGTGAGATAGGAGTGTAGTGGAAGAAAAGAAAAAATCAAAGATGAAAAAGAAAAAAGAAAAAAAGGAAAAAACCACAATCCATCAGTTTAGCAATCAGAAAAAACACCTCACAGTTTAGCAAGGACATGGTTTTTATTTTAAAATTGTCTTTAAAAGAGTGATGCACGTCTTTGAAATCTGTTTTTTGTCTGTTTTTTCACCCTTTATTGCAGCCTACCTTTTGAATCCTTGGGGACAAACCTGTTACTTGAGATTCAATGACTGGCTTAAAAGGACACTCAGCTTTGTGGGCTTTTTGCAGTGACTCATACAAGAAAAAGAAAAAAAAAAGCTGAGGTTTTGACAGATGCCTGGAACAGAATGCCTGCTTCTTTAGTGTAATGACTAGTCCTTTTGCCCTCATTTGTGTCTGAAAAGCTGCTGCCCATCCTGCTCCTCTCTGCCCTCAGCCCTGCCTCTTCTTGGATCATCTCCAGTTTCAGTTTCAAGTCCCTGTGGCAGCTATTCCAGGTAAGCACTGCCTTCCAGCATACTGCTGCCTTGCTGCAGACGGTAAAGCAGGGAGGGGAAAAGACAAGACAAGGAAAAGGGCAGGAGAGTTGGGAAGGAAATTTCCCATTATTTTTACTTGTAGTTGCCTTGAGGGTTACTTGTCAGAGTAGCAAACAGACCATTTTAAGATGTGAAGTCATCAGCAATGTCTTTATATCACTGCACAGCTCCATGGGGAAGTACACGTGTGTGACACGCTCGTAAACTGCAGCCCGTCTTGCTGCTAAACAGAGGACATGGGTAGGACAGCCATCACTGAAACTCCAGCAGGGGAAAACAAAGTCCTTGATGAGCACCATCTTAATGCCAGAGAAGTCTGGGTCGAGGCAATCCCAAGCACCAATATAGGCTGGGCAGGGACTGGCTGGGGAGCAGCCCTGAGGAGAGAAAAAGGCCTTGGGGGTGCTGGGGGATGAGAAGCTCAGCAGGAGCCAGCAGTGAGCACTTGCAGCCCAGAGAGCCAAGCAGAGCCTGGGCTGCAGCAAGAGAAGTGTGGCCAGCAGGGCCAGGGAGGGGATTCTCCCCCTCTGCTCCACTCTGCTGAGACCACACCTGGAGTACTGCATCCAGTTCTGGAGACCCTGATACAAGAGGGATATGGACATGGGGGAAGGTGTCCAGAGAAGGGCCAGGAGGATGATCAGAGGGCTGGAGCTGCTCTGCTCTGGAGACAGCCTGAGAGAGTTGGGGCTGTTCAGTCTGGAGAAGAGAAGGCTCTGAGGCGACCTTCTTGTGGCCTTCTTGTGGCCTTCCAGGGGGCTACAAGAAAGCTGGAGACGGACATTCTAGGCTATCAGGTAGTGACAGGACTGGGGGGAATGGAATAAAGCTGGAAGTGGGGAGATTCAGACTGGATGTAAGGAAGTTCTTCCCCATGAGAGTGGTGAGAGCCTGGAATGGGTTGTCCAGGGAGGTGGTTGAGGTCCCATCCCTGGAGGTGTTTAAGGCCAGGCTGGATGAGGCTCTGGCCAGCCTGATCTAGTGTGAGGTGTCCCTGCCCATGGCAGGGGGGTTGGAACTAGATGATCCTTGAGGTCCCTTCCAACCCTGACAATTCTATGGTTCTATGATTCTAAGTCTCTCTGATTATTTTTTTTCTATTGACAAAAATGACCAGTAGGTTTTTCATGACCCTTTTCCTGTAGGGAGATTTCACAAGGGTGGAATCTGAGACATGGCAGAACGTTTTTCTTCAGCATTTAAATTTCAATGGGTCCTTTTGCCTCTATTCAAGACCAGTTGTTTGAAATACAGGTTTTCAGAAGCCACTTGTCTCACCTGGCTTACAGAAAATGAGGTCCTGTTTCCACTTGCTTTAAATAACTGAAATAATGAATGAATGCTGTTTAGAGACAGGGAAAAGCCGAAGAGGCACTGGGAGGGAAATACCAATTTCATCCTCAAATATCCTGATCTTTTATTTGATCTCTGTGAGGTTGAACTTTTCAGTGTACTTCATTGTGCCATATCCCACTCAAAATAAGCCAATATGGGTGAAAAGAAAGCAGCTTTCCTTTACCTGCAGCACTAAACCCAAAAGGTGGATCAGCCTAGACATATCAAAAAACATCCTTCTGCTTTATAAAACATTCTCCATGGTGAAGTGTGTGATGAGGTGGCTCTGCAGCCTCTTCTTTTTATTCAGCAAAGAGCAAACCACCTGTGCCAGGTTACACCCAGCCTAGAAGGGGGTGGGCTGAAAAGAACCTAGCCCCAGCTGGACAAAAAAACCTGACCCAGGTGGGCAGCGAGATTTGGTCCTCCCTGCCAGGGGGAGGGGTCCCTGGGTCAAAGTCTATTCCATTCCCACTTCCTGTCCACAAAGCCTATTTAAGAGGAGCCATTTCTTAGCTCGCTCTCTTGTCCTTGCCTGCCCAACAGATCTCTTGCTGCTGCTGCTGTTATCATGTGGTGGGGCCTGTTCCATGCTGCTCCAGACTCCTAAGGACTGCATCCAAAGAGAATCCATCTTGCATCCAGAGACTCCTTTGCCAGCTGTGCCTGGGTTTGTATATATTTTTATTTAGCCTTTTTTCCTTATACCTTTCTAACCTTCCTTTTATTCAAATGCCTTTTATGTTTTGTTAAACCTACCTTTTTACTTCAGAATCGATTCAAGACTGTTTCTTTTGTGATTTTACCTCTCTTTTTTTTCCTGCCTAGTTTGCCTTCTCCTACTGGAACAAAAAGGGAGGCAACCTGAATCTGTTCCATTTGGGCTTTTGGACTCTGGGAGAGCTTAAACCACAACACCCCCCCACAATGCTTGCTTTGGCCCAAAAAGTAGGGGAATTAGGCTTGCAGAGGATGCAGTCAAGACCTATAAATGTATGCAGGTGAACATTAGCAATGTCCTCATGGACAACTGAGACAAAGCTAATTAAGCAGACTGAACAGTGCATCCTTTGCACTCCACCACTGAGTGCTTAACTCAGTGGAGATCCTGATGTGCTGCTAAAAGAGCTTAGTCTGCCCAGTTTATGCATTTTTATTCATAATTTAGACCTTTATGCAGAGTTGATAATTCCCTAATAAATAGGGAATTGAAGCACATTATAGCTGTCAGACAGTTCTGCATTCCTAAAGATATTATCACCTGAAAATGGTTGTATATTTCCCGTTTGGAGAAGAAAATGGTGTGTGCCAGATTAATGAGGTTATGAGCAAGCAAGCAGAATAAACCAGTAAAATGTAATTAAGCCATTTAGCACCCCATAAAAACAGGAACATGTGGGAAAAAAAGCTGCTGCAAACCACAGGGTGCAGTTACTTACCAGCCCTTGTATGTCAGTAGGACTTAAAGGAGCTCACACTTTTCCTCCAGTTTCAAGGCAAAAAAATATGTCCTAATCACTTCATCAGGGACATTGATGAGGGGACAGAGTGTCTGCTCAGCAAGTTTGCTGATGGTACCCAAACTGGGAGGCTTGGTTGAGACACCTGAAGGCTGTGTGGTCATTCAGGGAGACCTGGACAGACTGAGAGCTGGGCAAAGAGGAAACTAATGAGGTTCAACAAGGATGAGTGCAGAGTCCTGCACCTGGGGGGGAATAGCAAACTGCACCAGGACAGGTTGGGAGGTGATCTGCTGGAGAGCAGCCCTGTGGAGAAGGACCTGGGAGTGCTGGTGGGCAACAAGTTCTGCATGGGACAGCAATGTGCCCTGGTGGCCAAGAAGGCCAGTGGGGTCCTGGGGTGCATTCAGAGGAGTGTGTCCAGCAGAGCCAGGGAGGTTCTCCTCCCCCTCTACTCTGCCCTGCTGAGACCTCACCTGGAATATTGCATCCAGTTTTGGGCTCCCCAGTTCAAGAGGGACAGGGATCTACAAGGGACAAGGATGACTGAGGGAGTGGAGCACTGCTCTATGAGGAGAGGCTGAGAGCCCTGGGGCTGGTTAGTTTGGAGAGGAGAATACTGAGAGGGGATTAATAAATATTTATATCTCAGTGATGGGTGTCCTGAGGGAGCAGATAGGCTCTGCTCAATTGTACCCTGTGATAGGACAAGGGGCTACAAGAAAGCTGGGGAGGGACTTTTGAGGGTGTCAGGTAGTGATAGGACTGGGGGGAATGGAGCAAAACTAGAAGTGGGTAGATTCAGATTGGATGTTAAGAAGAAATACTTCCCCATGAGGGTGGTGAGACACTGGCACAGGTTGCCCAGGGAGGTGGTGGAAGCCTCATCCCTGGAGGCTTTTAAGGCCAGACTGGATGTGGTTCTGAGCAACCTGCTGTAGTGTGAGGTGTCCCTGCCCATGGCAGGGGGGTTGGAACTGAATGATCCTTGAGGTCTCTTCCAACCCTGACGATTCTATGATTCTAACATCAGGAGCTCTTGACTAACATGAAAAATCAGAGAAACCATAAGCAGAAAGAAGGTGCTAGAGGATGAGTATAAAAAAAAAAAATACATGGGCATGCACAGACAAGACCAGAAAGGCTGATGAAGGAATTGTATTACAGTTAGTGATGGATATGAGGGGAAACATGAAGTTTCTAGCAATGTGCTTACTTTGTGGGAAACAGAGGGAAATGCAGTCTCTTGCATAATGGAGACATTAGCACAAACATTCAGCTTTTCTTTTCTGTCAGTCTTAGAAAATAATGATATTGTGGTTGCAGCACTGATAGAATTCACAGCAGCTAGTGAAAGGGTAAGAACTGTGGCCAAAGAGTCAAAGGTGAGATCAGATCATACTTAGCTATGTTTAATGTGCTGCAGTCATCAGGTTTGCTGAAATGCACCTTTGGAGTAGGTAAAGAACTAGGATGAGCAGTTGCTAGGTGGTGATTAATGCTCTGAAGGGATGGGTGGATTCCTGGAGTCTTCAAGAGGGCAGCCATGATGCTGACTTTTTGAAAGAACAGAGGAGAAAGGGAACCAGAGACTAATGGACGGAATTTCTGTACCTTAAGAGAGAACAGCACCAAGGGGGTGCAGTGTGAAGACACAGCATGTGTGGGTTTACCAAGGACAAATCACATTGAAGACATGTCATAGAACATCATTGTACCTCCAGTGGGTTCTGCAGGGTGGGGGACAAAGGATGTGATTCACCTCTGTTTCAGTGAGGCTTTTGGTCCAGTCCCACACATTCTTGTAAGCAGCCTAAGAAACTGTAGCCCAAATGAACTGCAGTAAGGGTGATGCATGACCAAAGTCAATGATGTGATGCTCCAAACAAACAAAAAGAGACCAGTTACTATGTTTAGGACAGCAATACAGACGTACACAAATAGTAACTGGGAGCTAACAATCTGCTCGGTTACCTGCCCTGAGTATGACCTGGAGCTTGTTTCCTGCAGGCTAAGGATTATACACAGAATGTGAGTCAGCAGGGCAGTAGTGCCAGCTTCACAGGAGGTTTGTGTTGTCTGGGGGATGGGCTGATTTAAAGTCTTAGCTCTCAGTGTTAAAGCAATACACAGGTCATGGAATCATAGAATTGTCAGGGTTGGAAAGGAACCTCAAGGATCATCTTGTTCCAATTCCCCTGCCATGGGCAGGGACACCTCACACTAGATCAGGTTGCTCAGAGCCACATCCAGCCTGGGCTTAAAAATTTCCAGGGATGGAGTTTCTACCACTTCTACTCTGGGGTCAGCAGGAGTTGAGTCAGTAGTGAAGAGAAAGAGGATAGCAAGGAGCATTGTTTTCCTCTAAGCCCTCCAACCTTTAGTCAAGGAGCAGCTATGTTCCAAATTCTAGACTACTCTGATTTTTAATACCTGATCTCCCTTGGCTTCAACCTCTTACTCATACCTTGTTTTTAGACTGTGATGATTGAAAAGGCCATTTAAAACCAGGTAGCCTCACCTCAGATGAAATAGAGACCTTTCCTAAGTTAATTACTATTTAGCTAACTAAATAAACTTTCAGAAGAACCTCCAAGCCCACTGTTAACATTTCCAAACTAGAGAGTCTGAGCACAGATTGTTTAAAACTGTTTCAGTGATTAGAAATGTCAACATCATTTCTCTTCTGAGTGATTCTGACTTTTATTTCTCATGATTGTTACATGCTTTTATTATCAAAATTTTCTTTCCTGCTGCTTAAAGACCCTGAACAAGTTGCTCCTTACCCTTTTTGATGAGGTAACTGCTTGGCTGTTCTGGAGTTTGAAGACTTGCTTTCCAATCCTGTAATAACTCTCACTGATTTTCTCTGAGCCCTCTCCAACTTACCAACATCCCTAATGAATCATGGACACCATATTTCAGTGTCAGCTTCCAAACATGAAGCACTTGTGCCAAATCCAGACTTAGAATAATTCCCTTCTGCTTGCCTGTAGACTGTCTGCCCACAGAAATTCCCCTGTTTATTCTTTCAGGGGCTGCATTGCCTCTTTTGGATGCAGCATCATGCTAGGCACTCGCATACTGTTGATTATCCACTATGATTCCTAAACACTTTTTAGAGTCCCTGAAGCAAACCTCCCCCTGTCCTAGGAGTGTGCCTTTCACATCCTATTCCTGCATGTATTCTTTTATGTGTAGCTGTGTTATAGCACTTAGTGTTCACTCTTCTTTTTAATCTACCAGGTTATTATCACAGTATATCAGAGGTTGAAAGGGACCTCAAGAGATCATCAGGTCCAACACCTCTGCCAGAGCAGCATCACTTAGAGTAGTCCATACAGGAATGCATCCAGGTGGGTTTGGAAAGTCTCCAGAGAAGAAGACTCCACAACCCCCCTGGGCAGCCTGTTCCAGGGCTCTGTCACCCTCACTGTAAAGAAGTTTCTCTTAATGTTGAGGTGAAATCTTCTCTGTTCTAGTTTGAACCCATTGTTCCTTGGCTTATCACTGTGCAGCGCTGAAAAGAGCCTGGCCCCCTCCACTTGATACCCACCCCTCAGCTATTGATAGACATTGATCAGATCCCCTCTCAGTCTTCTCCAGACTAAACAGCCCCAGGGCTCTCAGCCTCTCTTCACAGGGGAGATGCTGAAGTGTTCTAATCATCCTTGTGGCTCTCTGTTGGATTCTCTCCTCTCTTGAACTGGGGATCCCAAAACTGCCTTCACATTCTTCATGTATCAGCCATTTTTTTTTTTTTTGGTTTATATTCATAGAATCATAGATTAGTCCAGGCCAGAAGGGACCTCCAAAGGTCCTCCAGTCTGACCTCCCTGCAGTCAGCAGGGACATCCCCAACTAGATCAGGTTGCCCAGGACCTTGTCCAGCCTCACCTTGGATATCTCCAGGGAAGGAGCCTCAACCACCTCCCTGAGCAACCTCTTCCAGTGTTCCACCACACTCATAGCAAAGAACTTGTTCCTAACATCCAATCTCAATCTTCTCTTCTCCAGTTTGAAGTCATTGTCCCTGGTCCCTGCTGTCCCTGCAGCCCTTTGCAAACAGTCTCTCTGCAGCCTTCCTGTAGCCCCCTTCAGGTACTGGCAGGCTACTATTAGGTTTCCCTGGACCCTCCTCTTCTCCAGGCTGAACACCCCCAGCTCCCTCAGCCTGTCCTCAGAGCAGAGCTGCTCCAACCCCTGATCATTTTCATAGCCCTTCTCTGTACCCTGTCTCTCAGGTCCATGCCCTTCCTATATTGAGGGCTCCAGACCTGTATACAGTACTCCAGGTGAGGTCTCATCAGAGCAGAGCAAAGTGGCAGAATCACCTCTCTGGCTCTGCTGGCAATGCTGCTTTGGATGCAGCCCAGGCTGGGATTTGCCTTCTGGGCTGCAAGCTCACACTGCCTGCTCACATCCACCCCCAAATCCTCTTCCTCAGGGCTGCTGGATCTATTCCTTTACAATGGTCTCTGAAGGTCATAGAATCATAGAATCAGTCAGGGTTGGAAGGGACCAAGTTCCAAGCCCCCTGCCATGGGTAGGGACACCTCACACTACATCAGGCTGGTCAGAGCCTCATCCAGCCTGGCCTTAAACACCTCCAGTGATGGGGCTTCAACCACCTCCCTGGACAACCCATTCCAGGCTCTCACCACTCTCCTGGTGAAGAACTTCTTCCTCATGTCCAGTCTGAATCTCCCCACTTCCAGCTTTATTCCATTCCCCTTAGTCCCTTCCAACCTCTAACGTTCTATGATCCTATGTAGCTGTGTTACAGCACTTAGTGTTCACTCATTTGTTTAATTTACCAGGTTATTGTTCTTCATTTATCAGCCTTTTTTCTGGTTTCTTACTTCTCTGTTCTTTAGGCATCATTGATAGCAAAGATTGTGATATTATCTGGCCTTCCAGATCACTGATAAAACTGCTAAACGTATAAAGGCCAAAACCTGCTGACAGTGAGGCTCTGGTCACACAGCATCATCGAGTTTTTAGCTATTAGGAGGCTTGAACAGATACACATCCACAGTCTGGGCAACCTGATCCACTGTGAGGTGTCCCTGCCCATGGCAGGGGGGTTGGGACTGGATGATCTTTGAAGACCTTTCCAACCCTGACCATTCTGTGATCTGTGGTAAAAACTCAGTCTGTCATGGATGATTCTCTGATTTGAAGCCATTAAAAACTTGCTGTCTTGCTTTTCCTTTGCTCTGAATTCTTGTTCAAAATCCCACCCCACACATCAAGCAATCTTGACTTGACTAGATGCTTGTTACAGTTTAAAGGGGGAACTTGAGCCTAGTTCCTGACTGCAAAGACTGAGAGTAAAATAAACTGCCATTGGATGCAGAAGGAAAACAATGCTAAGGTCTATAGAATTCATTGGATTGCTAATGGAGATATAGAGAAGCACAAAATTCTCTTTTATTCTTCTGTCACTTCTGCTTGCAACTTTCCTCTCTGTCTCTTCTGTGGCCTTTCCAGGGGATCTCTGTTTTGACTTCTGTGTGAGGTAACAGGAAGGAGGGAGGGAGAAGAGGTGAACAGGTTCCATGGATCCATCCAGGGGATTCTGAGGAGGTTTTGTGTTGTTTATAAATTGTCAACATCTGTTGTACATTTTGTACCTATTCATTGCATTTCATATTTCTAGATTTTTAGTTTGCTTGTAAATAGAGCTTCGTTTGCTTCCAAAAGCTTTGAGCTAGTCTGGCAATTTTATTTTGGGGGTGGGGGGGTGAGGTAGTTTCTCCAAATGAGTGGGGGAGGAGGGTAATTTCAACCCATCACAACACTGTATCTTGTTTGTGGCTTACTGAGAGGGTGGATGCCAGTCTTCAGACCACACTGCTACGTGGCTGAGTGATGTGGTGCTAAGGACTTTGTAGTCAAAAGCAATAATTGTACTGTACACAAGAGTTTCTCTCTGCTGGGAGAAGGTTCAATAATTACATTTAGGTGTTGCACTGCAGTGCTTGGTAGTTCATCTTTGACTAGTTTCTCTGAAGATCGATGTGAATTTTGAGTGAATTACTGCATGTAAGTGTTTGAAGCTCAATAGCTGTAAAATTGTGATTGATACTTTAATATTGCTATATTGGCTTTCTAGAACATCCAGCAGAGGATTTATTTATTTATTTATTTATTTATTTTCCTTTTGTGTGTTTGGTTTTGAAAATTGGTTTACTTAACACTGGTAATGTAGTTCTGAGTCAGGCTAGGGACTTGCCTTATATTGCTGTGTCCAGCAGAGCAGGGAGGGGATTGTCCTCTCGTACTCATCTCTGCTGAGGCCACACCTTGAGTATTGTGTCCAGTTTTGGGCACTTCAATACAGGAGAGATGTGGAGGTGCTGGAGCCAGTGCAGAGGAGGGGAAGGAAGCTGTGAAGGGTCTGGAGAATAAATCTGATGAAGAGCAACTGAAGGAGCTGGGGATGCTTAGTGTGAAAAAGAGGAGGCTGAGGGGAAACCTCATCATTGTCTACAACTACCTGAAAGGACCTTGTGGAGAAGTTGGTGCTGGTCTCTTCTCACAGGTAATTAGTGATAGAACAAGAGGGAATGGCCTCAAGCTGCAACAGGGCAGGTTTAGGCTGGACATAAGGAAAAAAAAAAAATCATGGAAAGAGTGGTCAGACATTGGAATGTGCTGCTCAGGGAGGTGGTTGAATCCCCAAGCCTGGATGTGTTTCAAGGTGGTTTGGATGTGGTGCTTGGGGATATGGTTTAGTGGTGAACCTTGCAGAGTTGGATTCTGGGTTGGACTTGGTGATCCTGAGGGTCTTTTCCAACCTGAACATTTCTGTGATTCTGTGATTTCTTCTGCCTTTCTAGCTGCTAGAACTTCAGGCATTACCCTCAAGTAGAAAATGTACTTAAAAATGGTCATGACAATCTCACTAATATTTATGTAGGTTTCCTAAGAAACATATTGGAAACAGATATTTGTTCTTTCTGGATTAGTCTACATGTCCTAGTTTTTATTATAACTATAAAATGTCACTATCCATGCAGTTATTACTGATCTAACCACAGAATCAATGAAGTGGGAAAAGACCTCAAGGATCATCAAAGTCCAACCAAACTCTGAGAAGAGAAGAATTGCTAATATTCCCACTTTGCAAGCTGATCTACTTATCTCTAATGTTTGAGTTAAGGGCTGTGAAGCTACCAATCATTTAGCACTTTGAAAGTCAAAACGCAGACAATTCCACTTACATTTGTCTGTCACATCAGGTTCTGAGTTTTGGAAGAAGTGCTGAGCGTTTTCAGTTTCCTTTGAGTGCCTGCAGAAGTGTGTTCTGTCATCTGAGCAGGACAAATAAGGAGAGCATCAGCAGCCTTGTTTTTGTTGTTGTTCTGTCATATCTAACGTGCTTGTCACACAGAATGCAGCACAGGAAGGTAATGACTGCACTGAGTGAGGGAGCTGAGGAGCAGCAGGCAGTGCCCTGGCTGCTATGTGACTGAAGCACTTACATGGTTTCTAGGACCCAGGCCAGCAGATCTCTGTGGCTCTGCTTGTGCTGCGCCGCGAGAAGCCAGCCTGGGAGCCTCCAACCATCGCTGCGCTGCAGTCTAAGCCACAGACAGCACTTGCAGATTATCCCTTGACTGCTCATGTGTTATTCTCTAGCTCAGCTAAGCCACGGCCCCTTGAGGCTCAGGGCAGGATGAGGCTACCTTTATCAGGTGCCATATGAGGAAGCAGAGGAGGGTTTGCTACCCCCTGCCTAGCGGCGGTCTGCGTGCTCTCGCGGCCAGGCGCAGGCACATAATGGCACAGCTCCTGTTCCGGATGGAGGCGGGGGGAGAGCATGCTGAGAAAAATAATTGAAAACGAAGCTGCATTTAAAAGTAATCAAATTACTCCTTGGGATTAAGGTTTTTTTAGAGCCAGATTTTAGCCCTCCTTGTTCTGCTGTGATGCTTTGCCAGGACCACGTAGCTTAGCCCAGCTCCATGCCTGGGGAGAGTTTACTACTTTTCTGAGTAAATAGAACATGTGAAGCCAGACTCTCATCACTTTTATGCCTAAGTAAATGCATCACTTTTTCAGTGAAGTCTTCCCTGATTTATAAATGTGGCCATGAAAGAAAACAGGCAGGGAGTGGCTTCACAGCTGCTAAATAAAGCCTTGCTTCTCTCTCTTAGCTCTGCTCCCAGAGTGCTTAGGAAAGGCACTGGCAAGGAATGAGAGAATGGCAGGAGTACTTGAGACCTGGTTACTTCTTCAAGCACCCTGGACCTGCCCCCTCAGCTACAAAGGGAACAGTGACCATTAGGATGAAGAGGGTAATTCCCTTATGGCACCTGAGAAGTGTAAAATTCCACTGTTGGAGGACTTGTTGGGGGATTTATCCTACCCTGCCCTTCGCCACCTTACTGGTGAGAGCAGTTACTGAAACATGAGATGCAGAGGAAACTTTATAGCTTCTGTAAAGGAGAAGCCAGAAGAGGGTGTTCAGAGGGCATGACATGTCTCTGTTCTTCCACTCCACTGCAACTCCTAAAAGTCTAGTCATGGATCTGTCAGGTCTTGGTGCTCAGGAAAAATTAAATCTTCTGGCCTTGTGGGTTGTGAGTGCACATTGCCAGGTTGTGTCCAGCTTCTCATCCACCAGCTTCTCCCTGCGTGTTCCTTCCAACACGAGAACAGCAGTAAGGGGCAGGTGTATGAAGGGAATGTATCTGTTGAAAAAATGGTTGAGAGAGATGTCAGGATGCTCCCAAAGAGACAGAATGGAGGAGAAGAGGTTCTGCTGTTGCAGGGATGAGCATAGAATGACTAGAAACTGTGTCAGAGAGCACTGGAACAGACTGCCCAAAGAGGTTGTGGAGTCTCCTTCTCTGGAGACTTTCCAAACCCACCTGGCTTCATTCCTGTGCAGACTCCCCTGGGTGATCCTGCTTTGGCAGGGGGGTTGGACCTGATGATCTCTGGAGGTCCCTTCTGACCTCTAACATTCTATGATTCTACGAGCCTGAGCTGCACTGCCTAGGAGAAGAAACCAAAAGAACAAAATGCTGCAGGCATTCATACAATTCTTTTACACCTCTCTGACCCTTTTGTCCTTTGTATGTTTTGAATGAAGGGTGATAATGAATAACTTACTCGTTTCTTAGTTTCTCACCTTAATATAGCTCCCCCTCCCATGTAAGTATCCACAAGTTATTAAAGATGACAAAGGTTGGGTGTTCGATTGAGGACTAGGGGGAATGGAATAAAGCTGGAAGTGGGGAGATTCAGGAAGAAGTTCTTCCCCATGAGAGTGGTGAGAGCCTGCAATGGGTTGTCCAGGGAGGTGGTTGAGGCCCTATCACTGGAGGTGTTTAAGGCCAGGCTGGATGAGGCTCTGGCCAGCCTGATGTAGTATGAGGTGTCCCTGCCCATGGCAGGGGGATTGGAACTGGGTGATCCTTGAGGTCCCTCCCAACCCTGACTGGTTCTATGATTCTATATCTTCACAATAGCAATGGGTACAAATGGTTTGAGAGTGCTATTTGGGAAAGATAGGCCCAAAGGCAGTAAATTACCCCCCTAGGAAAAGGCAGGAATTTCCCAGAGGCTTTAGGAACATATCAGTTACTCATGATGCTGCTTGTGAGAATTCCTCTTTTGTCTCTTTTTATTGGAAAATCCTCCTGAACTGCTTTGCTGCTTATAATCCATGTGTGTGGTGGGCTAGAACCCCCAAGAGAAGAGCTTTGTGCTCTCTGCAGCTCACCTGTTTTATCCAGCCAGCTAATTTTTGTCAGAATTGTCATCAGACAGAGGCCAGAACCAATAACCATCAGTTCCCTGCTTAAACACGCCCAAACCGTGCTCAGACATGATCCTGAGTGGGGTCTGTGCCTGGCAGGACACGTGGCTTGGGGGAAGGTTCCATGTGAAATCCACTGATCCACAGGCCTGGGAGGGGGAGGTCTCTCTCCTCTGGCTCCCTTCATCCCAGCCTCTCTGTTTGCCTCCCATCCTGTCGTCACAGGAGGTGGGGAGGGGGTTTTGGTGGCACTGCTTCCACAGTGTGTGTGTGTGCAACATGCTCAGGTGTGTAACAGGGGCACCTTCCTCCTTTCAGTGAGGAGACAATTTCCAGCTACATCCCTGACACCTGCATGAGGAAGCATCTTGCATGGACTTGATGCACAAGGCACTCCCAGGCTACCAACTTATAAGCACCAGCTAATAATATGATCAGAGAATCACAGAAACATTCAGGTTGGAAAAGCCCCTCAGGATCACTAAGTCCAACCCAGAACTCTACTCTGCAAGGCTCACCCCTAAACCACAGCTCCAAGCACCACATCCAAACCACCTTGAAACACAGCCAGGCTTGGGGACTCAATCGCCTCCCTAAGCAGCACATGCCAATGCCTGACCACTCTTGATGGGAAAAAATTCTTCCTAATGTCCAGTCTAAACCTACCCAGTTGCAGCTTGAGGCCATTTCCTCTTGTTCTATCACTAATTACCTGTGAGAAGAGACCAGCACCAACCTCTCCATAAGGTCTTTTCAAGTAGTTGTAGAGAGCAATGAGGTCTCCCCTCAGCCTCCCCTGTTTCACACTAAGCATCCTCAGCTCCTTCAGTCACACAGATTTATTCTCCAGGCCCTTCACAGCTTCCTTGCCCTCCTCTGCCCTGGCTCCAGCACCTCCACATCTCTCTTGTATTGAGGAGCCCAAAACTGTACACAATACTTGAGATGTGGCCTCACCAGAGCTGAGTCCCAGGGGACAATCCCCTCCCTGCTCCTGCTGGACACAACATTTCTGATCCCAGCCAGGATGCCTTTGGCTTTCTTGGCCACCTGGGCACACTGCTGGCTCCTCTTCAGCTGCTTGTCCTTTAGCACTCCCAGGCCCCTTTCTGCCAGCAGCTTTCCAGCCACACTGCCCCAGGCCTGTAGTGTTGCTTGGGGTTGTTGTGCCCCAATGCAGGACCTGGCACTTGGCCTTGTTGAAGTGGCCATGGATCCAATCTATCCAAGTCTCTCTGTAGAGCCTCCCTACCCTCATGAAGATCAACACTGCCACCTGACTTGGTGTCATCTGCAATGTAATAAAGGCTGTTGCAATGAGGTATCTCAGCATCTGAGCTGGGGTGCCTTGCATTGTCCCAAGGAGATGCTCTTAAACCAACTGTGCTTTGTATGTGTATCTGTATGTACATTTGCATGGATATTTCTGTGAATGGTTAAGCAGAGCATAAATGAATAGTTTGAGAGAAGCAAAGAGAAAGAAAAATGTTGAGGACAGTAGCAAGATTCCTTATAACTAACTGTGACAGGGGCACCAGGGTCAGCTGTGTTGCACTGAGATGTTGCTTTGTGACGTGTATCTGTCTTGCCCAGTTCTTGTGCAGACTTTTGAGTCATCTCTCCTACACTGTGCTCTGAGAGTATCTAGGCACTTCAAGAGTGAGTTAAGAATGGACTGGAGCTCCCAAGACAGTCCCTTGCTGTTAGTGTAGCACTGCTTCATGCCAAAAATGTCTTCAGAATGGCTGTTTCTTTCTTAGGTAACAGAGCCATCTGCCCTCACAAACGACAGCTCCATCCCTTCCACATCAGAAAACGCAGGTGATCATTACAATGGTGACATTCACCAAACATTTGTTAAATTTATCACAGTATTTCCTGTCTCTGTACAAGATTGCCACAAATAAACCAAAACAACCACCAGCACAAAAAAAGAAAAAAGGAAAAGCAATCCACAAAAGAACCCCAGAAAACCAAACCCCAAACAAACCCCCAAACCAATAAAAATAAATGCCAAGGTCTGATTAGTGTCAAGATTTTAAACTCATAGAATGGTTTAGGTTGGGAGAGACCTTAAAGGTCATCTAGTTCCAATCCCCCTGCCATGGGCAGGGACACTTTTCCCTAGACCAGGTTCCTCAAGGCTTCATCCAAGTTGGCCTTGACCACCACCAGGGAGGGGTCATCCACACAACTGAAGATCTCAGAGCCAACCATTTGCTCAAGAAAAAATGTAATAATTTCTTTACTGTTCTGGTTCTTGACAATTGGTAGACAGGTTTTACTACAATTAGATTTGGAGGGCTCCCAAAGTGAGAGTCACATCTGTGGTCTCATTAGAGAACTTCTCTTCCTCCACAAATGCATCCATCAAAAGCACATGGAAAGAATTCCAGTAATGGAATCAGATGTGCTGGGCAGCTTTGGGAACTCTGTTCAATAGTCACTGAAAGCAGTGGAACATTTTAATCAAGTCCTTGTGCTCGTTTTTGGGTTTGCAACCTGGGTTCAGAAGTGGCAGGGTTATAAACTCTCCTTTTTTTCCCCCACATTGTTCCCAGGATGCAAAGGAACTTTTAAGTGATAACACATTGCTGTCAGGTGGCTGTAAATCCACAGATGATTTATGACTAACAATAAGTATTTAGGGGCATAAGAGTATCAAAGCTGCTCAATCAGATCAGACTCATTCAGACTCAGAAAAAGGCCTCCTGTGTGACAAGACATCACAGGAAATCATGTATTAGAGAAGTGCCACCATAGAATAACTTCTTTCTGGCTTTCTCTCAGATAGAAAGAGATCTTTGCTTGAAGTATCCATGCTTATTCCTTCCTAAGTTCTGTTGCTTTTTTAATATGACTGTGGAGGGTCCTATTGTCCACAAAGTACCTGATGCCAAAGTCTGGCCTTTTCCCAAGAAGTGGATACAAAGCAGACACAGGGCTCAGCCCCTCTCTCTCATTAGTCTGATGGCAAAATTCCATTTATTTATCCTACTATTGGATGAATTTTGTGTTGAGACTTAATTCACCAAAAATGTCATAGAGTCAACCAAAAAGATTTGTGAATCATAGAGTCACAGAATCATCAGGATTGGAAGGGACCCCAAGGATCATCCAGTTCCAACCCCCCTGCCATGGGCAGGGACACCTCACACTACAGCAGGTTGCTCACAGCCACATCCAGCCTGGCTGCAAAAACCTCCAGGGATGAGGCTTCCACCACCTCCCTGGGCAACCTGTTCAGTGTCTCACCACCCTCATGGTGAAGAACTTCTTCCTGACATCCAATCTGAATCTACCAATTTCTAGTTTTGTTCCATTCCCCCCAGTCCTATCTCTACCCAATACCCCAAAAAGTCCCTCCCCAGCTTTCTTGTAGCCCCCTTTAGATACTGGAAGGTCACAATAAGGTCTGCTCAGAGCCTTCTCTTCTCCAGACTGAACAACCCCAACTCTCTCAGTCCATCCTCATAGGAGAGGATCTCCAGCCCTCTGATCATCCTTCTCTGGACACCTTCCAGCACCTCCAGATCTTTCTTGTAAAAGGGGCTCCAGAACTGGACACAGAGCTCCAGGTAGTGTCTCAGCAGAGTGGAGCAGAGGGGGAGAATCCCCTCCCTGACCTGCTGGCCACACTTCTCTTGCTGCAGCCCAGGCTCTGCTTGGCTCTCTGGGCTGCAAGTGCTCCCTGCTGGCTCCTGTTGAGCTTCTCCTCCCCCAGCACCCCCAATGCCTTTTCTTCAGGGCTGCTCTCAAGGCAGTTCCTGCCCAGCCTATATTGGTGCTTGGGATTGCCCCAACCCAGATGCAGGACCTGGCACTTGGTCTTGTTGAACAGGGGCTCCAGAACTGGATGCAGGACTCCAGGTGGGGTGTCATGAGAGCTACCAATAGCTACCAAGGAAAGAGATTACTTTTAAATACTGTATTTTAGTGCTCACAGGAGTCCTTAGACAGATTCATACACATTTCAACCTAATGCAAGTATAACAAGCTCACTGCATAAGACTTCTACTTTCTGCAATCTCTTGACTCTCTAATGTTCATTATTAATTGTTCTCATATGCATAATTCAGTGCAATTTATTGTATATGTCTGAATATTTTGTAGGAAATCAGGATACTATCATCTCTGGCCATGAAAAATGGCCTGGACAATGTATTTTATTACTTCTTAATTATCTCCTGTTTTAAAATTAAAAAATCAAGGAACTCTTAGTAAAGAGGGATCATTAAGAGGGCAAAAATATCAGAGTGACAAAACAATAACATTCTTTAGCTGCTAATAATCTCCAAACTGCTAGAAATGCTTCCTGTGGTCCATGTTTTAGAAGCCAAGGCAATGCTAATGATATTTTGTATGCTCAGGATCCTCAGTGGTGTCATTAGCACAAACTCATCTCAGGATTAATTCTGTGTAGCTGAAGGAGCAGTCTGGGACCTGCCTTCTGCAGCATCCCACTGCAGAATGTGGTTTCTGTGCTGGGAGCAGCAAGCTGCACACCTGTGGTAGTTTTAGGCTGATGCCTAGGAAATTTTCCACTGATCTTGAGTAGAAAGTTGTAGAATGTAGATAAATTACCATTGGATAGAAAAGAAAAATAATGATAAGGTCTAAACAATCCCAGTGGTCTGATAACTAACAGAGAGTTAGTTGTATAAGCTAACCTTTTTCTTTTTGGCTTCTTTGCTCTAGCAGGTACTAGCTGGTGGCTTTTGTTTGGCTGTTGCTGACCTTGGCTGTGCTCTTTTGTTGTGGCTAAGTACTAACAAGCTACTCTCTGCTCTTCTCTTTCTCTTTTCCTCTTTTCCCTTGTATAGGGTGGGGGAAAGGAGCAGAGAGGGGGAAGCTGTTGGTAGCCCCCTGGCTTTGTCCAGGGGGGTGCTTGTGTGGTTTATCAATTGCAAATAGATGTAAATATTGTATATTTTGTACACATGCATTGCACTTCATATTTCTAGATTGAAGTTTTGCTTGTAAATAGAGCTTCATTTGCTTTCCATCTGAGCTGGTCTGGCAATTTTATTTGGGGGGGTAATTTCAACCCACAAAGGGAGGCAGTTCAGACCTGGCCAGCCTGAAACCAGCCTAGAAGTAGGGGGGAAGAAACAGCACTGGGGCGTGTGTTGAACCCCATTTTGGGAGAAGGAGTACTTGGGTTTGGTCTGATTTGGTGGAGGTTTTTGTGTGAAGCTTTTGGCTTAGTGAACTTCTGTGTTAAGCCCAGAATATGCCTTCCTGTGTATCTGATATGCTTTACTATGCTCACCACTATGCATTGTAATATTGTAGCATTGTAGCTTGGGGAAAGCTTTTCCATTTAAACTTTCCAATACTCCAGTCCTGTGTGTAAAGAGGTCTTCTGCTGCCACAGAGGCATTAGAGCAATCTGTCCTACTTAAAACCATGACACACACCAACTCCAGCAGCTGTAGGTGGGGATGAGCCAAAGTCAGTCTTGTAGCCACAGGAGAGGAGGCTAGATAGCTGCAGGTGCTGGGCAGATTTATTGTTTGCATTAGGTGAGAGCAGAGGCTGCAGTCACCTTAAACCACTTTCCTGGAGCCTTCCTTTGTCCTGTTCTGCCCTGTCTGTTCATACAGTGTCACATCCTGAAGTTACACAAAGGCCTTGCTAGGTGAAGTAAAACAGTTGTTATCTTTTGAATCATAGAGTGGTCCAGGCCAGAAGGGACCTCCAAAGCTCATCCAGTCTGACCTCCCTGCAGTCAGCAGGGACATCCCCAACTACATCAGACTGCCCAGGGCCTCATCCAGCCTCACCCTGAATATCTCCAGGAGGGAGCCTCAACCACAGAATCACAGAATTATTGAGGCTGGAAAAGACCTCTGAGATCATCAAGTCCAGCCTATGAGCTAACACCACCACATCAATTAAACCATGGCTTCAAGTGCCACATCCAATCTTTTCTTAAACACCTCCAGTGATGGTGACTCCACCACCTCCCTGGGCAGTCCATCCCAGTGTCTAATTCCCTCTTCCCCGAGGAAGTGCTTCCTAACATCCAAAATAAACTTCTCCTGGCACAGCTTCATGTCATGCCCTCTTGTCCTGTCACAAGTTGCCTGGGAGAAGAGCCTGACCCACACCTGACTACACCTTCCATTCAGGTAGTTGTAAAGAGGGATAAGGTCCCCTCTAAGTCTCCTCTTCTCCAGGCTGAACCACCTCCCTGGGCAACTTGTTCCAGTGTTCCACCACCCTCAGAGTAAAGAACTTGTTCCTAACATCCAATCTAAATCTGCCCTTCCCCAGCTTAAAGCCATTGTCCCTCATCCTGTCACTGCAGGCCCTTGCGAACAGACTCATTAGGGCTGACTGGAAAGCAATGTTAAGTGTTACAAGACAGGAACCATCCCATCTATGAAATTACTTCCTAATTATGGCAAGTCATAAAAGCATGTGTCCAGGAGCTCTGGTTTGTCTTTTTTTTTCTCCTCATGTTTGAACAGTTCTTAGTCATGGTTCAGCCCTTCAGCTCTTGCAAGCCATAGTGACAGAAGTAGAAACAAATAATAACTACAGCAGCGCTCACATCTCCAAATAATAATATTTGCTGATTCTGGAAGCCTCACTAAAAGCAGCACATCACCACTGAAGCACAAGAAATCGTGTCAGTTTGGTGAAACTCAGGGACATGTGAAGCTTCTTCTCAACTTCTGTCCTGCTGCCACTGCTGCATTTAGTAAGCTTAATCTTGAGGCATCTGGCTGACTTAAACCTCCTCTGCTCTGTTCTTCAAACACCACTGATTTACATGGTAGCTTGCCTTAGACAGGGCAGGCAAGCTTTGATATTTGATCCCCGTGGGAGTGTTGATTAACAAGGGGCTGAGAGGAAAAGTTGTGAGTGCAGAAAATGAGAGCAAATGAGAGTGCTTTGTAAATGAGAATCCTGGGATCTGCAATGATCTCTAATTGCATTTCTGCATACGTGTGTGTGTGTGTGTGTGTGCCTGCGTGCACAGTCAGTCCTTCAGCACACCGACAGTGTAATTTAGAAAAGATGTTCTGAACGTTAATAATCTCTGGAGCTGTCTTGCTTCAGATAATTGTGTAAAAATAGCACCATCAAGGGTGTTACAAATCAAAAGAAAAAGAAATAAAACAGCCTGCAAGAAAGGTACTGTAAAAGCAGGAAACTAAAGAAGGCAAAAGTGTTAGACGTTGTGGTTGAGAACAATGCAGTTTCTTCCTTGTGGTGGGTTGAAATTACCCACCCCCCACGCCCCCCAAAATAAAATTGCCAGACCACCTCAGTTGGAAAGCAAGTGAATCACAGAATCAAGAAGGTTGGAAAAGACCTCAAGGATCATCTAAGTCCAACCTGTCACCCAAGACCTCATGATTACTAAACCATGTCACCAAGTGCCACGTCCAATCCCCTCTTGAAGCTCTATTTACAAGCAGAAATGTGAGATGCAATGAATATGTACCAAATACACAATATTTATGTGTATTTGCAATTCATAAACAACGCCAGAACCCCCCCTGGACCAAACCAGGGGGTTACCAACAGCTTCCCCCTCTTCCCCCCTGTACAAGGGGCAAGAGAAAGAAGAGCAGAGAGTAGCTTGTTAGTACTTAGCCACAACAAAAGAACATAGACAAGGTCAGCAACAGCCAAACAAAAGCCACCAGCTAGCACCTGATAGAGCAAAGAAGCTGAAAAGAGAGTTAGCTTATACAACTAACTCTCTGTTAGTTATCAGACCATTGGGATTGTTTAGACCTTATTATTTTTCTTTTCCATCCAATGGTAATTTATTTCCATTCTACCACTTTTCTACTCAATCTGCAGAAAATTTCCTAGGCATCAGCCTAAAACTGCCACATTACTGAAGAGGTAACAGGAAAGAAATTATTCCTTTACAAAGCAAAACTCAAATCTGGGGCATCAAGAAACGTGAGGTGTAAGCTGTAGGCTTGACACCAGGCCAACCACCTGACCTCATTGCTTTGGGCTGTTCCTGAGCAAACAGAAGTTTCTGCATTTCCTATGTTCCAATTTTGAAAGGGTCACTGTGTGGTCTAATGGCCCTGGCTACACAAAGCACACTTTTTTTTTTTTCTTCATATGACCACACATGACCTTTTCCATGTTGGAAGAGCTATGAATTTACCATTGCCACTACAAAAAAATCTAATCATCAGTTATGCTACAAAAGTTGTGTAACAAAGCCCCCAGCTAAAAAATATTGGTAAATATTTGTGACATGTGCGTCCACAAAATGAAAATAAAAGAAATAAATCACAGTATCAGAGGACATTAGAGGTAGGAAGGGACCTCCAGAGATCATCAGGTCCAACCCCCCTGCCAGAGCAGGATCACTTAGGGCAGTCTGCACAGGAATGCATCCAGGTGGGTCTTGAAAGTCTCCAGAGAAGGAGACTCCACAACCCCCCTGGGCAGCCTGCTCCAGGTCTCTGTCACCCTCACTGTAAAGAAGTTTCTCCTCGTGTTGAGGTGAAATCTTCTATGTTCAAGTTTGAACCCATTGTTCCTTGTCCTATCACTGTGCACCACCCAAAAGAGCTTGGCCCCTTCCACTTGCCCCCCACCCCTCAGCTATTGATAGACATTGATCAGATCCCCTCTCAGCCTTGTCTTCTCCAGACTAAACAGCCCCAGGGCACATTTTCTTCTTTACACTGTGCAGTTCCCTTGCCCATGGATTTCAGTGCTAATACTATCAAATTCAACCAGAATATGCTCAGATTTGTGTGGACAGTGGCCCAGAATTTGGATTTCTTACTTAAAGAGATTTGCATTTGGGTATCAGCTGGTAGTGGGAAACGTGCCTCAGTCAGCTGCCTAGGATTGCTCTTTCATGAAGGAATCCTAAACCAAGGTGATAGAGTAACAGAGTCTCAGCTATTTCCCTGAGGCTCTGTAGCTGTTGCACTTTGTGTAAGGGCAGATATTGATAGACATTGATCAGATCCCCTCTCAGCCTTCTCTTCTCCTGACTAAATATCCCCAGTCTCTCAGTCTCTCTTCCCAGGGGAGATGCCCAAGTCCCCCAATCATCCTCATGGCTCTCCCCTGGACATTCTCCAGCAGGTCTCTGTCTCTCTTGAACTGGGGAGCCCAAAACTGGACACAGGATTCCAGGTGTGGTCTTACCAGGGCAGAGGAGAACCTCCTTAGACCTGCTGGCCACACTTTTCTGGCTGCACCCCAGGATCCCATATATATCTTTGGAAACTGCAATTGCAATCATTTCATATTTTACTGCTGACCTTCACTGAGCTGATGGTAATTTGGAAATGCTGTGGAAATCTGTTGAGGCAACGTTTTGCAACTAGCCAAAATACTGAATGCTGGCTACGATTTTCAAGGCATATAATTAGCTTCATATTTGTAGTTCATCTTTACCTCTGCCTGGTTGTACATGGAATTATTAAAGCTGGCATTTTTCAGTCTGTATAGCTAGGGATATTTACATCCGAGCATGGATCTCTCTTCTAAGTACAAATGAGAATAGCAGAAATTAGTTTTGAAACATATGGTTAATGGGCCTATATTTTTTAATTTATAGCTCTATGATTACATTTTATTTTTGGTTTTTAGATAATACGAAATTAATCTTCAGATGGTCCTTAATTATTTGGAACTCAGCTGAGATGTGTTGCTACAACCCAAACTCTAGGCGTGCAATAAACAAAAGCCAAAAGAAAAAATATTCTTGTTTTCTTTCTCAATATTGCTTAGAAAAAACAAAAAGTTTGTAAATTTCCTTAGCTCATGAGCAGATTTTATTATTATTTTATTACTAATATTTTATTTATTTTTATTTTCCTTTTTATTTTCCTTTTTTCTTTTTTCTTTATCTTTTTCTTTTCCCCCTTTCCTTTTCCCCTTTCCCTTTTTTCTTTTTTCTTTCCTTTTTTCTTTTACTTTTTTCTTTCTTTCTTTCTTTCTCTTTCTCTTTCTCTTTCTCTTTCTCTTTCTCTTTCTCTTTCTCTTTCTCTTTCTCTTTCTCTTTCTCTTTCTCTTTCTCTTTCTCTTTCTCTTTCTCTTTCTCTTTCTCTTTCTCTTTCTCTTTCTCTTTCTCTTTCTCTTTCTCTTTCTCTTTCTCTTTCTCTTTCTCTTTCTCTTTCTCTTTCTCTTTCTCTTTCTCTTTCTCTTTCTCTCTTTCTCATTTTATTTTCGTCTTTCTCTTACTCATTCTCTTTCTTTCTCTCTCTCTCTTTCTTTCTCTCTCTCTCTTTCTTTCTCTCTCTCTCTTTCTTTCTCTCTCTCTCTTTCTCTCTCTTTCTCTCTTTCTCTCTTTCTCTCTTTCTCTTTCTCTTTCTCTTTCTCTTTCTCTTTCTCTTTCTCTTTCTCTTTCTCTTTCTCTTTCTATTTCTCTTTCTCTCTTTCTCTTTCTACTTTCTCTTTCTCTTTCTCTCTTTCTCTCTTTCTCTCTTTCTTTCTCTTTCTCTTTTCCTTCTTTTCCTTCTTTTCTTAAATTTTTATTTATTTTTATTCTGTGCCTCCAAAATTTTGCTGCTTCACTTTGTGCTTTTTTGCTATGTCTTTGAAAGACCTCAGGTCTCATTTCCACCAAAGCAATATGATCTGGGGACAAAGGAAAAACCCAAAAAGCAAACTAGCTCAGTGTACCATGAAAAGGCTGACCAGAAGCAGCCAGAGGCAATAGGAGCTGAGCACTTGCACTGCCCCTCTGTCTGAGCAATATTCCCTCTCGCTGTGTTGCAGGGCAGGGAAAGAGGTCCATCTCATCTCCCTGGTTAGGAGCAGAGGATGGGAAAGGATTGGGGTGAGGCTGCAGTTCAGGCTGAGCAGAGACCCTGGGTTACAGGGTGGGAGCAGCCCCTTCTCCCATGAGATGGAGCTGGCCACATGTCTGCAGTGGCCCTGGGATATTGGAGCGCTTGCTTGGCTGTCACAAGGAGGAAAATGTAATCTGTCACTGCAGCCAGGGTCATCTCTGCTGCCACTGTGAATGGTACATGGGATCAGAAGAGGCAGATGGTTTGGAGGAGAGCAAGGGTGATGCTTTTTATCAGTGTTCCTCTCTTCCTGCTCCCAGGAAATGCCCAGTTGGCAGATAAACCACATGCAGCCCATGCTACAGGTGAAGGCTGACAAGGTGACCCATGCTTAAGGCTGGTATACTGGCTACTGAGCCACACATCCTCTGTACTCACAACACTGTACTTGGAATAACACTCCTTTTCCAGTTTGGTTAATGAAGATGGGATCTTATGGACCATGCTTTCCACTTGTGCTTAGCAAATGCTGCATCCTCTCACGGACGTGAGGCATCCGTTGTGAACCAGCAATCTGAGTATGCCTCCAGCAGAAAGCTGTTGTTCAGAGATTAAAATAGGCATCTGTTTGCAAGCTGTAGTGCTTTTTCCTGGGTATGTTTCAAAGGGTACAAGGAAAACACGGAGCCCAGGCAGCTTTGCAGCTAACACCATTTCATGTTTGGCCACTGCCTGGGCTTCCCCTGATGGTTTTCCACTGCTGTGAGAGGATTCTGGTCTTCCCTGTGTGGTGCTTGTGCTGTTCCTGAGGATTCTGTGGAAAAAAAAAAAAAAACAAACAGATTGAGGAAGACAATAGGGGAAAAGGAGTTGCAGTTTTGTTCCCTTTCATTCATTGTTGGTACTCTTCAAAGGAAATTCAGTAAGAAAGGTCCCACAGGACTTGGCTGAAAGCCAACACGCAGGAGCACTGCAGCAGGTTGAGCATTCTAAATCTGGTCCCTTTCAAACAGCCCTGTTTTATTCTGAGCTGTATGAGCTGTACAAGCCCTAACTGACATGAGTAAGCCACTCATGTAAGGCTTCCCAGCAAAATTTCATCTTTTCTGTTATTCACACCAGTCTTGATGAGCTCTTCACTTCACGGCCCCCTTTTCTTCATCCTGTTATCATTGTCACTGGAATTGCTCAGTCAAAATAGTTTCAGGACAGTTACTCAGCCTCACAGAAGACACCAAATGCTTGATGTGATGATAGCCACTGCTCAGGCATTACTGATCCATGCTGTGGTGCATGAACTGATCGCTTTACACTGACAGCAGTGGTCTGATCCCCAAAGTCATCATTTCATACTATTTGCTCCATGTTTGGTGGCATTGCTGAGGATCATCATACTTAGACCTCCCACCACCAGCTTTCCTTATTCCTGAGCACTCTACTCCTATGGCATTGCTGAGGATCATCATATTTAAACTTCCCACCACTAGCTTTCCTTATTCCTAAGGACTCTACTCCTATGGCATTGCTGAGGATCATCATATTTAAACCTCCCATCACCAGCTTTCCTTATTCCTAAGGACTCTACTCCTATGGCATTGCTGAGGATCATGATATTTAAACCTTCCACCACCAGCCTTCCTTATTCCTGAGCACTCTACTCCTATATGCACATCCTCTTTCCTTAATGCCCTCCATGCTTCTGAATCCTTCAGCAAACACAGCACAGATGCTCAGGTTTTGTTTGTCCCAATGGCTACCTTCTACCAGAGTGAGAACTTCAAGTTGTTGTCAACTGGCTTGTTCACTATAACATCTGACTTTGAAAGGCATCATTGCATTCCTTCTGGCTTCAATGCATGAGTAGTTCTCATCCAGGCAGGTAATATAAGTAATTCCTGGTGCTGGGTCTACTCAGGGATTTTGGACTCAGTTGTGTTCCCTTTTCAGCTCCTGGAAAATAGAAAAGAAAGTTAATATATTGCTATGTCTACATTATTTCAGACAAACCTATGTTTTGACCTTGATTGAAACCAGCTCTGCCAATACAGGAGTGAGGAGAATGGAGGTGGAAATGATTTCCAGCAAGGTATTTGTAGAACTGTTTGGGCAGACTTTACATTAATTAAAACAGAGTATAGGTTATGTTAAAGCAAATGAAGTCAATTTAGCTCACCATCATTTTTACAGTGTTGCAAATTAACATAACAATGACAGCCAGAGTTGTCACTGATCTCAGTAGCAGCAGTTAATCATTGCAATTAATCATTATTAATACATAATTCATAATGATCAATCATGCCTGACTCTAGGATCATAGTGAGCTTGTGTTAAACACTATATGAATACAAGAGGGCATCAATGACTGTCCAAAAGCTGAGAAAATCAGGCCCCATTTTCCATGTTGATGCACTGTTATGAGCTGTTGCTGCCTGGTGTCTGATTTCGTTAGAACATGTTCTGGTTTAATTAATTGTGACAAATGAGCAGCAAGATTGCAGCACAGGTATGCAAATTGCACAAGTGTCCCCTAGTTGTCTGAGATAGGTGCTGTGCACCTCCCACATCTGCTAAGCCCTTGTTGAGGATTGAACTGGTGCTTTGGCTTGGCAATTCTCTTCTAACTCTCTGAGGCATGTTGAGCATCATAAAAAGTAACCTTTGGTTTCTGAGAACAGGTCTCAGCTTCTCCTCGGCCACTATGTTGAGGAAGGGCTGCTTCTGAGGGTGCCACAGAGCTGTGGTTCATACCTGATGCAATACTGATGTCCAGGAGAACAAGAACCTATGAAAAGTAACTATGCAGGCTGCCTGTGGCAGTTTCAGGCTGATGCCTAGGAAATTTTCCAGTGATCTTGAGTAGACAAGTGGTAGAATGCAAACAGGTTACCATTGGGTGGAAACGAAAAATAATGATAAGGTCTAAATAATCCCAGTGGTCTGATAACTAGCAGAAAGTTAGTTATAGAAACAAACTTTCTCTCCTTCTTGGTGTCTTCACTCTAGCAGATACTAGCTGGTGCTTTTGCTTGACTGGTGCTGACCTTGGCTGCTTTCTTCTTGTGGCTAATTACTAACAAGCTACTCTCTAGGCTTTTCTCTTTCTCTTTTCCCTTGTACAGAGGGGCCAGAAAGGGGGAAGCTATTGGTAGCCCCCTGTGTTTGTCCAGGGTTGGGGTTCTTGTGCTGTTTATAAGTTGTAAATAGATGTAAATATTGTATATTTTGTACATATTCATTGCATTTCATAGTTCTAGATTTCAGTTTTGCTTGTAAATAGAGCTTAATTTTCTTTCCAACTCAGCTGGTCTGGCAATTTTACTTTGGGGGTAATTTCAAGCCACCACATTGCCTATAAGGCTTTGCCAGCTGTAAGTATTCTGTTGCCTGTGCTGTAGAAGAAGCCCAGGCACTTAGACTGTGTCTTAGTTTTCTTCACAGTTCCTCTCCTTATGTTTGTGCTGGTTTTGGCTGGGATAGAGTTAGTTCTCTTCACAGTAGCTGACATGGGGCTACAATTTGGCTTTGTGCTGGTAGCAATGCTGGCAATACTGAGATGCTTCAGTTACTGCTGATCCATGCTTACACAGAGTCTTAAGTCTTTTTCTGCTTCTCACTGCAAACCACCAGTGAGTAGGCTGGGGGTGCACAAGAACATGGGAGGGAACACAGCTGGGACACTTTACCCCAGCTGCCCAAAGGGATATTCCACACCATATAGCATCATGCTCAGCCTATAAAGTCAGGGGAAGAAGGAAGGCAGAGACATTCTTAGTGATGGCATTTGTCTTCCCAAGTACCTCTTACATGTGATGGAGCTCTGCTGTCCTGGAATGGCTGAACCCTGCCTGCTGCTGGGAAGTGGTGAATGAATTCCTTGTTTTGCTTTGCTTGCATGTGCAGCTTTTACTTTACCTTAAACTGTCTTTATCTCAGCCCATGAGTTTTCTCACTTTTACCCTTCCAATTCTTTCCCCAGGGGAAGAATGAGCAAGTGTTTGAGTGGGGCTTAGTTGCCAGCTAGGGTTAAAGCATGACAGCTCATCTACTTCTCTGGGAAGCAGAAGAGCAATGACATAAATTGAGTACTTTTCCAGAATGCTCTGGAGTACTGCTTTTCAGGTTAAATCTGCCTAGACATTTTAATGAGTCTTCATTGCATGGAAAATCAACTGTGGTTCAGGCACCTACTGCACCCCAAAACAAATCAATCTATTTTTAATGGCAAGCTATCTTAGAGGGATTTTTTTTTTCCCTGCAGACTGAAAAACAAATATATATTTCAATTTAAATTAATTCTAGGTAATTTTGTTTGCTGGAAAGAAAACAAAAGGAGGAACACAGTGTGCATACCTCCACTGAACTGCAGTAGTACTTAGTTCAACTGGCAGTTGTTTCAGGACGTAGCAGTGCTCAGAGAAAGCCAAAAATTCAATACAATCAAAACAAAAGCATTAAAGTTTGATAGCCACATGATTTCTGGGCAGAGAAAGAGGGTAAGGACCCAGTGGAGAAACTAGTAAGTGTCTTCCTACAGCAAAGGATGTTCAAAAGCAAAGACTTTTTTCCTCAACTGAGCAAAATATTTCACAAGCTGCAAATCTCTTTTAAATTCCCTCACCAAATGAAAGTCTCTTCAAGGGTAATTTGGCAGAATGAAACTATTAATTCATCAGATTTCAGCAGCATCTGATCTCTGAATAGCACCCATAGCATTTTATACCTGAGGGGCAAGCAAAGCCGTGGGGGTAGATGTCCTCAGAGCAAGCTTAGAGCATCAGGTAAAATGATGCTGTATCTAGCCCAAAAAATCAGGCCAGGCAACAGTGAGGCATACCCTGCCACATACTGAACTCAAAATGAGTCCTCCTACCACTGATACAATTCCAATCTTGTTTCTACCCAGGGAAGTTCCCCTCTTTTTTTTTTTTTTTTTCATATCTTGCTAATAACTTTTTTTCCCCTGAAGTATCCTGCAGGAAACAGTGTAATAAAAATGTATATTTTTATATCTTTTATAATTCCTGGTGGTGTTTTTATATCTTGTATAATTCCTTCAAACACCACCACACCTTATTTACAAAATAAGTATTCACAGGTTCAGTGATTCAGTTGTGGGTTTTACACTGCACATATAAAGGCAGTTGAATGATTTAAGCACAGATCTAACCTTTCCAATGCACAATTCAAATTGCAAACACAGGTGCTGTGAGCTGGGGGTTTCCTACAGATGGGATTCCGTGCAGACTGGCCAGGGACTCACCACTTGATCCTCTGTTTGGTGTCTTCCCAGATGCTGTGGCTATGATTCGAGCAGTCCTTGGCTCAGAGAGGGCTAAGAGCCTCTCTCTTGTCATGCCCAGTTCACAGTCTGGAGCTTGCCCTTGGCTCAGACAGGGCTAAGAGCCTCTCTCTTGTCATGCCCAGTTCACAGTCTGGAGCTTGTCCTTGGCTCAGACAGGGCTAAGAGCCTCTCTCTTGTCATGCCCAGTTCACAGTCTGGAGCTTGCCCTTGGCTCAGAGAGGGCAGAGGACCTCTCTCTTGTCATGCCCAGTTCACAGTCTGGAGCTTGCCCTTGGCTCAGACAGGGCTAAGAGCCTCTCTCTTGTCATGCCCAGTTCACAGTCTGGAGCTTGCCCTTGGCTCAGACAGGGCTAAGAGCCTCTCTCTTGTCATGCCCAGTTCACAGTCTGGAGCTTGCCCTTGGCTCAGACAGGGCTAAGAGCCTCTCTCTTGTGTGCTGCATCCTCTTCAGCGATTCAATTCCCTTGGAGCTTTTCCCCTTTCTGCCTTGGTCCAGGTGCAAGGCCTGGGTGAAGTTGTTGGTCTGCTAGAGCAGGTTCTTCAGCTGTTACATCTTGTTGCTGTCTGGGTGAGCACAAGGCACACCAGTCTGCCACGCTCAGTGCAGATGCTACCAGAGCAATCATTCCTCTGTGTACAAACACTGAAATGTGAGGCTACCAGCCACATGACCTGAGATAAAAGGTCATGGGACTTGATGATCCCTGAGGTCTTTCCCAACCTGGTTGATTGTATGAAAGACCTGAGAACAAGACTCTGGTGTGCACCTTGTTTCTGTGCCCTTGCATGATGCTGTTATTTATTGAAATAGGACTCCACTGCCTTTCTCCCCCTCCACCTTCTCACTGTTTAACTGTGATAAAATGATTTATTACATAAATTAAGTTAAGAATGGATTCCTTCTTTGTCCTTCTATTTTTTTTTTTCTCAGAATGAAACATGGAGCTGGAAGGAGGTAAGCAGAAAAAAAAGGGAGGGGGAGAAATACTGTTACCAAAAAATATTTGAAGTGCCTCTCTTTCTAAAATACAATCACTCCAAAAGTTTTCAGTGACAAGGCAGGCTTAAAATGACCTGAGATAAAAGGTCATATTAAGAAGAAAATCATAAAAGATCCCACTGGGAGCTAGGAGATTGCACCCATCAAAGAATTAAAACAAAACTTAAATTGACTTGCCTGTCAGGTCTTCAACACTTTAATTTTCAGGCCCTGGCCCCTGAGGAATCATGCTGGGTTGAAGGTTGGACTGGATGATCTTTGAGATCTCTTCCAACTAGATGTTTTCTGTGATTTTGTGATTCTAGATGCAAAAGAAAGAGTGGGAGGAGTGGGGCAACACGGAGTTGCATCCAAACCAGCTGGAACTGCAACCAGGGAGAGCTGTAAGGACAAGGATGAAGAAAGAAACACTTGAGTGGTGAGTAAGCACTTCTGTCAGTTTGCAGCTTCACCTGGAATTGCAGAGAGGAGCTTTTGTCCAGCTGGAAATCACCAAAACCATGGGTTTTTTTTTTTATTCTTTCAATAATGAGAATCTGAGCATGGTTTTCTGTGGCCGAGGTGAGTGACAGCAGCAGATCTATGCAGGTGTGAACCTCAGTGTGTAGGGGCTTGGAGCTGGAGGAGAGCACACGTCCCTTCAGGCTGCAGTGGTAGCTGGTGTCTGCTTTTGAACTGCAGTTTTGGACTGGAAGACAAATGCTCTCTGTAACCCCTCAGTCTCCTCTTCTCCAAGCTAAACAGCCCCAGCTCCCTCAGTCTCTTTTCATAAGGAAGATGTTCCACTCCATCATTTTTGTGGCTTGCAATGCTGAATCTTTTCTTGTGTCCAGGTCTTTATCACTCAGTTCTCATAGATTCATATGAAGAGGGCAGAAGATCTTTCCAGGCACAACTTTTGCTGTTTTGTTTATTTCTATTGCTCAGTCACCTGTTTATGAACTAATACTTACCCAGGTACAAGGTGCAGAGTGAAGGACTCATCAAGCTTGATGCCTTGAGTTTATAGGAAATGAGGCAGATGCTCTTTACCCCTTCCACAAGGGGTAAAAGACAGGATTGGAAAGAACCGGAAATAAAATTGAGCTGGAAGTACTATTCACAGCTATATACCACAGTACAAAAATATACATAATACACAAATCAATAGTCCACCTGGTTAAGCCTAAAGCTTTCCACAACCCCCTCCCTCCTTAACTGGGGAGCCCAAAACTGGACACAATATTCCAGGCGAGGTCTCACCAGGGCAGAGTAGAAGGGGAGGAGAACCTCTCTGCATCTGCTGGACACACTTCTCTGAATGCACCCCAGGATCCCATTGGCCTTATTTGCCACAAGGGCACAAGGGTTATGTGATTTGGTTGAGAAAGTCTTTTTCAGAGGTTAAACACATTTTGCTCAGTTTCTCCTTGAGTAGGCTTCTAATTTTTGAACAATTTTGGACATGGCAGAACACCCTGTACTGGTGGAGTCTGAGGCTGCAGTCATCCTCTGCACAGGCAAGGCTGCACATGGCAGCAAACTTAGGGTGAAGGTTTGTCAGCTCCTGTTTCATCTGAATGTGTCATCCAGTCCCATTGAAAACTGCAAAGAGGGGCCTGAATCTGCACCTTTTTTTTACATTGCCATGGCTGTTCTTCCTTAGCTGACCTCTTTACTCAAGCAACTACTTCTAAACCATAGGAAGTATTACCCAGGGTGGGAAACAGTGGCAGGCATTAGTTGCCTCATGCAAAAGACCAGGTTTCTTAAATGTGTTTATGTACCAAACAATTCAGACAGAAACAACTTAGACCTGAGCACTTCTGAATCCAGATCCATCAAACAAAACAAACAAACAAAACAACCCTGCACTTCCTGGACTGCTTCCTAGACTCCTCACCAGTCATGCTGAACTTCATCACCACTCATCTAAGTGATTAGAATTTTGGGTTAGGCTGAGTTGAGGTACTGGCACAGATCTTCAGCTACCGTTTGCTTTTCTAAAACTTTCCAGGGACAGTGAAATCAGTGAAATTAACCAGAAGTAAAATCATACTGAAGATTTTCTCTTCTTCTTCCTTTATCTTTGTATTATCTCTTTTTCATATATCTTCTCTTACCATTGTATTCACTCTTACATGGTAAGACCTCCCAGAGTAACTATACTTAAAACAGAAGTATGTAAATGTTGTTCATACTACAGTGAGTTGGGAAATGGGGAACTTTTGCTTTTCTTAGCCTCATTGCAAACTTTATTTCTTGTAATCTGTTGTGTATGTTGATATACCACAGAAAATATTGAAGTAAATTTATATCATATAAAACTTACATTTCCTCCCTCCCCTTCCCCCCCTCTCCTCTCTGCCCTTTCCCCTCTCCCCTTTCCCCCTTCCCACTTCCCCCTTCCCCCTTCCTCTTTTCCCCTTTCCCCTTCCCCCTTCCTTTTCACTTTCCATTTTTCTTTCTTTTTTCTTCTTCCTTTTCATTTTCCATTTTTCTTCCTTTTTTCTTCTTCCTTTTTTGGAACCCAGCCCCATATACCTGCCATAGCCAGACTTAAATGTAAATTGATATTAATATGAAAATAAGGATATTATTATTAATAATAATAATAATGATATTTAGTTGCAAAGCAATTAAATCAGGGAATCAGCCATTTCTCATTGAGTGCAACTGTAAGACTCTCCAGTCTCAAAGGAAATAAATAACAACTTGATGCAGCTCTACTTCATGTTATAGATACTAAATCATTCTGAAAATCAAGCTCTTAAGTTACATCTTTTTTCCTTTCCTTTTCTTTCCTTCCTTTGGTATCAGGATTTTCTGCTTTTGCTTGTTTCTAAACTCTAGTTCTGAGGTTAGATGCAGCTTGTTTTGTATTTCAGAGCTTGGAAGTTCTTAAGGATTATTTGTTTCCACAAAGGCTGATCTAGCAAGAGAAAAGGCAAGAGAAAAGACTACTTTCTTATTGGGATTTGTACCCTATACATATTAACAAATTATATAGTTGAACTCTATGACCTATTTATCTTCCTGAGAGAAAAGGAAATGACTTTGTCACAAGCTGCAGAATATATGCAGGACTGCACAATGCTACTGTATTTTGAGCAGTGATATGTTTTAGCATCTAATATTTATGTTCATTTCAACTTGGCCTCTCATTTTTCACCTGCAGTGCCCTTGGTGATGATAGAAATTGGTTTTATTATGGCTTCATTTAAAGGACATCCAGGCTTGGAGGAAAAACAGGGGGGGAAAGTCATCCAGAGGCATGGGCTCCAAATTGATATGTCAGGAAAGTATATCCATGAATTTCTTGTTGAAGTATCACAGTATCACAGCGTATCAGAGGCTGGAAGGGACCTCCAGAGATCATCAGGTCCAAGCCCCTGCCACAGCAGGAGCACCCAGGGTAGTCTGCACAGGAATGCATCCAGGTGGGTTTGAAAGTCTCCAGAGAAGGAGACTCCACAACCTCTCTGGGCAGCCTGCTCCAGGGCTCTGTCACCCTCACTGTAAAGAAGTTTCTCCTCATGTGGAGGTGAAATCTTCTATGTTCAAGTTTGAACCTGTTGTTGGTTTGTTCCTTCTCTTATCACTGTGCACCACCAAAAAGAGCCTGGCCCCATCCACTTGACACCCACCCCTCAGCTATTGATAGACATTGATGATAATCCCCTCTCAGTCTTCTCAAGACTAAATAAGTATAGTGATCCATAATCCTCTCTTGTATTATACACTTATGAATTACCTTTTTTTTAATGATATGTCATTTAACTATACAGGTCCTTGTATCAAAATCACTGTTTCAGCCCAGGTTGGAACTGTCCATGCTGTCACTCAGGAGGTCACCCTGGGATAAAAAAAAAAAAGGATAGCAGTAAAGCTTCTGATACTGTCTCCCATAACATCCTCATAGAAAAGCTCAGGAGATCTGGCACAGATGGCTGTCAGTAAGATGGATTGAAAACTGACTCCACAACAGAGTTCAGAGGTTGTCATCAGTAGCACAGAGTCAGCTTGGAGGCCTATGGGCAGTGGTGTTCCCCGGGGATCAGTACTGGGTCCAGTTTGGTTCAATATCTTTATCAACAGCCGGGCTGAGGGCATGGAGAGTACCCTCAGCAAGTTCTGATGATACCAAACTGGGGGAGAGGCTGACACCTGTCAGGTGTGCTGACATCCAACCAGAGCTGGACAGGCTGAGAGCTGGGGGCAGGCAAACCTCATGAACTTTAATAAGGACAAGTGCAGGGTCCTGCCTCTGGGGAGGAATAACAACAGGCACCAGGACAGGTTAGAGGCTGCCCTGCTGGAAAGCAGCTCCACAGAGAATGACCTTGGAGTGCTGGTGGGCAGCAAGTTCTGCATGGGACAGCAATGTGCCCCTGTGGCCAAGAGAGCCAATGGGATCCTGGAATGTATTAAAAAAGGTGTCCAGCAGGGCTAGGGAAGTTCTTTTACCTCTCTACTCTGCCCTGGTAAGACCACACCTGCAATACTGTGTCAGTTTTGGGCTCCCCAGTTCAAGAGAGACAGAGACCTGCTGGAGAGAGTCCAATGGAGAGTCACACGGACAATTAGGGGACTTGAGCATCTCCCCTGTGAAGAGTGACTGAGAGGCCTGTGGCTGTTTAGTCTGGAGAAGAGAAGCATGAGAGGGGATCTGATCAATGTCTATCAATAGCTGAGGGGTGGGGGTCAAGTGGAGGGGGCCAGGCTCTCTTTTGGGTGGTACACAGTGATAAGCCAAGGAACAATGGGTTCAAACTAGAACAGAGAAGGTTTCACCTCCACATGAGGAGAAACTTCTTTACAGTGAGGGTGACAGAGCCCTGGAACAGGCTGCCCAGGTTGTGGAGGTTGTGGAGTCTCCTTCTCTGAAGACTTTTCCAACCCACCTGGATGCATTCCTGTGCAGACTACCCTGGGTTATCCCGCTTTAGCAGGAGGGTTGGACCTGATGATCTCTTGAGGTCCTTTCCAACCTCTGATATACTGTGATACTGTGATTAGTCTTGCCAAGGAAAGGCTTCCCTTTCATCAGGCACAAGCAGAGATGTGGCTGCTCTGTGTCCACTGAAAGTCCTGGTGGCAGCATTTGTTGCTGCTAGGTGGGGCAGACGAGGCTGACACCGCTCTCTGTCACTCGCTGCGCTGCGCAGGCTTCATGTTTGTGCTGTGTCTCCCTTTTCTTCCCTCAGACAGCCTCCCTCCAGACTGCTGCAGTTTAAATCTCAGCAGGCAGGTGGTATTTTTCCTGTGTCTAACCTGTCAGCCTGGATCTTTATAAAACCTCCAGCAGGCTCTTTTCTCCACCCTGCTTCCAGGAGGGAGCCATTTTAAGTAAGCCAAGGTTCAGTATGTGGCAGGGAACAGATGAAATAATAAAGCATCCTTCCACACCGTCTGAAGTTGTGCTAAAGGTATAGTGAAGGAAAGGGTAATTACAAAGGAGGAAAACAAAATGTTCTGCATTGCCTAACCTTCTTCAACATCCAACTTGCTGGGAAATGTCACTGAAATTATACTATAGCTGCAACGTTTTTGTATGACTGGCCCTAATTATCTGACACTTACTTGGTCAAATTGACAGAAACTATTAAATATATACAAAAGCTTCTTTGCAATATACAGATAATAACCTTGCCCTTTAGACCTCTGGTTACAGAGATAATAATTTGGGGCTTGCTAAATGTTTCATACTTCTGCAAGCTTTAGATTTCCTCTGAGAAGGAGCCTGTGAGTTTCAGTAGTGTCTCTGCATCTCATTAGAGGGAAGGGAAACAGGCAGTATGCAGAGAAGGTGAATGGGGGCAGTGATCTGACTGCCCGATAGAAATTCCAGCACTTCCAAATGCAGGCTTGTGAGCTGCAGACAAATGAGTTTTTCAGAGTCCTGTGGAGTTCCAAACTCAAACATGACACTGCTTCCTGCTGCAGCCTTCAATGACTGCTTTTAGCTGGGGTAGAGTTAATTTTCTTCATAGTAGATGGTCTGGGGCTATAGTTTGGATTTGTTCTGGGAGCAACGCTGATAATCCTGAGATGTTTTATTTTCTGTTGATCCCTGCTTATACAGAGTCCAGGCTTTTTCTGCTGCTCACCCCACCAGTGAGTAGGCTGGGAGTGGACAAGAAAGTGGGAGAGGATGTAATCAGGGCAGCTTACCCCAGCTGACCAAAGGGATCACAGGATCACAGGTGTCAGGGGTTGGAAAGGGACCTCCGGAGATCATTGAGTCCAACCCCCTGCCAGATCAGGACCACAGAATCTAGTGCAGGTCACACAGGAATGCATCCAGATGGATCTTGAAAGTCTCCAAAGTAGGAGACTCCACAACCTCTCTGGGGAGATCCCTGCTTATACAGAGTCCAGGCTTTTTCTGCTTCTCACCCCACCCCACCAGGGAGTAGGCTGGGGATGCACAAGAAGGTGGGAGAGGACATAATCAGGACAGCTTACCCCAGCTGACCAAAGGATGTTCAACATTGTATGATGTCATGCTTAGCATACACATCTGGAGGAAGAAGGAGGAAGGAGGGGACATTTGGAATGATAGCATTTCTCTTCCCAAGTAACTGTTTACATGTGGTGGAGCACTGCTGCACTGTGATGGACACCTGCCTGCTGCTGGGAAGTGGTGAATGAATTCCTTAGTTTGCTTTGCTTGTGTGTGCAGCTTTTGCTTTGCCTGTCAAACTGTCTTCATCTCAACCCAGGACTTCCCCCACTTTTACCCTTCTGATTCTCTTCCCCATCCCACCAGGAGAGAGTGATTGAGCAGCTGTATGGAGCTTAGTTGCCAGCTGAGGTTAAACCACAACAACCACTTGCATAATTTCCTCTTTTTTTTCTCCCTGTGGGCAGATGAGGAAAGTGCTGCCTATTTACAGGAGTCATTTCCAAAAGCCTATCCATACAAAATGCAGATCTCAGCAATCATGTTCAACTGACAGAATACTGAAATGGCCACAAAGCAATTTCCAATGCATCTCATAACCTCTCAAAAATAGTGGGTGCTGGATAAACAAAGACAAGAAATGGAATTCTTGCACCAACTTTCTTATTGCCTTCCCTCCTTGCTCCTCTTAGGAGTTTTCGTAACCTGGATGACTTCAGTGCCCCTGACAGCTGCATGAACTTGGTGAGGAGGATGCAGTCTAGGTGAGACATAGAGGGAGATCCAAGCTGCCAAGGTGATAAAACAAAGAATATTTTCAGCTAGCTTTGTGGCTGGAGGCCACTTTACACTAGAAGCTGTGCATTAAATCTCTAGAGCTTTTGTTCAATCTATGTTGCAGGTTATTTTCTCCACTTTTCCCTCAGCTCTGCTGGGTACATAAAGGGTCATTTTGGAAGCAAAAGATAACTGGTTTATTTGGGGAAGACTGGCACAAAATTCCTGCATGCCATCATATTAAAAGTAAGTAATTTGCCCCTTCCAGCACGGCTCAGTGGGATAGTCCACAGCTGGCTTTGCCTGGTCTCCAGGTTCATTGTTAGCTTCTTCAGCTCTGTTGAGGATTTCTAAATTATAATACTCAGAGGGATGTGATGCAGGGCCTGTCAGTGGTGCTTCTTACAATCTGACTGTCTGCAAAAGCACCACAATAGACATTCAAAAACAAAAACAAAAAAAAAACAAAAAAAAAACAAAAAAAAAACCAAAAAAAAAACCACAACAAAAAAAACCAAGGTAGGTAAGAAACTAGAAAAATGCTATTAGTAGCAAGTCCCTGTGAGAGGGTGGTGAGAAGCAGCACTGGGGCTACTGTTTGGAGCAGTGCTTGAATAGGACTCAAATTCTACTAGACTTGACAGCATTTTCTCTGCTGTAAAGAAAAATTCTGTCTGAGAGAAGCTGTGTAAGGGCAGGAGGACTCTTTGTGCAAGCATCATGGGTTTGGGGGTGCTGATGAGTTATGGAGGTACATATGGAAATCAGGATTGCTACCAGGAGCACAGTCCCCAGCAGTTGCTTTGGCAGTACAGGGAGGACATGAGTGACTGCAGGCTCATTTTTCCAGCTTCACAGCACACTGTGAAATACTTCCTTGTGTAAACCTCAGCTATCACTGCTTTGGAGAAGCCTAGGCAGAGGGGATGGTTGCAGTGCACTGTAACTGCCACAGTGTCTTCTGTTGCTTCCCAGCTGCTGCCGGGAGGAGGAGAAGCTCTCAAGCGCTGCTTTGCCCTGCAGGCAGAGGCTCTGAGGAGGGATGAGTTCAGCCAGGTGCCAGTGCAAAGTCAGGCCTTGAAATTTCTGCACATGCTGGTAAAAGCCTTTCAGCAGCAGCCCCTCCTGGTGTGCTGCAAATGGTTCAGGAGTGCCTCCCAAGCCTGTGGACAGACTGGAGTGAAAGATGCTGTCTCCTGTGAAGGTGGACTACAGCTGAGACTGCAAGCCAGGTTTGAAAACACAGCATGTGGTGTTTGGGGACACACCCTTCAGCAAAATGAGATGATCAAGAGATGTGGAGTGCAGGTCTCTCTAGCAGGAGTTGTGATGCTGTGCACTGTGTCTCTGATGACAGCAAGTGCCAGCCCAGCTGACTGACGTATCAGCGTCTTCACCACAACACTGCTCTGAAGGCTTTGCAGATTGGATTTCATCTTTGCATAATAGGGCCAACTAATCAAAGAATCACAGAATGTTAGGGGCTGGAAGGGACCTCCAAAGATCATCCAGTCCAACCCCCATGTCAGAGCAGGATCTCCTAGAGCAGATCACACAGGAAGTCATCCAGGTGGGTTTTCAATATCTCCAGAGAGAGAGACTCCACAACCCCTCTCCCTGGGCAGCCTCTTCCAGTGTTCTGTCAACCTCACAGTGAAATAATTCTTCCTCCTGTTTCCATGGAACTTCCTATGCCTCAATTTCCACCCATTGCCCCTTGTGCTGTCATTGGGCATTACTGAGCAGAGCCTGGCTCCATCCTCTTTGCACTCACCCTGCACATCTTTATCAACAGCAATGAGGTCACCTCTCAGGCTCCTCCTCTCCAAGCTAAAAAGCCCTCAGCTCCTCAGGCTCTCCTCATAAGGGAGATGTTCCACTCTAATAATTTTCGTGGCTCTGTGTTGGACTCTTTCAAGCAGTTCTCTGAGGTCCTTCCTGAACTGAGGGGCTCAGAACTGGGCACAATACTCCAGATGTGGCCTCACCAGAGCAGAGTAGAGGGGGAAGAGAACCTCTCTCAACCTACTGACCACAGCCCTTCTAATCCACCCCAGGATGCCATTGGCCTTCATTAGCCACAAGAGCACATTGCTGGCTCATGGTCAACCTCCCATCCACTAGGACCCCCAGGTCCTTTTCCCCTTCACTGCTCTCCATTGTATTATCTCAGTTCAGCCAAACAAGTTCTCAGTATTAAATCCTGATGCCAGAAAAGTTTAAGTTATGATTATTATGCACCTGTTTAGAGACTATTCTGGAACAAATAATCCAAATGAAATACAGGAAAAACTTGTATAGGTAAGACCCAAACATTTGGAGGCAGCCACCAGCCTTGAAGGAACATACTATATTTACTGTTGTCTGTAAGGAAGTTTTTTTTCTCCCACTATACCATCTTCCATCTTTTTGTTGCTGTCTCTCTCTGCTTGACAGAACAGTTTTAACATTAAGGTGAAAATTACGGACTTGTTGCTGGAACCTCTCTTTTGCATTAGGAAACTAATAATGCATTGGTTAATATTGCTCTTATGACACATCCTGAAGAGGTGGCTGTCCAGCTGGCCATATAATAACCACAGTGACATGTGGCAAGAAGGTTAAACTCCACAAAGTACTCCTGAAACTTCCACAAGGAAGCTCATTCTGTGATCAAGTAAGCAAAACACAGTTTGCATTGATTTAGTATGAAACCTCAGCTGGCCTTCAGCATCTCTTGTACTCATCTCTGGTGAGGCCACACCTCGAGTATTGTGTCCAGTTTTGGGTACCTCAATACAGGAGAGATGTGGAGGTGCTTGAGCCAGTAGAGAGGAGGGCAAGGAAGCTGTGAAGGGCCTGGAGAATAAATCTGATGAGGAGCAACTGAAGGAGCTGGGGATGGTTAGTTTGAAGAAGAGGAGGCTGAGGGGAGACCTCATTGCTCTCTACAACTACCTGAAAGGACCTTGTGGAGAGGTTGGTGCTGGTCTCTTCTCACAGGTAATTAGTGATAGAACAAGAGGGAATGGCCTCAAGCTGTGACTGGGTAGGTTTAGACTGGACATTAGGAAAAAAAAATCAATCATAGAAATAGTGGTCAGGCATTGGAATGTGCTGCCCAGGGAGGTGGTGGAGTCTCCAAGCCTGGCTGTGTTTAAAGGTGGTTTGGATGTGGTGCTTGGGGCTATGGTTTAGGGGTGAACCTTGTGGAGGAGGATTCTGGGTTAGACTTGGTGATCCTGAGGGTCTTTTCTAACCTGGATGTTTCTGTGATTCTGTGAACTGTATGCTTGTGCTGGCTATTCAGCACAGCAGCCTCTGCAGTGCCAAAAGCAGTGTCACTTGTTAATCTTACAGAGAACTTGCTGGGTTTTGCCTCTGGATCTCAATCTGTATTCCATTAAAATGTCAATATAAATTATTCTGTTCAGTAGGGAGGTGTAACAATCAGTAATAATAGTGATAATAATTGATAATGTTAATGAAGAGTTACAATAGGTAATGAATTAGTACATGATCAGATGTTGAACAAATCAATAAGGAAGCAAGACTTCGACAGGCTGTGGAGTTGGGCAGGGAGAAATTGAATGAAGGGCAAGTGTAGAGTCTTGCACCTGGGAAAGAACAACCCCATGGATCAGTATAGGTTGGGGACTGACCTGCTGGAGAGCAGTGAAGGGGAAAAGGACCTGAGGGCTCCTAGCGCATGGGAGGTTGACCATGAACCAGCAATGTGCCATTCTGGGGTGGATTAGAAGGGCTGTGATCAGTAGGTGGAGAGAGGTTCTCCTTTCCCTCTACTCTGCCCTGGTGAGGTCACATCTGGAGTATTGTGTCCAGTTCTGAGCCCCTCAGTTCAGGAAGGGCCTCAGGGAACTGCTTGAAAGAGTCCAGCACAGAGCCACAAAAATGATGAAGGCAGTGGAACATCTTCCTTATGAGGAGAGCCTGAGGGAGCTGAGGGCTCTGGAGCTTGGAGAGGAGGAGCCTGAGGGTGACCTCATTGCTGTTGATAAAGATGTGCAGGGGGAGTGCCAAGAGGCTGGAGCCAGGCTCTGCTGGGTGATGCCCAATGACAGCACAAGGGGCAGTGGTGGAAGTTGAGGCATAGGAAGTTCCATGGAAACAGGAGGAAAAACTTTTTCCCTGTGAGGGTGACTGGAACAGGCTGCCCAGGGAGTGTTGTGGAGTTTCCCTCTCTGGAGATATTCAAAACCCACCTGGAAGTGTTCCTGTGTGATCTGGTCTAGGTGCTCCTGCTCTGGCAGGGGTTTGGACTGGATGATCTTTGGAGGTCCGTTCCAGCCCCTAACATTCTGTGATTCTATGAAAAGATGTTTGGAGCAAAGAAAGCCAAGAGGAAAATGAAGACTGGTAATAGAAAGAAAAGGGAAGACAGACTAGATAAAGCAAGCACCAGAAGGCAGCAAGCACCATACAAATGTAAGCGTTTAGCAAGGCAGAAAGGGAAAAACAAATGTTGAAAGAAGAAAGAACAAGAAAGGGACAAGAAAAACTAATACTAACATGGCATGGGGAGGGGAAAAAACAGTCTAATATGAAATCATAGAATTATAGAATTGTTAGGGTTGGAAAGGACCTCAAGGAACATCTAGTTCCAACGCCCCTGCCATGGTCAGGGGTACCTCGCACTAGATAAGGCCTAGAAGAAAACCAGACATTGAAGAGTATCAAAGTGACAGCAAAGACTTGTAAGAATCAAGGTACAGGAAGTAAGACATAAACAAAATGAAGAAACACTATGGGGATTTGCAAGATTCTTGATGTCTTCCTTCTTATTAAGCCTCATCATTAACAGGAACTGTTTATCTTACTTATATCATCAATATACTGCTGCTGTAAAATCTTCTCCAATACATCATCAGCAGCAACTACATAGAGTTTGAAAGCTTCAGCAGAGTAGCACAATCAAAGCCATAGTCAGCCACTGCCTTCTCTCATTTCCAGTGGTACTGCTCCCTTGGCCTTCAGCAGTCCAATGCTCCTCTTCTGAGAGGCTTTTGAGCTTCTCCAGCACCTTCGTAGGACAAATGTGCAGAGCAGGCACCAGAATGACAAGAAGCCTATTATGGCAATGACTGATTAGAAGGAGGAGGGGGAAGCAGACAGCCAGAGAACCCCCACTTGTGTTTCAGTGCTGAAAATAATGGGATGGATGCTATAAATTAAAAAATAATAATGAAAGAGCCCTATGGCTAATACAGGAAAGAGGGAAGGATAGAATGGGGGGTGGGAAGACTGGATAATGGGAATCAGGTGTGAATGCAGGAAACAGATACCACATGTAAATGAGCCTTTTGAAATAAGACCCAGGAGCAAGGTAAATACTGCCACAGACTGATGCCAGTTTTGACAGTAACAGTGATTAGCGTTGAGGTGATAATTGATGACAAGGAACTACAGCCAGAGCAGAAACTGTCTGCATCAAAGTCCTGTGACACTATTACTTAACTCAATCAGTTCAAATGACATTGATGCAGCTGAATAAGCAATATCATGAACTGTGACTCACAGAAGCATTTCACTCTGGGAAGGTAATCCACAATCTACTAACTGGAAGCTAACAGCCAGCAGGAGCACATGCACAATTTATGCCTTTCATTTAACTGCTCACCACAAAAGAGCTACTTTAAAAATCAGAACATTTAAGTCTGTTCTAGCACCTTTCTGCTGTTGAAAAAAAAAAATTTAAAAATGTGACATTAAAATCACCTTTCCAAGCTGTGGAGCTCACATGGTTTACTATTAATTTTGGAGGCAAATAGCTGCAGCATCACTGATCAGGTACTTCTTTGTATCAAAAAGGTGTCACTAACTGTACTTCAACCATCAGCTGAGCTATGGTTCAAAAGAGGTAGTAGCAGAAGCATAAGTCTGATTCTGAGTGGATGTGGTTTCATTTAACCACTCACATTGGTTGCCAGGCTCAACTTTCTTATTACATTGATCCAGGAGAGCTTTCTTCTGACTCTCAACAGCTGCTACCTGGAGCAGAGTAAGGTCAGCTGAATCCAATAGTGCACTGGGGTGCATTCAGAGGAGTGTGTCCAGCAGATCCAGGGAGGTTCTCCTCCCCCTCTACTCTGCCCTAGTGAGACCTCACCTGGAATATTGCATCCCCATGAACAACCTCAGGGCTTAAAATTGCCACTTCATGTTCACAAGCTGTATCAATCACCTTTCTTAGGACAAATTTTCCTCATCTCTACCATCATCTATCATGTATAGCCAATCTCAGAAAGTCATCACTTCCACAGGAGTACACAGCCTTCTTATTTTCTCTTCAGATTCTTGTCTCTGCATTGCCAGGGCTTGGGGCATCCTGGGTGGGGCAGACAGATTGTTGCTCAGTTATGAGGTTTTTGCCTTGAGTTCTTTTCTAGTTGATTAAAATAATAGAATGCTTTGGGTTGGAAGGGACCTTTAAAGGCCATTTAGTGCCAAGTACCCTGAAGTGAGCAGGGACATCTTTAACAGGATCAGATTGCTCACAGCTCCATCCAACCTGACCTTGAATGTTTCCAGGGATGGAACATCTATCACCTCAACCTGTTCCAGTGTTTCATCACCCTCATAATGAGAAACTTCTTCTTCCTTATATCTCATCTAAATCTCCCCTTTTTTAGTTTAAAACCATTACCCCTTGTCCTGTCACAAAAGGCCCTGCTAAAAACATTGTCCCCATCTTTCCAGTAGGCCTCCTTTAAGCACTCGAAGGCTGCAATAAGGTCTTCCCAAAACCTTCTCTTCTCCAGGCTGAGCAACCCCAGCTCTCTCAGCTTTTTTTTCCATGGCCCTCTGATGATTTTTGTGGCCCTCCTCTGGACCCACTCCAACAGTTCCATTTCTTCCCTTTACTGAGGACTCCAGAGCTGGACACAGTACTCCAGGTGGGGGTCTCATGAGAGTGGAATAACATCCAGAATCACCTCCCTCAACCTACTGGCCATGTTCCTGTTGATGCATCCCAAGATATGGCTGTCTTTCTGGGCTGTGAGCACTCATTACCAGCTCATGTACAGCTTTTCATCCCCCAGTGCCCCCAAGTCCTTTTGTGCAGGGTTGCTCTCAATCTCTTAATCTCCCAGCCCGTATTAATACCAGAGCTTGCCCCAACCCAGGTGGCAGGACATTGCACTTGGCCTTGGTGAACATCTTAATTCTTTCCTAAACTGTACTCAGCACTGGTTAGGCCACACCTTGAGTACTGTATCCAGGTCTGGGACCCTCAGTTTAAGAAAGATGTTGAGATGTTGGAACGTGTCCAGAGAAGGGCAACAAGGCTGGGGAGGGGTCTGGAGCACAGCCCTGTGAGGAGAGGCTGAGGGAGCTGGGGGTGTTTAGCCTGGAGAAGAGGAGGCTCAGGGGTGACCTCATTGCCATCTACAACTCCCTGAAGGGAGGCTGTAGCCAGGTGGGGGCTGGGCTCTTCTCCCAGGCAACCAGAAGAGAACAAGAAGACACAGTCTCGAGCTGTGCAGAGGGAAGTTTAGGCTTGATCTTAGAAAGAAATTCTTCCCGGAAAGAGTAATTTGCCATTGGAATGTGCTGCCCAGGGAGGTGGTGGAGTCAACATCCCTGGAGGTGTTTAAAAACAGCCTGGATGAGGCACTTGGTGCCATGGTCTAGTTGATTAGTCAGGGTTGGGTAATCAGTGGGACTTGGGTGATCAGTTGGACTTGATGATCTTGGAGGTCTCTTCCAAGCTGTTTGATTCTGTGATTCTTTCTCTCACAGTTCTTGCCATTTGAAAGAAGATACTTTTTGGTTTAATAATGTAATAATAGTCTGAGCCTTGAACTTTCACAAACAAATCTGTTGAGCAGCACATAATTCTGAGAGAGAATCATTGTCCTCAGAACACGTGCCTGACATGGCATGCCCCAGGGCATACCATCCCCATGACCCCACTGACTGATGGTACAGCCTGTATACTTCAGTAACTCCAAGCAGCTGGCATTAGGGCACACAGCATTTTCTTGTCTGCCCACTTTCTTGTCTGTTTCCACTCATTCTTGTGCTTAAGAATGTAATCCCTGTGTTGAATACACACCTGAAATGGTGACACAGGATCACAGGTTGTCAGGGTTGGAAGGGACCTCTGGAGATAATCAAGTACAACCTCCCTGCCAGAACAGGACCATAGAATCTAGTGCAGGTCAAACAGGAATGTATCCAGATGGGTCTGGAAAGTCTCCAGAGAAGGAGACTCCACAACCTCTCTGGGCAGCCTGTTCCAGTGCTCTGGGACCCTCATAGTGAAGAAGTTCCTCCTCATGTTGAGGTGGAACCTCCTGTGCTGTAGCTCACATCCATTGCCCCTTGTCCTATCACAGGGTGCAACTAAGCAGAGCCTGTCCCCTCCCTCTTGACACTCAGCCCTCAGTTATAAACATTAAATTCCCTCTCAATCTTCTCTTCTCCAGACTAACCAGCCCCAGGTCTCTCAGTCTTTCCTCACAGGGCAGTGCTCCAGTCCCTTCATCATCCTTGTAGCCTTCTGTTGGACTCTCTCCAGCAGATCCCTGTCCTTCCTGAATTGGGGAGCCCAGAACTGGATGCAATATTCTAGGTGAGGTCTAACCAGGGCAGAGTAGAGGGAGTGGAAAACCTCCCTCGATGTGCTGGACATATTCCTCTTAATGCACCCCAGGGTCCCATTGGCCTTCTTGGCTACCAGGGCACGTTGCTGACCCATGGATAACTTGTTGTCCACAAGCACTCCCAGGTCCCACTCCTTCTCTCTAGATCATCTCCTAACCTGTACTGGTTGCAGTTTATTTTTCCTTCCCAAATGCAGTACGCTGCACTTATCCTCAATGAACCTCATTACCTTCCTCTTTGCCCAGCATAAGCATTTTATTTTCAACAATGACAGACCATTATTATTTAAAAAGAAGAAAAGAAAACCACAAACCCCGAAACTCTGATGTCCCAGGTATGCTTCTTCTCATTTAATAACTTCTTTCCAAAGCCTCTTATAGCAATTGCAGCTGCTGTGGCATTATCTCTTTTTGAAGCAGCTGCCCAGGAACCATTCTTATGTAGTGTTTCTGCCAAGGCTGTTAGCTTAGCAGCAAAGACCAGGTTAAAAATATCTATAAATCATTGGTGAAATATGACACAACATGTGGTTCCAGATCAGAAAAGTTTCTGGAGTTGGGCATCTAATCATAAGTAATGATGATAAGTAGGCTATCAGGTAGTGACAGGACTGGGGGGAATGAAACAAAGCTGGAAGTGGGGAGATTCAGGCTGGACGTGAGGAAGAAGTTCTTCCCCATGAGAGTGGTGAGAGCCTGGAATGGGTTGTCCAGGGAGGTGGTTGAGGCCCCATCCCTGGAGGTGTTTAAGGCCAGCCTGGATGAGGCTCTGGCCAGCCTGATGTAGTGTGAGGTGTCCCTGCCCATGGCAGGAGGGTTAGAACTAGATGATCCTTGTGGTCCCTTCCAAGCCTGACTGATTCTATGATTCAGGCCTAAACTGCTAATAATTTCTGTTGTCAGAAAAAGGGCTGTCAAAAATTACCCGAAAATGGGTTTTGAGACCTATGCCTCAATTGCTATCCTAGGGTCTCTTTGCTCAGTGAGTATCTGAAAGGTTTAGAGGTCTGAGAAGGGAGCTGCTTCTGTATTTTATAGTTCCTTAGGTGACTAGACACCAAGCTGACCCCCACCATGGAGCTCATTCCAGAAGGTAGGACCCAAGTGCACCTGCTGGGTTAATAGACCTGAGACTGAACCTAAAGGAAGATGGAGATCCTTGTCCAATATGTTCCCTGCACAAGGATTTTAGCCACCCACATGTCACCTGCGAGGATCCTGACCTTGACGTTAAAATTCTCTGAATGGGTGTCAGCAAGACTGCTGGAAAACCAATGCTGTTGTACAAAGGATGCAGAAGGGGTGCAGAATCTCTGCAGAGAAGAAAAATCTCTGCTCACAGGCTGCTGCTGCTGACCCCGGAGGTAGGGAGGAGGTCTGGGCTACGCACCGCTGCGATCCCCTGCTCCAGTGGCTCCAAAACCTCAGAAGAGCTCATGCATTTTTCAGTGTTGCCTGCCCTTGTTTTGCAGGTGATGGATTGCAGAGCCTTTTGCAGCTCTGGCTCTCTCTAATTGTGTTTCCTCAAATTACCTCAGAGCTGTGAGAAACTCTGTCGTGCAGCGAGATTACCCCATGGGCGCAGGGGCTCTGGCCCCACGGCGCGTAAAGAAAGGCTCTTTCCCAGGAGGGTTCTGAGCAGGTAGCCAGCTCCCCACCCAAAGCCAGTCAGAACGCGGTGACTGACTGGAGTGAGACTTAGGCATGCTTAGAGCAGCTGCAGATCTGGCCTGGTGTGTTATTAAATTATGTATTTCACTTCTATAAACAGCCAGGTCCTGCTGAGAGGATGCAGCTGATTCACAGGGCCTTGTTTGGCCACGGAGGGTAGCTGATGGCCAAGATAACTGGGAGTCAAATCATTAAAACCCAATTAGACAGAAGCAAGGCAGAAATCCACCCCTGCTTTCCCCCTCTCCATTATGTGCTCTGCCATATGCTGGTGATTCCTGCAGACAGCTGCACGCTCCCGAGGACGTCACCTCCTGGCTGCCTGGCCAAACCTTCTCTGAGGAGAGGAGCGGTGGAAAAGCAGCTTGCTTCCTGAAAAGGGGGCAGCTTGTCAGCAGGGAAACCCAAACTGAACAAAAGGTCTGCTGGAAAAGGATGCAGGCATGCTCCAGCACGACACACAATTCAGACCAATTTTTCATCAGTTTTTTTTCTGGTCCAGCTGAAAAGGAAGCAGGAAGTGAACTAGCAGGATACGTGGGGATATTTATGGATTTCTGTTCATTCCTAAACCAAGTCTTGCAGTTACTATGATGGATGTGTTCACAGCAGAAACACTACCGCTGTATTTGTAAAGAAGTAGGTTAAAACAATACCTGAATCTGACAAATCTGCCTTCTCACAGAAGCACAGAGTGTTAAGGGTTGGAGGGGACCTACCGAGATCGTTGAGTCCAACCCCCCACAGGCCAAAGCAGGATCTCTGTCAGTGCCTCCAAAAGAAAAAGGAAAACCAAAGCAAACCAACAAAAACAACCCCACCAAAACACAACCAAACAAAAAGCACAAACAAAACAAACAAAAAACTCCAAAACAAAATGAAACCAAACCAAAACAGAACCCCCCCAAACCAAACAAACAAAACCCACAAACAAAAACCCCCCAAACCATAAAAGTCTTAAAGTGAATTAAAGAAAAAAACAAACAAAAAAAGATTTTACTTTCATGTAACATCTGAGGTCACAGGAATCTGCTGTGCAGGACCACAGAAAGATATCTCAGGAATATTTCTTTCCCTCTCTCTCCCTTGCACTAATGGAGAGAGCCCCCAAATCTGTTTTTTTTTAATACAGCTTTATTCAGCTTTTCATTGAGGTTTCATGAATGTTTAGTAAAGAGGGGGAAATAAATAAATAAGGGGTTTAGAACAAAATATATTTGTTATCCTTTTAGATACAGATGTTCCTAATCTTTGTATGTGTTAGCTTGTGAAAAGGCCTTGAGGTGCTGTAGTTAATCATCTACTTTTGATAGACTTCTGGGTCTGAACCTGAGTGTCTGGTCATGTTTCTGCTATTTGCCTGAGCGTGCTGTCTGTGCTTAGCACAGGACTGGGGACCACATTCTGTCTGTGCCTTATTTAGCAGAGCCAGGCAGAGTAGCAAGCATAGAATCACAGAATCAGCCAGGTTGGAAAAGACCTCCAAGACCATCAAGACCAACCTATCACCTAACCCTATCTAATCAACCAATCCATGGCACCTGGGGACTTGAGCATCTCCCCTATGAAGAGAGACTGAGAGACCTGGGGCTATTCAGTCTGGAGAAGAGAAGGCTGAAAGGGGACTTCATCAATGTCTGTCAATATCTGAAGGGTGGGTGTCAAGTGGAGGGGGCCAGGCTGTTTTTGGTGGTGTGCAGTAATAAGCTAAGGAACAATAGATACAAGCTGGAACATAGAAGATTTCACCTCAACATGAGGAGAAACTTCTTCACAGTGAGGGTGACAGAGCCCTGGAGCAGGCTGCCCAGAGAGCTCGTGGAGTCTCCTTCTCTGGAGGCTTTCCAACCCCACCTGGATGCATTCCTGTGCAGACCATCGTGGGTGACCCTGGTTTTGGCAGGGGGATTGGGCTGGATGATGTCTGGAGGTCCCTTCCAACCTCTGCTGTACTGTGATACAGTGGTTTCAAATCATATCCCAGTCTTCCACTAGCAGGCTGTATTTGGTCTCTTCACCTGCAACAAGAGCCACTTCCCTTTACCTAAGCTGCCCCTCAGGCTCTTCAACCTGCAGTAGTCCAACAGCACTTAGTGGTGACTTCATTTGTCTGGAACTGAGGTAGTTTCTAAAAACTGGAGTGAGATCCTACTCTCACAGCCATGCCAGTGCTACTACAGTCAACAATATAAAAGCTATATGGAAAATGTTGTGACAACCCTCCTGAAGTTGAGGTCTCTCTCTTGGCGCCACAAAAAGTAGCAACCTTAAATTACAGTTCTTAAAAAGAGATGCCTTTGAAATCTTTGCAAGTATCCAGGAGAGCAAGACCACCTACAGCATTTGAAGGAGATGATATATTTCTATACTGTCTTTGTCAAGGAGCAGTTTCAGATGACAGAAACAGTAAAACATATCAAGTGTATGTGTGTGTGTGTGTGTATGACCAAGACAACACAAACTGAAGAACAAAACAAATGTGAGCATTTCAAATTGATTGCCTCATTCGACCTGGAATGCCTCCTGACAGCTCTTGCATCATACAACAGCCACAACCCAGAAGTGCCTATTAAGAGGAAAGTGTTTGAGTCTGTGAGGCACTCACGGGCCAGAGAGGGCAATTTTCCTGCCACTGCCACCCATCACAACATGCTTGTTTTGTAAGAAGCAGCTGGACACCTGAGAAGAGCTCAGTGGCTCATTTAAAGGCTACAATGCAAACGATGAACACCACAAGGCACATACCAGGCACTGAATGGGAGACAAATGTGCCACCAATTGGGATAAGGATGGAGAGCAGCATTCAGGTCACCTTTCTACCATCAGTAGCAGCACCATGATGAATATGCAGCCATCCATAACCATCGTGGTCTAATGGATACCAAGAAATAAAACAGAGGAAAACCAGCTTGAAACACAGCTGTAGGCAAAACTGGAGATATTCAAGGTGAGGCTGGATGAGGCCCTGGGCAACCTGATCTAGTTGGGGATGTCCCTGCTGACTGCAGGTCAGACTGGATGAGCTTTGGAGGCCCCTTCTGGCCTGGACCATTCTATAATTCTATGATTTTGCAAACTATCAAGAATAATATAGTGTAAAGCAGAATAACCCAAGAAAAAAATGAGTAACTATTAATAAGGATGAAGGCTCCTAGCATGTTACGTTCTCTTGAACATCATTCATGCTCCTTTAAGACATTTTAGCCAGGGGGAAAAAGAAAAAAAAAAAAAAACCAAAGAGGAGAAAGAGTTAAAATTTAAATTCATTTCTATTTTTTTTAAATCAGATGAAGGAAAGGCTAGGGAAAAAAAAAAACAAAACAAAAAAAAACTAAGCCCTTCATGTCCAGCCCTAATCCCATTTAAGTCAGTAACAAAACTCTCCTGACAGCAGAGCAGAAGGGTTTCACCCAGTGCATCAAATTCCTTTTAGCATGTCTCTTGAGGAAAAGGCAGTAATGCTAGCTAACTCATAGGAGGTTTGGGAAACAGCACGAACACTGGGGTGACAAAGGCAGCTGATGATACTCACTTGCCCAAGGTAGTAAAAGAGGAAAGCAGCTGTGTAAAGGTGCAGGAAGACCTCTGGCACTGACTGGCAGATGAAAGGGATGGAGAAACTGAAATGTAGATAAAGGTATAGGTCTGTACATGAGGACAGAACTTGTGGACTTTCAGTATCTGAAGGGGGCTACAAGAAAGCTGGGGAGGGACTTTTTAGGATATCAGGTAGTGATAGGACTAGGGGGAATGGGATAAAGCTGGGGAGATTCAGGCTGGATGTGAGGAAGAAGTTCTTCCCCATGAGAGTGGAGAGAGCCTGGAATGGGTTGTCCAGGGAGGTGGTTGAGGCCCCATCCCTGGAGGTGTTTGCAGCGAGGCTGGATGAGGCTCTGGCCAGCCTGATGTAGTGTGAGGTGTCCCTGCCCATGGCAGGGGGGTTGGAACTGCCTGATCCTTGTGGTCCCTTCCAAGCCTGACTGATTCTATGATTCTATGGAAAAAAAACCACACCAACCAATTTTAACTCTATATACTCAAAAATGGACTTGCATGTGATAGTTAACTGTCTGGGAAAGAGATCTTTCCATCAGATAGTTCTAGAAAATCACACTTTGGGGATGGGGGGGAAGTTAGGAGCTGTGATAACAGGCAAAAGACCCAGAGGACATTGCATGCTCTGATACCAGCTCGTAGCTCACAATTACTTACTGTGATTACTTTACAGTCTGAAGCAGAGAGGAAATAAACTAAAGAGACATGGGTCTGGATAATGACCCAACAGAACTCCTCAGCCTAGAAAAATCCAACTCTGAAGCTCGTGGGAAAGGCATGAAACCCAGCAGGAAAAATGAGGTGCATACCTGGGGATCACAGACAGGTCAAGAAATTTCATACACCTGCTGGCACCAGGGTCAGGCAGTGCCAGGTGCTGCTGCACATGCCACACACCCAGGCAGTGGCACTTCTGTGGGGTGTCACAGGAACAAAAAGCAACATATGCCCACTGGTTGAGAGAGTAACAACAAGAGCAGAGTCCATCAATGGGTATTACAGGAAGATACTCACTGCTTGCTCAGAGAACCCCCAAGTCACAGTGGCAGTTTTAGGCTGACACCTAGGAAATTTTCCACAGATCTTGAGTAGAAGTGGTAGAATGTAAATAAATGGCTGTAAAGGGAAAATTATGATGAGGCCTAAATAATCCATTGGTCTGATCACCAACAGAAAGTTAGTTGTATAAATTAACTTTTTCTCTTTCTTGGCTTCTTGGCTCTAGCTGATACTAGCTGGTGGCTTTTGCTTAGCTGTGCTGACCTCAGCTGCATTCTTCTTGTGGCTAAGTACTAACAAGCTACTCTCTGCTCTTCTCATTTCCCTTCTGCAGGGAAGGGAAGGAGGCAGAGAGGGGTAAGGCATTGATAACTCCCTGGTTTTGTCTGGGGGGGTTCTTGTGCTGTTTATAAATTGTAAATAGATGTAAATATTGTATGTTTTGTACATATTCATTGGATTTCATAGTTCTAGAGTTTAGTGTGCTTGTAAATAGAGCTTCAGTTGCTTCCATCAACTGAGCTGGTCTGGCAATTTTACTTTGGAGAGTAATTCCAACCCACCACAGTTACACATTTGCCCTCTGTTATATTCCTTCCTCACCTGTTGCTACTTGTCATGATCTGCATGGCTCTCACTGTGCAGAGCCTTTCACAGCTGCTACCCTCAGCTGCTGTTCATGTGTTTTGCATGTTGCTTATGTGTCTTTAACAAGGGGCAGAGGCTTATGGTGAAGCAGCACCAATGTGCCATGGTCCTGCCTGACACAGAGGCCAGGGTGACACCAGGGCAGCAACACTGCTGCACGCTGGGGCAGGCAAATATCAGAGAGCTGACTGTGAACAGCCTGGCAGACATGGGGATGGCTGAGGTAGCAGGGACATTTAGGAGTACACATCAGGAATATTGGGGAATCCTGTAGTGGAAGGACAAAGATCCAAACCATCCACCACTGGACCTAGGAGTCCTGGTGGACAAGTTCTGCATGGGACAGCAATGTGCCCTTGTGGCCAAGAAGGCCAGTGGGATCCTGGGGTGCATTCAGAGGAGTGTGTCCAGCAGATCCAGGGAGGTTCTCCTCTCCTTCTACTCTGCCCTGGTGAGACCTCACCTGGAATATTGCATCCAGTTCTGGGCTCCCCAGTTCAAGAGGGACAGGGATCTCACTGAGCGAGACTAGAAGGATGGTGAAGGGACTGGAGCACTGCCTGATGAGGAAAGGCTGAGAGACCTGGGGCTGTTTAGTCTGGAGAGGAGAAGACTGAGAGGGGATCTAATCAATGTCTATGAATATCTGAGGGTTGGGGGTCAAGAGGGAAGGGACAGGCTCTGCTCTTGTGCCCTGTGATGGGACAAGGGGCACTGGATATAAACTACAGCACAGGAGGTTCCACCTCACCATGAGGAGGAACTTCTTCACTGTGAGGATCCCAGAGCACTGGAACAGGCTGCCCAGAGAGGTTGTGGAGTCTCCTTCTCTAGAGACTCTCAAGCCCTATCTGGCTGCACTCCTGTGTGACCTGCACTGTATTCTCTGGTCCTGCTCTGGCAGGGGGGGTTGGACTTGAAGATCTCCAGTGGTCCCTTCCAACCTCTAACATCCTGTGATTGGCATTTGGATCATAACTTGGCATACGCACCTCCATCAGCACATGCAGGGCCATCTCAGGGCAGCCCAAGGCAATGAGCAGCCCTGCTTGGGCTGCCACAAGTGGGGCAGGTAGGGGCAAACTGCTGGAAAGGGAAGGTTAGGGATGCACTTGGACCTGTGTCCTGACTGACCTGCCCCAGCACCCAGCACAGACATGAATGGCTGCAGTGAAGAGCCATGGTTTGGTTGATTAGATAGGGTTAGGTGCCACAAGACTCCTGTGGCTCTCTGTTGGGTTCTCTCCAACAGGTCCCTGTCTCTCTTGGACTGGGGAGCCCAAAACTGGACACAGTATTTCAGGTGTGGTCTCACTAGGGCAGAATAGAGGGGAAGAAGAACCTCCTGGAAATGCAAGTGAAGTGATACCCAGATCTGTAAATAAGATGATCTGTAGATGAGAATCTACATATTGTTGTGGGTCAGGGGCTGAACACCTGGACGGGGTGATGGACTCTGGTCATTGGGCACTTTCCTTCAAAGAACCAGTCCTTGTGCATGTACTCTGTAAGTAGCATCTTATTGCAACACCTAAATACACAGAATTCCACTGTCCTTGAGTGAGGGCAAGCATAAAGCTAGGACTAACAGGGTACATAGAAAGGGAAACCATTGCAGTAGGAAGTGAAAGATGATAAAGCTGCTAAGCCAGTAGGCTGCTAGGATCTTACATTCATCCTGAGAGCTTCATAGAATTTGTGAGCTACAGAGAAGGAATTAATTTTAGGTCTCTCTCTCAAGTTTCCTCAAAGTCATGTAAGTCATTGTACAGTACAGCTGCTCCATCTCTAGGGACAGTGATATGCTCCCTCCTGCTCTCCCTTGCAGATGTAGGAAATGCTGAGGTGGAAGGCACACTTTGTCCTAGGCTGGCTATGCTTCACCCCTCATACCCCTTGACTGGTTCCTGGTTGAGCCTGCATGCATTGCATATTTTTTTCTACATTATTGCTCACAGCCATATACAGACTTTTTAGTGTCTGACATGAAGTCAGAGGACAGTTTTTAATGTATCTTGCTTACAGGAGGAGAGAAACATTTCTTCCCAGTCTTGTGAAATCTGTTTCACATTTCTGAAACAAAGTGATGTACTTTTTATTCCTGGAGCGCACACAGACACTCTGAATTCAGCAATATCTTTTCTGGCAAGACAGGAGCCTATTGGAACATGAGTTTTAAACCCTCAATCTGTCTTTCAAACAGCAATGTAACAGCTCTCTTTTGTTACAAGACCAAGGTATTTGATTCCCTCCCACTGACCAGGAGAGTTGAAAGCTTGGTCCTGCTTCCTTTGTGTGACTTCAGATCCATGTCAGGCTCCAAATCAAGCTTCACAGCTGGTACAGCCAAAGGAGGCTTTTCATCACAACACTGGAGAGGAAAAATAGTGCTCTGAGGAGATCAAAACTGTAAAAAGCCTCCCTGTGTGGTCTGGGCAGGGTAGCCAAGCAAGCCCAACCAGATCTCCAGCAGTACAGGCCATTATTCTCAGCCAGTGTTTTCCTGCTGACAAGATGTCATTTGCTTCTCTGTGTGCTGTAAACAATTGCTCGTTATGCTAGAGATTAATTACCTCTGCTTTATATTTGGGCCTCCATGGGAATAAAAGTACCACTGCTTACTTGCAGAAGATATTCTTGTTAGTGTCACCTTAGTGTTATTGATCATTCTGCTATCAGTCTTCTGTAACCTTTGACCCCACCTGTCTGGGCTATAGCAGGTTTCTAAGCCTCAATGGAAAGCACCACCATGGCCCTATTTTTCCAGGTAGGTGTCTCACAGGCTTCATCCTCCCTAGCCTTCTACAAGACTCTGTCCTCCCAAAAGATTTGCTTGAGATTCACAAATGCAGTAGATTCACATATCTGAGCACTGCTAAAGATAGGTAAGAAGTAGAAATAATTGAAATTCTCAGATGCAGTAGAGTCACCATTGCCTTTTATTTCCATGGAAAGTGTTTAATGGATAGGAATCCAGATTGCCTGACAGTGGGGGCAGTTTGCAACCAACCTCCAGGGATGAGGCTTCTACCATCTCCCTGGGCAACCTGTTCCAGTGTCTCACCACCCTCATGGTGAAGAACTTCCTAACATCTAATCTGAATCTCCTCTCCTCTAGTTTGGATCTATTCCCCCTAGTCTTATCACTACCTGACACCATAAAAAGTCCCTCCCCAGCTTTCTTGTAGCCCCCTTCAGATACTGGAAGACCACAAGAAGGTCTCCTGGGAGCCCTCCCTTCTCCAGACTGAACAACCCCAACTCTCTCTGTCTGTCCTCATAGCAGAGCAGCTCCAGCCCTCTGATCATCCTTGTGGCCCTTCTCTGGACACATTCCAGCACCTCCAGATCTTTCTTGTAATAGGGGCTCCAGAACTGGACACAGTGCTCCAGGTGGGGTCTCACCAGAGAAGTGTAGAGGGGGAGAATCACCTCCCTCAACCTGCTGGCCACTTCTCTTTTTGCAGCCCAGAAGACAATTGGCTTTCTGAGCTGCAGGTGTACACAGGCAGCTTATATTGAGCTTCTCATCCACATTCCAGAATTCTCAGTGTCTTCTGAATGCTAAACTGAACTGATGGGCAGTGAAGGAGTTTGTGAACTTTCATCTGTGTTCTTTAAGCTAGGACTCCACTGAGGTTAGTCAGATAGATCCTAGATTAGTTAAAAACCTAGGATAAAAGCAGACTTCTAGGCTGGGTGTTCATCTGCAAACTGGTGGCAAAGTCTCCATGAAGCTAATATGAGCATGGCCTTTGATGGCACTGAGCCTCCTGTCTTTCCTGTGGGCAGTATAGCTTGCAAGGTTGTTGAGATGTTCAGCTTCACTTGGGAAGCAGAAGAGTTTGATTACACCTAGCATCTAATTCTAGGTATTAATGCACTTTCCAATACAGAAATTATTTTGTTATTATTTTGTTATTATTAAATCTAATGAAAAGTCTTTCCCAGCAGGGTTTTTGTGTGGAATGTACTTGACAGAGGTTAGACTACTCCAGAGAGCTGTTTCACCAGCACTGTGCACATTACAGGAGCTATCAGCCTTAGGATTATGCACTACAGACTAATAATGTGTGCAGCTATTATTTTTGCATCATTTATATTGATTTTCACCATTCCTGTCTGACAATCCTGCTCACATCCCTTTATATACAAGTTCCTGTGTGTAGGGGTAATGGATATAAACTACAGCACAGGAGATTCCACCCCAATGTGAGGAAGGACTTCTTCACTGTGAGGGTCCCAGAGCACTGGAACAGCCTCCCCAGAGGGGTTGAGGAGTCTCCTTCTCTGGAGACTTTCAAGCCCCATCTGGATGCATTCCTGTGTGACCTGTGCTGGATTCTATGATCCTGCTCTGCCACGGGGAGGGGGGTTGGACTCGATGATCTCCAGAGGTCCCTTCCAACCCCTAACATCCTGTGAGCCTGTGATATGTAGATATAAAAAGGCACCGCCTTGACTTGATGATTTGGGGATAGTTAATTCTCAGGCACAGAGATGCATTAAAAAGAAAAAAAGAGAGAGAGAGAGACCTTCAGCAAGTGCTACTTGTTCTGTTGAAGCACTGCAAGGGCTGGTTTAAAAGTAGATCTTCTTCTAAAATGTGAGGTGGAGTTTCTGAAGTTCAGGTAAATCAGACTACAGTGACATCACTCATAGTCACCTAACATCTGTTGTAAAATGCAATCCACCTGTTGTTTATAAGCCATAACATGTTCATGATATTATAAGCATTTCTTTAGAAGTCACAGACCCAAACTGCCTGTTGGACTGGTAAGGTTTCCAGCATATAGAAGAGAGTCTTCTGCAGCCCTTTCACAAGGACTGGATTTAGGATTACTATGGCCTGGATAGTAAGTTTTTGGCTGCTCATGGCTTGAACGAGTAGATACTTTGCTGGGTAAAAAAAAACTGCCTAGGTGACTGAGCCCAAAGAATGAACAGAGTTAAATCCAGTTGGTTGCTGGTCAAAAGTGGTGATTCCCAGAGCTTTTATCAGTGATCCGGATAAGGAGGTTAAGTGCACCCTTAGTAAGTTTGTAGATGAGGCTAAGATTGGAGGGAGTATTGATCTGCTTGAGAGTAGGAAGGTTCTACAGAGGGATCTGGACATGCTGGATCAATGGGCCAAGGCCAACCACATGAGATTCAGCAGAGCCAAGTACTGGGTCCTGTGCTTAGATCACAACAACCCCATGCAACCCTACAGGCTTGGGGCAGAGTGGCTGGAAAGCTGCCCAGCAAAGAAAGACCTGGGAGGGTGTGGATCAAGAGCCAGCTTGAATATGAGCCAGAAGTGTGCCCAGGTGGCCCAGAAGGCAAACACCATCCTGGCCTGTATCAGGAATAGTGTGGCCAGCAGGAATGGGGAAGTGATTTTCACCATGTACTCAGCACTGGTAAAGCTGCATCTTGAACACTGTCTTCAGTTTTAGGGCCCTCACTACAAGACGGACATTGAGAAGCTGGAGTGTGACCAGAGAAGGGCAATGAAGCTGGTGAAGGGTCTGGAGAATAGAGGCTTATCATGAGAGGTTGAGGGAACTGAGACTGTTGAGTCTGGAGAGGAGGAGGCTGAGGGGAGACCTTACTGTCTACAGGAAGTTTTAGCAAGGTGGGTGTGGGTCTCCTCTCTCTAGTAACATGCGATAGAACGAGAGGAAGTAGCCTCAAGCTGCACTGGGGAGGTTTAGAAGAAACTGGATATTAGGAGAAACTTCTTCCCTGAAAGGGTTCTCAAACAGTGGAATAGGCTGCCCAGGGATGTGGTTGAATCCTCAAGCGTGGGGGTATTTAAAAGATGCAGAGATGTGGTGGTAAGGGACATGGTTTAGCACCAGACATGAGAGAGCTAAAGAACGGCTGGGCTCAATGGTCTTAAAGGACTTCTGCAAGCAAAGTGATTCTGTGACTCTATGGTAAGTGCTGATGCTCCTGCAGATGGTCCATGTCCCATCCTCGGGCTGAGTGAAACTCCCCCCAGGGTTAAGGCTTTCTGCTGCAGGGACTGCTCCTTTCTGACATAATGGCCAGCAGGGCTTTTTAACCTCATACCAAATTAAAAAAAAAAAAAAAAAAAACCCAAAACTTTTAAATATGCAAATAAATCACAGGATGGATTACTTTTACCCTGGTTTCCTGCTATCTTTGAAGTGCTGGATTTCCTTACTCTGCTTTGGATCTCCTCATCTGCCTCCCCAACTAGATGACTCTGTCCCCTCAGAAGCAGATGCCCAGCTCTATAGAAGTACACACAAAGTGTGGCAACATAAATCGACTGCAGAACTCCCTGACAGTGAAATCTGCCTCAAACATCTCCATCCTCCTGTGCAGCCAGAGGAGAATCATCATGCCCCAGGTAGCAATGCAAGCATACAGGTGGGTTTTAATTTTAGAACTAATTAAAAATATATATGTAGGTCTATTTCCTTTTATAACCAAAGCCATTTGGAGGATTGCCTGTTTGTTTATTGTATCTTTGCAGTAAGGAGAGGGGAAAAAAAAGGAGAATAAAGGACTCATGGGTCCTATATATTGAATATTGCACTAATCACTAGTAAAGTAACATCATTACTTGGTGAGTTCCCTAGCAGTCCCTAAGTGTTCAAAACAGCAGAGCTTTCACTATCTGTAATTTGCTAATGAATTGCTTAGCATTTTTTAACTTGTGACTTTTTGTGGTCATTTGTGGCTTTGAATTGCAAGTACACCTACACTCAGAAGAGCAGATGTTGTGGGTTTCTTTAATCCTTATTTCTACGTGGAGTTTATCTGCTTGAAGCATGCTTTGGTATTTTTTTTTCTAGCTGCAAAATCAATATGTCTGGCAGAGCAAGTTGTATTCCCTTGTCTGGCATGTGACAGAGCTGGCTGGAGGACAGCAAACCCTTTTTACAACAGCTTTGAGTTGTTGTTTTTGTGAGGTTTCATTAAATGTGTTTTCCCTTTGTTTCCTTGATTTTTTAAAAATTAAAATTATTTTTTATGTTTCAGAATAAAAAAAAATTAATTTCCATAAAGATCACAGAATAACAGAATGTTAGGAGCTAGAAGGAACCTCGAAAGCTCATCCAGTCCAACCCACCTGCCAAAGCAGGATCACCTATACCAGATCATACAGGAGTGCATCCAGGCAGATTTTTAATTTCTCCAGAGAGGGAGACTCCACAAACCCCCATGGGAAGCCTGTTCCAGTGTTCTGTCACCCTCACCAAGAAAAAATCTTTCCTCATGTTTCCATGGAACTTCCTATGCCTCAACTTCCACCATTGCCCCTTGTGCAGAGCTTGGCTCCATACTCTGGGCACTCCCCCTGCACGTCTTTATCAACAGCAATGAGGTCACCCCTCAGGCTCCTCCTCTCCAAGCTCCAGAGCCCTCAGCTCCCTCAGGCTCTCCTCATAAGGAAGATGTTCCACTCCCTTCAGCATTTTTGTGGTTCTGTCCTGGACTCTTTCAAGCAGTTCCCTGAGGTCCTTCTTGAACTGAGTGGCACAGAACTGCACACAATATCCCAGATTCAGCCTCAGCAGGGCAGAGTAGAGGGGCAGGAGAACCTCTCTCCACCTACTGACCCGAGCCCTTCCAATCCACCCCAGGATGGGATTGGCTTTCTTGGCTACAAGAGCACATTGCTGGCTCATAGCCAACCTCACATCCAGTCAGACCTCCAGGTCCTTTTCCCCTTCACTGTCCTCCAACAGGTCACTCCCCAACCTATACTGATCCATAGGGTTGTTTTTCCCCAGGTGCAAGACTCTCCCCTTGCCCTTGTTGAATTTCATTCCATTTCTCCCTGCCCAGCTCTCAGCCTCTCCAGGTCTCACTGAATGGCAGCACAGCCCTCCTGTGTCAGCCACTCCTCTCAGTTCTGTGTGATCAGCAAACCTGCTGACAGTGCTCTCTGTGCCCTCATCCAGGTCATTGATGAATAGATTGAGTAGTACTAGTCCCAGTACTGACCCTTGAGGGACTCCACTAGATGCAAGCCTCCCAGTAGACTCTGTCCCATTGACCACAACTCTCTGACTTAAGATCAGTTTGTATGCTTTCCTAATAGCTATGGAAATTACAGGAGAAAACAGAAAGTCAGGCCATGATTGATTTACTCCTTCAATTCTTAACCACTGGTGAAATGGAGCAAATAGTTGCAGTAACCTATTACCTCTTAGCTGAGCCATTCAGTCCCTTTGCAATAAAGATTTTTGGGTACAAACTTGCAGAGCAGCAGGCTGGCTGGATTTATCTTCTGCTACCCACTGTCATCTCTTGCTGTTGCATTTTTCCTTCATGCTTGCTGTTGGGAGCTGGATTAGGTGGTTAAGCAGTGTGTGGGCCTGGTGCTTAGGGACAGAGTTTAGTATTGACCCTTGAGTGCTGGGTTGAGGGCTGGACTGGATGATCTTTGAGGTCTCTTCCAACTGGATGTTTTCTGTGTGTTACATGAGGTTTAAGAGCTTTTTATTAAATACTTTGTGGGGGATATTTTGCAATGTTACTGTCTATTGATTGTAGATAAAGATCAAGATATAATGATTCACAATTTTATAGCCTGTCATAAGCAGAAGACAAGTTTGATGTGCTTGAAGTAGTTTGTTGTTCCAACCAAGTGAAGATCAAGGAAGGAATAACTGAAGCCATGGCATTATTCATCAGATAGGAGCCCCTAGCCAGCCAGAGACAGAAATCATCATTCACAAAGGCTGCCATGTGAGGAGTTAGCTTCAGAAATCTAAATAGGCACAAACTGAATTAATAAGTGGTTGGTATTCACTGTCTATGGAGAGACACTTTGAACTCAAATTCTTTGAAATATTTTCTTAGGCCCAGCAATAAGAACTTTCTCTTTTCTGGGGTCAATTTTGTCTGCTGTCCATTGTCCACCTTTCAGCATTCAACACTTCTGTTGAAGCTTTATAGTGAAAAATAATGAAGTCTTGGTCTCTATATCAAAATCAAAGATTAAAGCAGTCAAATGAAAAACTAATTTGACCTTCATAAAGTGTTACATGGTTGACTTTCATCCTTCTTACCATTAGACACCAAACCGTTGCCCTAAGGCCTTATTGGACTCTGATCCTTTCGTAACAAGGAGAAAGAGGTAAGGAAGTTATATCCACAAAGTAATTCAGAGCTTGGGTGTGGCAAATGGCCATGAAGGGCTCTGCATCTCCCTCTCTGCCTCTTCCAGCTCAGATGCCTCAGTGGATGTATCAACATCCAAGTGTAAGGGCTGTGGTTGCTGTTGTGACCAGGTCCTGTGTGTCACCAGTGACTAAGGAAGCAAGCTACTTCTATAACACTACATAGTTTATTTCTTAACAAACTATAATATGGTCTGCATTCAGGTTTAATAGACCCTTTATCACAGAATCATAGAATGTCAGAGATTGGAAGGGACCTCCAGAGATCAACCAGCCCAACCCCCCTGCCAAAAGCAGGATCACCCAGGGCAGTCTGCACAGGAATGCATCCAGGTGGGCTTTGAAAGTCTTCAGAGAAGGAGACTCCACAACCCTCCTGGGCAGCCTCTTCTAGGGCTCTATCACCTTCCCTGTAAAGAAGTTACTCCTCATGTTAAGATGAAACCTTCTCTGTTCAAGTTTGTATCCATTGTTCCTTGTCTCATCACTGTGCACCACCCAAAAGAGCCTGGCCCCCTCCACTTGACACCCACCCCTCAGCTATTGATAGACATTGATCAGATCCCCTCTCTTCTCCAGACTAAACCACCCCATGGTGTCTTCTACAACATTACCTGGGGACTTAGGAGAAACAGAAGGATTTAGCACTAGCTGCAGGGATGTTGTGTGCCAAGGATCTCCTGGAGTGGAAGGGACAAAGGTGGAGGGAAGCGGGGTAGGCACAACTCAAAATACAAAGGAAAAGGAAAGGCCAGAACAGGCAGATGCTGGGGTTTGTCTCTTTAAATGAACATACTTTTCTCTGTAGACTAAATAAGGTTAAGCTAGTGAGATGGTTTGGTGCTTTACAGAAATTCATCAGGACAAGCCACGGCAAGCATGGAGTTCAGCTCATTCTGAGGGTTTAATCTGGTTGCTTGAATGCCTTTAAGAAAAAAAAAAAAAAATTCCCAAACACAGTAAGCAAGGCAGATTTGCACTCTTGTAGTTGCATGTTTTTGCAAAAGTCTACTCTAGATACTGAAGCAGATCTGCATCTTAGAGCACCTGCCAGGGCTGCCAGTCTTGTGCTGGGCATGGCATGAACAGCTGGAAGCCCAGAGATGTGGCTTTCTCAGTCTGGTGAACTGTTTCCTTAAGAACCTTAAGAAGAGGCATAGTGTTTTTTGTTGCAAGCCTACATCTCACTTGCTCTTTTGCTGCATGTACTAAACACTCATACCATGCCAGGGACAAGCTGTGGTGGATTAGAAGGCGTGTGATCAGTAAGTTAAGAGAGTTTCTCTTCCCCCTCTACTCTGCCCTGGTGAGGCTGCATCTGGAATATTGTGTCCAGTTCTGCACCCCTCAGTTCAAGAAAGACAGGGAGCTACTTGAAAGAGTCCAGTGCAGAGCTGTGAGGATGATGAAGGGAGTGGAACATCTTCCATACGAGGAGAGACTGAGGGAGCTGAGGGCTCTTTAGGAGACTAAGAGGTGACCTCATCAATGATTATAAAGATGTAAAGGCTGAGTGCCAAGAGGCTGGAGCCAGGCTCTGTTTGGTGGTGCCCAATGATAGCACAAGGGGCAGTGGTGGAAGTTGAGGCATAAGAAGTTCCATGGAAACAGGAGGAACATTTTTTTCCCTGTGAGGGTGACAGAGCACTGGAACAGGCTGCCCAAGGGGGTTGTGGAGTCTCCCTGTCTAGAGACAGTAAAAACTCACCTGGATACGTTCCTGTGTAATTTGGTCTAGGTGATCCTGCTCTGGCAGGGGAGTTGGACTGGATGATCTTTCAAGGTCCCTTCCAGCCCCTGAAATTCTGTGATTCTGTGAATTTATGCTTTCTGGGACTTAACTGAATCCACAGTGCAAGTGGCACTGAAAATCAGCTGCTTCTGGTTAGGTTAGTAATTGCTTTTCAAAGTGAAACCAGACTCTCCCAAAGACTGGTTTTTTTTCTCTCTTTTTCCACTGTTGCTGGTCAGAGAACAATAACATGTAGGAGAAGTAAGGAAGAGCTCTAGACTGGGGGATTTTTCTAGTTGCATGAATTAGCGAAGATGGATAAACCTGAGCCTCTTTTGCTTGTATTTGTCTATGGGACTAAATGCTTTGAAGTAAGCAGACTTCCATCATGAATGAGTGAGTTCAGTCCTGCTATTTTCTTCCCCTGTGTTAGAGAACATAGATTTATAATTATGCCTGTATCTGTAATCAAAACACTTACATAAGAGCAAGAGACTGGGTGACAGTAGGTGTTATGTCCATAGAGTGAGCAACCAGACAAAGGTGAGTGGTTCAGAAGCCCTGCTGAGCCAGTGCCTGCAGAGTGCTCGCTGCCAGGTGGTGTCAGATGTGGCTGCTTGCTGTGGACCACTGATCCATTGGATGAGCAAGGCTCGAATCAAGGAATAGGAGACAAGCCATGTCCTTTACCTCCTTTGCTACCCATTATCCTCCCCTCACTTTCCTCTAACATACATGCAGGCACACACACACACACTATAATCTGTCATTCTCACACTGTTTCATTCCAGTGAGACTGACAAGGGAAGGAAACCTTTCATAATCTTCAGACTATGTCAATTCCTTACATTCCAAGATTTCTTTCAGCTTGGAAGAGTGTAATCATAGGAAAGCTGTGATCTTTAAGTTTCTCAGAGATTTCTTAACCAGTGAGACAATTGCCTTCCATGCTAAAATTCTTTGAGGTAGTTGAGCAAAAGTAGTACAGCATGAAGAACTTATTATTTTGATAAGCATTTACAGTGTTTAGAAATTTTGAATCAGTGACTGAATTGATAGCAGTGCCTCTCTTAAGAGAAGTGCAAACTGTATTTCACTTGTAACACACTGCTTAATTACACTGCTTCTCTGCCTTGAAACATTTCACACTGATGTGCATATAAAATGCAGTGTTCACTAGAAAGGGAGACTGACCCAGGGAATACCAGTGGTAGCCATTTCAGTCAGCTATCAAATGCTGTTCTTCCCCTGATCTGGGGGCCATTGTGTGATGAGTGAAGACATGAACCCTGTTGCCATATAACAACAAGATTCCAGAAATACAGAGGACAGAGAATCTCAGAAGTCCTCCCAGAAGTCCTTTGTTGCTGCATTGTAGAATCCCTTGCATTACAGAGTCTCAGAGTGTCCTTAATAGCAGAAGTCCTGGAAGCCCTTAACAGACAAAGCACCTAACAGAAGTCCCAAGCATGGCCCTAGCAGCATCCCTACACTGAAGCCCTAGCCAGAAATAGCTAACAGAAGTCCCTAGCAAAGCCCTAACCCCCCCAAACTGTTCCTAACCAAAGTCCCTAACCCCAGTAACTCTTACTCAGAGTGGCTGTCTCTATACTCCTTGTCATCAATCACTTATCTATGTGGTTGGGTTTTATTGGTTAAGCTGAAACCTTTTCCCAATGAGAGGTGCCAGCATGTCAAGGAGGAGGCTTCTGCAGCATGTTCCAATCCAAGGGTGCCAACGTGAGGGTGTTGTTCTTGGTACACATGGAAGGTTATTGTTTGGCTTTTTGCAGCGTGCAGTTGGTCAGCTGCACTCTGCATGGGTCCAGCAGCTGCCCTCAGAGCAGTGGCTGCAACAATCAAGTAGTGCTGGAATTCATCACATAAAGATGCCACTTGCTCAGTGTGCCCTACCCCAACACAGACTACACCTAATTAACTGGCTGTGGTCTTAGGAGTGCCACAAATGGTCTCTTAGCTCAGTCCCCTGTATCCTTAAGATAACAAAGGTAATGGTACCCTTGCTCTCTGCAAAGTGTTTGCAGCCACCTCTAGCAGCACACTGGGGAGGAGTAAATCATTTCAGCCTGGTTTCCAAAGTTGCACTGGAGGGGCAGGATTCATTTTCATTTTTTCAGGTCACTGTTGCTTAAGTATTATTTGGTTAAAGAATTGACTTAACTCAGTTGTTTTAATGATTTTCCAGTGCATGTAAGTCATACTTGCCTGGGACACACACACACCAAAAAAAAAAAAAAAAAAAAAGTCAATATTTCTCTAGTTGTGAGAGCTGAGAAGGGATTGATTTCCTTGTCCTGTCTGGTGGCCTTCTGGCCTCTTACTTTTCCCTTTCTCAGTAACATTTCTTGACTGGGGCAGCTCCGGTGGAGAGGTCTTTGTGCAAGAGACTGGGCATGAAAGGGCACCCTCCTTCTTGCTGAGGCTCAGACCCTGGTTAGCTGAGGGTCCTGAACAAGTAATGTCACCTCATGGCTCAGAGCCTCAGACTGTCTCCCTACAAATTAAAGGCAATAATGCTTTTCTACATTGACTGGTAGTCAACACACTGTATTTCATTAGCAAAAAGACCTTAAGGACTTGCTCCATGCAGGAAGTGAGGAACATAGAATCAACCAGGTTGGAAGAGACCTCCAAGATCATCCAGTGCAACCGATCACCCAGCCCTATCCAATCAACAAGACCATGGCACTAAGTGCCTCATCCAGGCTTCTCTTGAACATCTCCAGGGATGGTGACTCCACCACCTCCCTGGGCAGCACATTCCAATGGCAAAACTCTGTTACTGTGAAGAACTTCCTCCTAACATCCAGCTCATACCTCCCCTGGCACAACTTGAGACTGTCCCCCCTACTTCTGCTGCTGGTTACCTGGGAGAAGAGACCAACCCCCACCTGGCTACAACCTCCCTTCAGGTAGTTGTAGACAGCAATGAGGTCACCCCTGTATCACCCCTCAGTATCCATCCATAGCTGCTTCTCATGGTACAGAAGAAAAAAATCATGAAATGTCTTGAAGAAACAGAGACTAAACGTGTCCTAATGTTTAGGAGGCTATAACATTAGAGAGGCTATACCTAACACCTTTACAAAGAAGGGTCAGGGGAAGGGAGGGTGTCTCAATTTTTCCCAGCACTGTGCAGACTATTCTATGATGGTTTAGACTCAGAGGGTGGTGAGACACTGGCAGAGGTTGCCCAAAGAAGTGGTAGAAGCCTCATCCCTGGAGGTTTTTAAGGCCAGGCTGGATGAGGCTGTGAGCAACCTGCTGTAGTGTGAGGTGTCCCTGCCCATGGCAGGGGGGTTGGAACTGGATGATCCTTGAGGTCCCTTCCAACCCTGACAATTCTGTGATTCAGTTGCAGGTACATCCTGTGTCTTTCTCAGAGAAGAGAGCCACCCCTGTATGTCATTTGTGTCTCTTTAACTTGCATATAATAATATACTACAAGACTTTCATTTTCATTTCAGCCTTGCACTTCAGCAACACGTCTGAGCGTGTTTTCTCCTGTGAGACAGACATAAGCTCATTTCACTAGCTGCCTAGGTACATTATTGACAGGTGCCAAGAGTGCAATTCATCCACCAAACAGGTTGCTGCATATCTCTAGTGAAGACTTTCTGCAGTAGTCTGGCTTAGAAGTGATTTGTATCCTTTCATCCACTGCCCTGGGACAAAGATGACAACAGATTTTGTGTCCAAAACATTGGTTTTTCACTTCATAGAATCATAGAATGATCTGGGTTGGAAGGGACTTCCAAAGGTCATCCAGTCCAACCCCCTCTCCAGTCAGCAGGGGCATCCTCAACTAGATCAGGTTGCCCAGAGCCCTGTCAAGCCTCACTTTGAATATCTCCAGGGAAAGGGCCTCAGTCGCCTCCCTGGGCAACCTGTTCCACCACCCTCATAGTAAAAAATCTTTTCTTAACATCCAATCTAAATCTGCTCTTCTCTAGTTTGAAGCCATTTCCCCTTGTCCTATTACTGCAGGCCTTTGCAAACAGTCTCTCTCCATCTTTCTTGTAGCCCCCTTCAGGTACTGGAAGGCTGCTATTAGGTCTCCTCAGAGCCTCCCCTTCTCCAGGCTGAACACCCCCAGCTCCCTCAGCCTGTCATCATAGCAGAGGTGCTCCAACCCCCTGATCACTTTTGTGGCCCTCCTCTGGTCCCTGTCCTTCCTATATTGAGGGCTCCAGAGCTGGATGCTCAGTAATTCCTGAGCCTTCTCATGCAGCTGGGGACTGGCATTCTGACAATGTATGTGGAAGTGGTTGAACCAAGACAGTTGCACAGGAAGGTACAAATCTGTGGGCACAGTTCTGTGCCCTTAGTAGCCACTTGCAGCTGGTGATGAGAAAGTGCTTTGGAAACAGGTGGGGAACAAGGATTAGGGACATCACTGAGGGAAAAGAAAAAAATGGAGCCATCTTTTCAAAGAGTTATGACACCTGTTAGTCCACAAATTGTGTTGTGAGTTGTAAAATATATGTAAAAGAACAAGTTATTAGGTATCAACCTTCAAGATAGTAACTCTTGAGTAACATAAAGAGAAACAAAAAAAATCTATGAATTAATTTTAATTTTTTAACATAAAAGACTAACTTAGAATTTTCCAGGACCTGAAGGGGGTCTACAAGAAGGATGAAGAGAGACTGTTCACAAAGGCCTGCAGTGACAGGATGAGGAACAATGGCTTCAAACTAGAGCAGAGCAGATTGAGATTGGATGTTAGGAACAAGTTCTTTACTATGAGGGTGATGGAACACTGGAACAGGTTGCCCCAGGGAGATGGTTGGGCCCCATCCCTGGAGATATTCAAATGGAGTCTCAAGAGGGCTCTGGGCAACCTGATCTAGTTGAGGACGCCCCTGCTCACTGCAGAGGGGGTTGGACTGGATGAGCTTTGGAGGTCCCTTTCAACCCAGACCATTCTGTGACTCTATGATTTGTTTGAATTAATTCACCTAAGTATATAAAGACAAAAATTTCAGAAGAGCTGATGCAGTTAAGTACTTACAAAAGATTGGTTTACTTGAGTGCAGAGAGTCCCTTAAATGCCTTTTGTTAATCTCAGTTCAAAATGTGCTCTCACCTATTTGAAACTGTCAATTTTTTCATACAGAAATGGCCTGAGTTTTAAACCACCTGTCTAAACATCTGAAAAAAATTACAAAACAGAAGAGATTTTGATTAATCTGTAGAAAAAAAATAAAATTATTAGTTCTATTTATTTGTGCACAGTCAGATTTTCCTATCTGCTGGCTTATGTAGCTTTACATCTTTAAGAACATGATTACCCTCCCAAACAGCACTAGTTTGATAATTAATAGTCTACAATATGAACTCGTCTAAGCTACGGAATTTTTTTTTTTTTTACCCTTTGACCTCACTTGTATCTGAAGGGAAGGAAAGTTTTCTGAAAGTCATTGAAGTTGCCCTTAGTTAAGAGAAAACAAGCAAGCAAATGAGCCCACTGCAGGCAATCTGGTGCAATTAACAGAGAGTTGTCAGGGGGGTATATTACAATGAGATGATCTGACAGTGCTGTTCAAGGGCTAAACCCCAAGTTTCCACCCCAAGGAGGAAATTTCATTCACACTGATTACACCTTCCTTTTCAAGGAATGAGGGATTTGGGTTGGGTTGTGGGTGCACGAGGAAGAAAATCTGTTCTTTTCCTTGAAAGGGCTGGCTTAGGACTTTAAATTATGATGGCTGAAACATTAGTGGGAAAAATAGAAAGCTGAGAACAAACACCAGCCAGCTGCTTCTGCTGTATATTTAATATGTACAGCTCTATTAGCTTGGCTTATTAATACATCTGTAGGTATCCTGCAACAGGGGCCAGATGGTGCCTGGCATAAAAAAAGATTGCAAATAGCAATCTAATGGAGGTTAGAAGTAGCTGAATTCTGTTGCCTTCTGATGTCTATTCAGTAACCAGCAGGAATGACTCTGGAGAGAAGGTCTCCCTTCAGCCCCTGGTCCTGTACCACTAAAACTACAATGAGGACTTCCTCTATATGAGCAGAAAAACACAAAACATGTAGAAATGGTGACAGGTGGCTAGGGAAGTGCTGCCTACATGTTAGTGATGATGCTCCTTGGAGCTGCAGGACGTTTGTTACATTCTGGGAAGTAAAAGGAGTCAAACTACTGCAAGTGACTCCGAGGCTCTCTGTACATGGGAACAGGTTCATGTCCACTGCCAGGTCCTGGGCTCTGAAGCACACACACAGTGGGTTGTCAAAATTGACACCAAGGGACTCTGTCACAGAATCAATCACAGAATGTTAGGGACTGGAAGCAACCTCGAAAGCTCATCCAGTCCGACGCCCCTGCCAGAGCAGGATCATCTAGACCAGATCACACAGGAATGCATCCAGGTGGGTTTTGAATATCTCCAGAGAGGGAGACTCCACAGCCCCCCTGGGCAGCCTCTTCCAGTCTTCTGTCACCCTCACAGGGAAAAATTTTTCCTCCTGTTTCCATGGAACTTCCTATGCCTCAACTTCCACCACTGTCCCTTGTGCTGGCATTGGGCATCACCCAGCAGAGCCTGGCTCCAGCCTCTGGGCACTCCCCCTGCACATCTTTATCAACAGCAATGAGGTCACCTCTTACTCTCCGCTTCTCCAAGCTACAGAGCCCTCAGCTCCCTCAGCCTCTCATAAGGAAGATGTTCCACTCCCCTAATCATTTTTCTGTCTCTGTGCTGGACTCTTTCAGGCAGATCCCTGAGGTCCTTTCTGGGCTGAGGGGCCCAGAGGTACCACATAACTTAGGGACAAATGGTACGTGTGTATGTGTGTGTGTAAAGTTCCTAACTGCAGCATGAACACAGACTGTGCATGACTGCTCCCAGGCCAGGGGGATGTCACTGTGTGACACTGACTTGGTTTTAAGTCTGGGATTGTGCTTAGAAAAGCTGTTGAGTGTGGTCTAGGGTCAGGGGATGGAGGGGGGACTATCCTTGACACTGAGATAAGCATTTCTTTGATATTTTTGTCTCTGGTAATACTCTAAGGTTATTTGTACCTTGCAGCTCAGTATGCAATAAATCCCACAGATGGTCATTTCATACAACAGTGGCCTGTTGCTGTACTTCAAATTCAAGCAATCTCCCAGTCTCCTTGCTTGCCAGGACATCTGCTGAAACTTCACATTTGCTGAGGATTTGACTCATTATAACATAATGAGAGCAAGTATCTATAAAAATAAAACTTATAAGATTGGTAAATAAAAATTAAGACCCAGCTTACATAATGATTTTTAAATCCTCATTATTCCATGGGATAAGGTAATTTGAAGTGGAAATACAGCTTCATTCCTGTAGATTAAAAGGGTGGCTAGTGAACATATTGTTAGTGTGACCAGATGGGAAGAATTACTCAGTGAAACGTAAGGTAAAGGACTTGGGGAGGTGAAAGCAGTGATGTCAGGTCTAAAATTACATCCTGTGAGAATTCACAGAATCACAGAATCAACCAGGTGGGAAGAGACCTCCAAGATCATCAAGTCCAACCAGTCACCCAACCCTAACTAATCAACTAGGCCATGGCACTAAGTGCCTCATCCATTCAAGTGGAAGCATCAGATTTACATTGTTAAATCCGAAGCCAACAAGAATTTGCTTCCATTATCCATTTTCGCACGTGATATGCTCAAGCAGATAAGCCTAGGGTCACTGAAATGCACTAGTGAAGCAGAGGTGTTTCCTTCCTGACTACAGGGGACCACATGAGCAGAATCACAAAATCAATGAGGTTGGAAAAGACCTCAAGGATCAATCATAGAAACAATCATAGAATCACATCATTCATAGAAACAATCATAGAAACAATCATAGAATCACAGAATCATAAAATCATAGAATCACAGAATCAATCATAGAAGCAATCATAGAATCAATCATAGAATCATAGAATGGTCCAGGCCAGAAGGGACCTCCAAAGCTCATCCAGTCTGACCTCCCTGCAGCCAGCAGGGACATCCCCAAGCAGATCAGGTTGTCCAGGGCCTCATCAAGTCTCACCTTGAATATCTCCAGGGAAGGAGCCTCAACCACCTCCCTGGGCAACCTCTTCCAGTGTTCTACCAACCTCATAGAAAAGAATTTGTTCCTAACATCTAATCTAATTCTGCCCTTCTCCAGCTTAAAGCCATCTCCCCTCACCCTGTCACTGCAGGCCTTTGCAAACAGTCTCTCTCCAGTCTTCCCATAGCCCCCCTTTGGGTACTGAAAGGCCTTCCAAGAGTGGAGAAATTCTCATCCTTCACAGGAGCCATAGGGAACTGAACGGTTCTGGATCATGAAATTCACAGAGAATCATACAGAACATTTCATAAGGGTGACTTTATGAAATGTTACCCTTGCCTTGTAGGGGCCTGCAGGTTCCAGGGTGCTGTCTTGTTCAACACAACCCCATTGTCAACATAGGAAAAACCTCAGTACAGCATTTGTTAGAAAACAGAAATGGAAAAAGCTTCAGTGAGGAAAATGCTTCAGCAAAGCCTTTGACACGGCTGAACCAGGAAATTCCAGCCCTGTCAGCCTGACCTCCGTGTCAGGCAATGTTATGGAACAGGTCATCCTGAGTACAATCACACAGAACCTGCAAGATGGTCAAGGGATCAGGCCCAGCCAGCATGGATTCAGGAGGGGCAGGTCCTGCCTGACCAACCTGATCTGCTTTTCTGATCAGGTTACCTGGCTGGTGAATGCAGGGAAGGCTGTGGATGTAGTCTGCCTGGACTTCAGCAAAGCCTTTGACACTGTCTGCCACAAGAAGCTCCTGGCAAAGCTGGCAGCTCGTGGTTTGGACAGATTCACTCTGAAATGGGTCAAGAACTGTCTGGAGGGCCAGGCCCAGAGAGTGGTGGTGAATGGTGCCACATCCAGCTGGCAGCCTGTCACTAGTGGTGTCCCCCAGGGATCAGTGCTGGGCCCCATCCTGTTCAATATCTTTATTGATGATCTGGATGAGGGGATTGAGTCCATCATCAGTAAGTTTGCAGATGACACCAAGTTAGGAGCAGGTGTTGATCTGTTGGAGGGTAGGAGGACCCTGCAGAGGGACCTGGCCAGGCTGGATGGGTGGGCAGAGGCCAATGAGATGAGATTGAACAAGGCTAAGTGCAGGGTTCTACACTTTGGCCACAACCTCCCCAGGCAGTGTTACAGGCTGGGGTCAGAGTGGCTGAGAGCAGCCAGGCAGAGAAGGACCTGGGGGTGCTGGTTGATAGTAGCTGAACATGAGCCAGCAGTGTGCCCAGGTGGCCAGGAGAGCCAATGGCATCCTGGTCTGGATCAGGAATAGTGTGGCCAGCAGGACAAGGGAGGTTATTCTTCCCCTGCACTCAGCACTGGTCAGGCCACACCTTGAGTGCTGTGTCCAGTTCTGGGCTCCTCAATTCAAGAGAGATGTTGAGGGACTGGAAATGTGTCCAGAGAAGGGCAACAAAGCTGGGGAGGGGTCTGGAGCACAAACCCTGTGAGGAGAGGCTGAGGGAGCTGGGAGTGTTTAGCCTGGAGAAGAGGAGGCTCAGGGCAGACCTCATTGCTGTCTACAACTACCTGAAGGGAGGTTGTAGCCAGGTGGGGGTTGGGCTCTTCTCCCAGGCAAGCAGCAGCAGAACAAGAGGACACAGTCTCAAGCTGTGCCAGGGGAGGTATGAGCTGGATGTTAGGAGGAAGTTCTTCACAGAGAGAGATTTGCCATTGGAATGTGCTGCCCAGGGAGGTGGTGGAGTTGCCATCCCTGAAGATGTTCAAGAGAAGCCTGGATGAGGCACTTAGTGCCATGGTCTGGTTGATTGGACAGGCCTGGGTGATAGGTTGGACTGGATGATCTTGGAGGTCTCTTCGAACCTGGTTGATTCTATGATTGTAATTTCCCTGGTGCCAACCTACAGCACTGGTGCTGCTCTGTTCTTCTGTCACGAATAACCAAAGCAAGTAACACAAACCCATGGCTGTAGGAGAGCTGTAACTACAGGCAGATGTGCTAATAATCTTGCCCTTTCTTTTGGTATGTGGGTTGAGGTGATTAATTGTTATTCAGATAGCTGGAATTGCATCTCAAAGTCTGATTTTGCAGTCTGAATTTCTTAATAAGCTAATCAGTGTGCATATTAAAAAGGATTCTAAAGGTATTTACACATGTACAATAAATTATTTTCAACCTTTTATCAACTTGGCTGTGATAAAGAAAATAATTAAATCAGAGAAAATGCTATGTTCACTACTAGGGATTAGTCCTTGCAGAGATTTTGTTGCAATGAAAAGTTAGGAAGAGCCTAAACTTATAGACTTGGGGTTTGAGTTTTTTCCTGGATTTTGAGTGGGGGTTTTTTTGATGTTTTTTTGGTTTGGATTGGTTTGGTTTGGTTTGGTTTTGTCTTAATTGGGTTACATATTTTCAGATGTGTTTCAGTTAATTTAAATGTTCTGCTTGTGTATTCCTCTCTCCATCTACTATTGTGTCCAACAAACACAAAATTCATAGAATCATAAAATGGTCCAGGCTGGAAGGGACCTCCAAAGCTCATCCAGTCTGACCTCCCTCCAGTCAGCAGGGACATCCCCAACTAGATCAGGTTGCTCAGGGTCTCATCCAGCCTCACCTTGAATATCTCCAGGGAAGGAGCCTCAACCACCTCCGTGAGCAACCTGTTCCTATGTTCCACTACCCTCATAATGAAGAAATTCTTCCTAATATCCAATCTAAATCTGCTCTTCTCCAGTTTGAAGCCATTGGCCCTCGTCCTGTCCCTGCAGGCCTTTGCAAACAGTCTCTCTGCAGCCTTCCTGTAGCCCCCTTCAGGTCCTGGCAGGCTGCTATTAGGTCTCCCCAGAGCCTCCTCTTCTCCAGGCTGAACACCCCCAGCCCCCTCAGCCTGTCCTTGTAGCAGAGCTCCTCCAACTCCCTGACTATTTTTGTGATCCTCCTCTGGACCCTCTCCCTCAGGTCCATGTCCTTCCTATGTTGAGGGTTCCAGACTTGTCCATGTGCTAACCCAGAACAAAATCCTAATCCTTTAATTTACATTGAAATCTTGAAAGTGTGACTATAAGAGAGGTTTCAATGACATGCAGCATGGATCAAAGGCAATAAAATTGGTTCAAAATTAACTAGCTGCAAACCAGCAAAATCTCACTTCACCTTCCTTCAAAAGCTTACTTAGGTTATTCCATGTGATTTCTCTGGAGACATTCCAGACCCACCTGGATGCATTCCTGTGCTAGATTCTATGGTCTTGCTCTGGCAGGGGGGGTGGACAGAAAAAGGGAAGTCATTCTTCCCCTATACTCAACACAGGTTAGACCACACCTTCAGTACTGTGTCCAGTTCTGGGCTCCCTCAGTTTAAGAAGGACATTGAGATACTTGAACATGTCCATAGAAGGGCAACAAAGCTGGGGAGGGGTCTGGAGCACAGCCCTGTGAGGAGAGGCTGAGGGAGCTGGGACTGTTTAGCCTGGAGAAGAGGAGGCTCAGGGGAGACCTCATTGCTGTCTACAACTACCTGAAGGGATATTGTAGCCAGGTGGGGGTTGGGCTCTTCTCCCAGGCAACCAGCACCAGAACAAGAGGACACAGTCTCAAGTTGTGCCAGGGGAGGTATAGGTTGGATGTTAGGAGGAAGTTCTTCACAGAGAGAGATTTGCCATTGGAATGTGCTGCCCAGGGAGGTGGTAGAGTCACCATCCCTGGAGATGTTCAAAAAAGATTGGATGTGGCACTTGGAGCCATGGGTTAGTTGTCATGAGGGGTTAGTTACTAGGTAAGAGGTTGGACTTGATGATCTCCGAGGTCTTTTCCAAGCTGGTTGATTCTGTGACCTCCAGAGGTCCCTTCCAACCCCTAAGATCCTGTGATCAAAAACTAACCCTATTTTGCTTTCTTCACTCCTCTCTCCCTCAACACCCCTTGTTGAATAACAGTGAAGAAACAGTGTCCAGTGTATTGCTGCACTCAAAATGTTAAATTTCATGATACACATAATACCATTGCTGGTGGTGATCGTTTCCTTCTGGGGAGGTAGGTGTTGGAGGAGCCCAAAGGCACTCTCTGCCTTTGTATGTTTTTCCTGGTTATAAAATACAAACCAGTTCCTTGAGGTATTTCCTCTAGTCACACTCATTCAACCTTCCACACTGAACAGAAAGATCAGACACAGTAGAGCTTTCACAGCTAATGTGCACAGCCCTGGGTTTCAAAGCTGTCTTCTGGCTTTACCACCAAGTTTGACCTATAACTGCAAAAGCTGTTTAAACAAGATGGTCCTCAAAACACAGCTAATAAGATCCTTCAGAAGGAAAATATGTTGCTGGGGCAGCAGGTGGAAGTTGAGGCATAGGAAGCTCCATGGAAACATGAGGAAAAAAAAATTTCCCTGCGAGGGTGACAGAAGACAGAGGCTGCTCAGGGGGTTGTGGAGTCTCCCTCTCTGGAGATATTCACAAACCTTCCTGGATGCATTCCTGTGTGATCTGCTCTAGGAGATCCTGCTCTGGCAGGGGCGTTGGACTGGATGAGCTTTGGAGGTCCCTTCTGCTGCCTAACATTCTGCAATTGTGTGACTCTGTGAAAATCTTGTCTATGTTAAAATATCCAACTGAGGTAGGCAAATAGCCATATTAAATTCTTGAGTCAGCATTCTGTAAACATGTCTTGGGAGCAAGAGGTGTTTTACTACTGATTCATCTGTATTTGCAGTTAAAATACATATATGCCCTTGTATTGTATTAAATTACATAAACACACAGACAGATAGATAGATGCATACAAACACCCAGCATCCACAGAATGAGGCTGGATTACCATCCCATCTGACTGAAGAGTTGCATTTCTAAGAGATGATTCCATGCATGATGGATTCCTGTTCACTACAGTCATTATATGTAATGCTCAGATGAGAATTCTACTGAAGGAAAGAATAGTGAAACATCATGACTGCATTGAGGTTGAACAATTATCATATGACTAACTACACTGTTTAAATATTCATTTTTATGAAAGACATTCATTATCCTCTTCATCTGGTAACTTGCTTTCACTTAAGGCTCATCCCAGAGTGCAATCACTGATAGAACATTGGGGGGGGAAAGATCATCAAATATTTAAATGCTCTCATTCTGCTTTGGACAGCTTGTACTGACAGTATACTCCACACTTCATTTACAACCGAGTTTACCGTTTTTGCCACTTAGAGATAGCTGCAGGCCCTCCAAGCTACTAATTCTTGCTACTAAGAGTTGAAATGAGAATTGCTGGGAGAGTGCAGAGGAAAGCTAAGAGGCCCTTGACTAGCCAAACATGTTTGAGATTTGCACTGAACCCTTATTTTAAGTCATAGAGTATCTATCAACATTCAGACACACGGCATGGCATATACCACACCATACAACACCATCCAGCAGAGTATGCAACACAAGTATATAAATGACATGAAATGAGATCCTCCTACATTTAGGCTTTTTAAACCCCTAGCTTGTGTTTTGTTCAGTCCCGTTGAGTGCAGCTCCAGCCAATTCCTGTGCAAACCTAACAGGAACATCTGTAATTTCTTGTACTTCCCAAGCCACCTATTGTTGCATGTCACTGTGTCTCAGGCTGAATTTGCTATGTGCCTGTTCCTTCTGTCACCCCAACAGGGAACAAATTCTTCCTCATGTTTCCATGGAACTTCCCATGCCTCAACTTCCACCATTACCCCTTCTCCTGTCATTGGGCATCACTGAGCAGAGCCTGGCTCCATCCTCTTGGCACACACCCTGCACATCTTTATAAACATGAATCAGGTCACCTCTCAGTCTCCTCCTCCTCTCCAAAGCTAAGGAGCCCTCAGCACCCTCAGTCCCTCAGGCCTTAGCTAAAATCCACCAGGGCAACCATGTGAGGTGTTGCTGCTTCAAGGCATGATGCTGAGAGTTAGTAGACCTGCAGCAAGTGGATGGTAGGGAAGACAGGGGGAGGTGCTGACCCCCATCACCCTGCAGTGCCCCAGGTTGTGAGCAGTGCTGGCTGTCCCTTGAGCCTTATGCTACCCGAGGGCAGCTGTTCTTTGTCTTCCACCTGCCACACACTGCCTCCCCAAAGCACCTCACAGACACAGCTTCTGGCCGTTCCTGCCTCTCACAGCCCCTCCAGCCTGCAACATCCCTGCAGTTGTCACGGTAATCTCATCTTCCAGATGCATCCTCAGGCTCTGTCTAATATCTTAAGACACAGATGGAGAGTTTCAACACTTTCTGCAGATTTGTTATGAACAGAAAAGTTGCAAATGAGATGTGTAATGATTTGACTTCAGCCTTCTCTGCCCTTCCCCTCTCTCTATACATATATATCACAGGTCCTGGGACACAGACTTTTCAGCCATGGAGCAGTGGATTTTTGCTTCATGCTTTGACCCTTTGCATCATGCTTTGGCCTTATTTAACTGAAGGTCTAGGTATGGCTGAAATGCCACACCTAGAGAAGATAAGAATGGAAGTACCACTCCTAGAATAAGTAAGAAATGGAATGCCATACCTAGAGTAGGTAAGAAATGGTGTTCCCCAGGGATCAGTGCTGGCCCGATCCTGTTCAATATCCTTACTGATGATCTGGATGAGGGGATTGAGTCCATCATCAGTAAGTATGCAGATAAAACTAAGTTAGGAGCAGGTGTTGATCTGTTGGAGGGTAGGAGGGCCCTGCAGAAGGATCTAGACAGGCTGGATGGGTGGGCAGAAGCCAATGGGTGAGATTTAACAAGCCTAAGTGCAGGGTTTTACACTTCAGCAACAAAAACCCCAGGCAGTGCTACAGGCTGGGGACAGAGTGGCTGGAGAGCAGCCAGGCAGAGAGGGACCTGGGGGTGCTGGGTGACAGCAGCTGAACATGAGCCAGCAGTGTGCCCAGGTAGCCAGGAGAGCCAATGGCATCCTGGTCTGGATCAGGAATAGTGTGGCCAGCAGGAGCAGGGAGGTCATTGTACCCCTGTACACAGCACTGGTTAGGCCACACCTTGAGTGCTGTGTCCAGTTCTGGGCTCCTCAATTCAAGAGAGATGTTGAGGGACTGGAAATGTGTCCAAAGAAGGGCAGCAAGGCTGGGGAGGGGTCTGGAGCACAGCCCTGTGAGGAGAGGCTGAGGGAGCTGGGGGTGTTTAGCCTGGAGAAGAGGAGGCTCAGGGGAGACCTTATTGCTCTCTACAACTCCCTGAAGGGAGGCTGTAGCCAGGTGGGGGTTGGTCTCTTCTCCCAGGCAAGCAGCAGCAGAACAAGAGGACACAGTCTCAAGCTGTGCCAGAGGAGGTATGAGCTGGATGTGAGGAGGAAATTCTTCACAGAGAGAGATTTTCCATTGGAATGTGCTGTCCAGGGAGGTGGTGGAGTCACCATCCCTGGAGATGTTCAAGAGAAGCCTGGATGAGGCACTTAGTGCCATGGTCTGGTTGGTTGGATAGGGCTGGGTGATAGGTTGGACTTGGATGATCTTGGAGGTCTCTTCCAACCTGGTTGATTCTATGATTCTATGATATGAAGTACCATTCCTAGAATAGGTCAGAAATGAAATGCCATATTCTAGAGTTGGTAAGAAGTTGTTTGCCCTTTACTAAGGTGATGAGAAGAAAGTAAGGAGTTGTTTGCCCCTTAGCAAGGTGAAGAGAAGAAGGAATGGTTGCAGCTGCTTTAGCTGCATTAACTATTCATGCACAGTGTCAGGTAAAGATGAAGGAGCCACTCTGCTTTTGGTGGCCATGGGGATTTTAGCGATAAGAAAAGACTTTATTGACTGAAAGTTTCTACTCAAAACTGATGCTTTAGGACCAATTTTAACATTCCTGGACTTAAAATCCTCTTAGTCACTAATCAAATGACAGACAGGGGAAGCAGGCTCCTTCTGTAGAGATGGAAATGCTCAAAGGATTTGTGAAATACTAAATGCCACACAGTGTTGGGCTTCTGCTGAAGCTTGGAAGAACTACGTCAATCCAGTAACAGGAATGGAAGGTCACTGTGTAAGGTGATAGTGACTATTTCCCAGAAAGAGCTGCTGCAGATAACCTCACAGCAAGGAGAAAGGCAGGAAGATAGGCAAATAGGTGGGACCCTACTACTTGAAGTACCTACAGCAGGATGAGAGGACAGAGTAGGAGCAGGCAGTGAAGGGACACCTCTGTTTTGAGATCGTGCAGGGCAGGATTTCCTGGAAGGGAAGAAGGTTCAGCACAGTGGTGAGGGAACATCTGATTATTGGATACTTGCACTGGAGTGGGATGGACAAATGTCATTCATTAGGTTGTCTCAAACCAGAAGGTTGCTTTTTTTTCTCTTCCAATGATGCATTGTCAAGTGATTTTACAAGCTGGCCTGGTGATTTTTTTTGGCCTTCCCCTAATGTTTTTTTGATTTCTTTATACACAGAACTCATAAATGGGAGAGTTTTGCTTATTAAAAGTACCTTAAATGCTAACTAGTGAACCCCCACTCCCCCATAGTCTAGACTGATGCACACGATATCATTTTAATAAAGAGTTTTCAGTTGTTTCTATCCAACCATTGTGCCAACAACTGCATCTGACAGACTGGCTATAATAATAATCCATTCCCTGCTTGATGCTTTTGCAACACTGATTTATTCAATAGCAATCAGGAAGGATTATTCAAAACACAGATCATTGAGCAGGATGAAGAACAATGCCTTCACAAATGCAGGGTAATCAATGATTTCTATTTTCTGAGCAAGAATTCTTTCAGTTCTACTCCAGACAGAATTCCCTCTGGTTGAATAAGTTGCTGAAGTGGAAAATTTTATTTAGCAGCATTTGGTAAGAGTCTTGCAAGTCTCTACTGAGTCATTAGAAGTGGTAAAGAAAAAAAAAAAACAAACTATCAAAACAAAACACTTTAGCTAGGAGCTAAATTCTGACTCCTTCCTTGCTGGAAGTGTTCAAGGACAGGCTGGATGGGACTCTGAGCAACCTGATCTAGTGGAAGGTGTCCCTGCCTGTGGCAGGAGGATTGAAACTATGAGATCTTTACACAACCCAGACCACTCTATGATTCTATGATTCCTGGGTGAATATTGTTGTGAGAGGTTGTAGTAATCCTGCAAGTATTCTCTATAACCCATTCTCCCCACCCACATAGAGCAGCCATGTGAGCATTTGGTCAAGGCCTCCTGGGAAAATCGGCCCAGGTTTCCAACATTCCCCAGCTGTAGCTCCAAACTAAACAACCAGGATGCTTAAATTTGACAGAATTTGGGTTTATTCTGCCACAGCAGAATTTACTAGAAGTCCCTATGCTTATTTCACTGATTATCAGCAAGACCAAACTTATGCCATAAAAATTGTCTGACAAGGGACAAGCTGACCAGAGGTCCAGGAAGCTACAGAGGGCTAATGTGAATTTTTACCTATGCTTCGTTTATTTCTCCAGTACCATGAACATTATACGTGTATATCAAGAGCAAAAGGTTGCTGGTTAATGTTCTGACATGCTTCCTACAGCTTCACTGAGTTATTTCTGTATATACTACAATGCAAATTTGACCTCACCGAGCCCAAAGAGATGTATAGGGTGAGCAATTCCTTAGGAAATGGGAGATCAATTTTCAAGTTCTCTTATTACTTGATGTGGCATTTTTAGGCTGATGCCTAGGAAATTTTCCCCTGATCTTGAGTAGAAAGTGGTAGAATGTAAATATTTACCTTTGAATGCAAAAGAAAAATAATGATAAGGTCTAAATAATCCCATTGGTCTGAAAACTAATATAAAGTTACTTATATAAATTAACTTTTGCTCTTTCTCAGCTCTTCACTCTAGCAGATACTAGTTGGTTGCCTCTGCTGGCTTGCTAACCTTGGCTGTGTCTCTTTGTGGTGGCTAAGCACTAACAGTCTACTTTCTCCTTTCCTCCTCTTTCTCTTTCCCTTGTCTGGGGAGGGGGGCATGGGGAAGCTATTGGTAGCCCCCTGGGGTTTTGTCCAGGAGGGTTCTTGTGTTGTTTATAAATTGTAAATAGATGCAGATATTCTGTCTTTGGTACATATTCATTGCATTTCATGTTTCTAGATTGTAGTTTTGCTTGTAAATAGAGCTTCATTTGCTTCCATCCCAATGAGCTAGTCTGGCAATTTTATTTTGGGGGGTAATTCTCTCAAATTAGTTGGGAGGTCATTTCAACCCACCACCCTTGATTAAGCCTGCATTTTTCAAGGCCAGCACCCTGTTCTTCTATGTTCATGTCTTAATGTTCTTCTCTGAGCATGTCAGGTCTCTCCTTTTGGGAGTGTTCTGCCCTGCATAAAGTAGCTGCTATTTATTTGCCTTGGTGCAGACTTCTCCAGAGCCAAACCACTAGCCCATACTGAAGTTACTGGCTACTCTGTCCTTCTCCCTTCCACTCACATTTTAGGGGAAGGGAAAAGACAAAGATAGTGTTGTGAAATATTTTGATTGTATCTTGATGTAGAAAGAGAGGGAAATATATGTAATGAAGTGCAAGTGGAAAGGAAAAACAATTTCCAAGAAACTGTATTGCTGGATTGCTGGTAGGTGTTTCACTTGGCTGTCTTAGAGCTGTCTGGGTGAATGAACGTGTGTGCTTTCTGGTCAAATTGCCTGGCTATGACTAACCTCTAAAGCAACACTTATAGAACATTTCTGGAGACACAACATCACTGGAAAGATGAGCAAATACATCCTACAGCATTTACATCAACTCAACTGGGATGGCCCCTTTCTGGGTCCACCTGAAGTCTGGAACAGAAAGAGAGAGCAACAGGATGACTCTGCCTTTTCTTCTTTCACCTCAATGTCACACTCTGCATTAGCTTACACAGGCTGGGTCCATAACCCTCTTCCCACACTCTGCCGAGGCAGCACTGCACTCATGCTAGCCCCCAGGCCCAGAATCATAGAACTGTCAGGGTTGGAAGGGACCTCAAGGATCAGCCAGTTCCAACCCCCCTGCCATGGGCAGGGACACCTCACACTACAGCAGGTTGCTCACAGCCACATCCAGCCTGGCCTTAAAACCCTCCAGGGATGAGGCTTCTACCACCTCTCCAGGGACCTTTTCCAGTGTCTCACCACCCTTATGTTGAAGAACTTCTTCCTAACATCCGATCTGAATCTAAAAGACAAACAAGAGCACCTCAGGAGGAACCTGACTGAGGAACAGTGGTGCCACCATTTGCCCTGCAGTAGGTTAGCCTCGCTGGCCTCCTCAGAGAACAGACAGCAACACAAGAAGGAAAGATGCCACTTCCAGCCTGGTAGTTGGAGTTCTCAGAATGCTTTAACTGAAGCAGAGCAAGCAAAGCCAATTCAAAACATTATTAACTGTTTGCATCAGGAAAATCTGACCAGCACACTGCCCGCTCAGGAAGGAGCTAGCTCTCTCTGAGCTAGTTCAAGTACTGTGAGTAATATAACCAGACTAGCATGGCACTCTGCCCAGACTAATTTATCTGTCTATTCAAAGGCAGGAAGTCTGACAGGTCTGCTTTATTCAGTGCCTCAGTTGTCACTAATGAGCGCTGTGTAACTAGAGCCTCTGAGCAGCACAGTAATCAATTTAAAAGAGCTCTTGCAAGAACTCCTTGAAGCTCAGTTCGCAGCCCTGTTAACGATGTGAGATGAGAGTCCATCTCTGGATAGTGGCTGTCTAGAGCATGCTTGTGCAAAAACTACAGAAGCAGAACACAAGGCAGGAAACACCTCTCTGTGGCTGGAATCATGCACCCCATCCTCAGCTTCATTTCAGAAGTCTTTTCAGAAATACCAGGGTTGGCCCAGCAGTGTGACTACTAAAAGCCAAAGCTAAGACATCAAGGCCAGGGGATGGTGCTCAAGCGGTGCTTAAAAAAATCCCACCCGTGGTCTGTAATGACCCTGCTTCAGCTGGTACTGCATTTGAAACTTGCCAGCGTGCTGCTAAGCCAGGCCATCAGCGAGAGGGCAGCAGAGATGTTAAGCCTCACTGTCTCTGGCCCTGCCTCTTTGCTTTGACATTTTTATCAGTTCTTCACTTCTTTCGTCTGTTCAATCTATTTCATTTTCCAAAGCCATCAGTTGTCTGCTGAAGTTCTTTTCTTTCCAGGCGTTATTACTTTCTCTTCTTTTGAGATGTTATTGACAGGTAGGATGCAGGCAAACTGATGCCTAATGCAATAATAAATGAGATACAGCTGAATCCCAGTTTCCTGATATAATCAGAGTGGAAGAAAGTATTCCGTTATACACATGAGACCCTAATGAAGTCAACACAGCTGCTCATGTGTAAAAACAGCAGAATTTGATCCACTGAGTTCAGCTGCATCTGGCAGCTCTCCAGGTTTTCTGAACTGAACTACTTTCATTTCAGACATGATGGTCGCCAATAGGAGCCAGTAACATTCAACATCAGAGCGACACTTCCCAGAGATAGTCCTCTCTAGAGCTGATTAAAATAACATAACCTCCAGAAACATAACATCAACACCTGTATTTGCATCCATTGCTTGAGGGGATATGAGTTTATTATGCATTATATTGTAACAGTCAAATAATATTAATCGTAGCCTTGAACCAACTCTTTGCTCAGAGCCATTTGTGAAAGTCAGTGAAAACCCAAATTAATCCATTAGCTCTGTTCTAATGGTTCAGAAACCTGCATCTCCATTCTTGAGCTCTTTCCCCTAAACTGCAGTTTTAGTTTGTCCACCCAACCCCACTTTTTTGTAGTTTGACTATTAAACTCAGACAGAATAAATTAGAAGAGCTAATCTTAACATTTTTGCTGTCGATACGGACAGTGGCATTGAGTGCACCCTCAGCATGTTTGCTGATGACACCAAGCTGTGTGGTGCAGCTGACACTGGAGGGAAGAGATCCATCCAGAGGGACCTGGACAGGCTGGAGAGGTGAGCCCAAGCCAACCTCAAGAAGTTCAACAAGATGAAGTACAAGGTCCTGCATCTGTGTTGGGGCAATCCCAAGCACCAATATAGGCTGGGCAGGAACTGCCTTGAGAGCAGCCCTGAGGAGAGGGACTTGGGGGTGCTGGGGGATGAGAAGCTCGACAGGAGCCAGCAGTGAGCACTTGCAGCCCAGAGAGCCAAGCAGAGCCTGGGCTGCAGCAAGAGAAGTGTGGCCAGCAGGGCCAGGGAGGGGATTCTCCCCCTCTGCTCTACTCTGCTGAGACCCCACCTGGAGTACTGCATCCAGTTCTGGAGCTTCTATTACAAGAAGGATCTGGAGGTGCTGGAACATGTCCAGAGAAGGGCCATGAGGATGATCAGAGGGCTGGAGCTCCTCTGCTATGAGGACAGACTGAGAGAGTTGGGGCTGTTCAGTCTGGAAAGAGAAGGCTCCAAGGAGACCTTCTTGTGGCCTACAAGGGAGCCTACAAGAAAGCTGGGGAGGGACTTTTTAGGGTGTCAGGGACTGACAGGACTATGGGTCTAGGACTACGGTAATGGAACAAAGCTGGAAGTGGAGAGGTTCAGACTGGATATTAGGAAGAAGTTTTTCACCATGAGGGTGGTGAGACACTGGCACAGGTTCCCCAGGGAGGTGGTAGAAGCCTCATCCCTGGAGGTTTTTGCAGCCAGGCTGGATGTGGCTGTGAGCAACCTGCTGTAGTGTGAGGTGTCCCTGCCCAAGGCAGGGGAGTTGGAACTGGATGATCCTTGAGGTTCCTTCCAACCCTAACAATTCTGTGATTCTATGATCTTCCTCTTCAAGCTCTGATATGCCTTTACAGAAGATGGTGACCAATACCTTATTCCTTCCTTCCATGCTCTTTCCCACTCTGGCATCTCCAAGCATGCCATCCATCTGCTTCAAAGAATGGCTTAAGTTGGTTGTTTTTTTTTTTTTTTTTTGTCCCTGACCTATGATAGTAGCTCTAAAATACAATATTTTGTTGCTTCTGATGATGCTGCAGAGTTGTTTAGTCCATTAATGTGGTGTGATTCTCATCATCGTTTTAACCATGCATTCTTTGCAGGTTCCTACCTGGTTCTATTACCAGTACTTGAAATTTGTTTTGACTCAATCAAAATGTGATGCACTTACACAGTCCCTTGCATGAAAGGTTTCTTATAACAAGGATTTATAAACACTGCACAAGTATAAATTACAATGTCAACAGTATCTTCAATTTCTATAGAGGGAAGAGCAACTATCATTTCAGTGGGGTTTTTACTGCATCCTATGTACTCCTGTTAGCCACTGCAAAAATAGAAATCTAGAATGGGAAGCTTCTGAATAACATGAGATAATGCAAATGCAGGATGATGATAACCTGTGCAAATGATTAAAAAAAAAAAACAAACAAAAAAAAAAAAACAACCCCAAACAAACAAAAAAACCCCAAACCAAACCCCCCCCCAAACAACCCCAAAACCAACTAACCAAGAAACAAGAATAAAATAATCAGTATCAGTACAGGCTGGGGATGATGAGACTGAGAACAGCCCTGCAGAAAACCCTTGGGGATACAGGTGGACAAGAAGCTGGACATGAGCCAACAATGTGCACTTGCAGCCCAGAAGGCAAATCACATCCTGGGCTGCAGCAAAAGAAGCATGGTAGAGAGAGGCAATTCTGCCACTCTGCTCTGCTCTGGTGAGACCTCACCTGGAGTGCTGTGTCCAGCTCTGGGGCCCCAAGACAAGAGAGACGGGGACCTGCTGAAGCAGGTCCAGAAGAGAGCCACGATGATGATCCGAGTCCTGGAACACCTCTCCTAGAAAGACAGGCTGGGAGAATTGGGGCAATTAAACCTGAGAAGAGAAGACTCTGGGGAGACCTTATAGCTACATTTCAATATCTGAAGGGGACCTAAAGGAAGGCTGGGAAGAGACTGTTTAGAATGGCTTGTAGCAACAGGACGAGAGGCAACGGGTGAAACTGGAGCAGGGTGGACTTACATTGGATGTGAGGAAGAAGTTCTTCATGATGAGAGTGGTAAAACACTGGAACAGGTTGCCCAGGGATGTGGTTGAGGCCCCACCCCTGAAGACATTCAAGGTCAGACTTGATGTGGCCCTGGGCAGCCTGACGTAGTTGGAGGTGTCTCTGCTCACTGCAGGACCTCTGTGGGTCCCTTCCAACCCAATGTAATCTGTGAAGCTGTGAATATTCTATGACTTCAGCAAACACAGGAAGCCCAACAAGAAACAAATACATCACCAGTGATGTTAGAAGCCTCCACTATTTTCTTCAACATTTTCATACTACTTTGCAGCCAAAAAGGATGAAACCAATGATAAATTCCACTCAAGGTAGGTATTTCGACTGATCAGAGAATGAAGGGAGGTGAGTTTTGTCCAGGACAGGCATTTAGCCTGAATTCTACAGTAAATTCAGCACTGGTGTGAAAAACTCATCACCACTACTGCTATTTGCTGACAGACACATGGCTTTGGTACTTCAATATGTGCAACCAACTCATCCCCACTACCTCTGGCAGACAGGCCTGCAGATAACTGCTTTTGGAACCCATACCTTGGCCTCAGAGAAGACCATATTCAAATGTACTTTATCTTGTAGTTCTTTCACAGAATCCCTTTCCTGCCAATATGTAAATAAGATGCTAATCAAGAGGTGTGCAGGGAAAGCATATTCTGACACATTGGCACATAGCATTTTCAAGCAATACACAGCACATTTATCATTATGTTAATGTGAGATCCCAGAGGCAGCATTGCCTTTAAGGCATACTTGAGCATGCCAAAGTTTTCCCTCTCGTAGGAGGCAAAAGAGAAGATAAATTTGTCATTCATGAAAACGTGAAGATTCCCTGAGTTATGCATAGCAGTCAGAAGCCCTCAAATAAAATAATATTTTGCTTCTGTGCAGTGATGGTTTTTTGCATTTTCAAACCATGAGCAATTTATTATCCACATCATTTCCCCTTTTTTTTTAGAGATGGCATAACTGAGGCATAGAGTTTAATGCAGCATTTATTAAATAATGGTGGCTGGAGATGGGCTGCTGTGCATTTAAGCATCCTGTGCAGTTGGGCTGCTAGTGGCATTAAACCTCAGGGGTTTCCTTTTCCTCTCCTTTCATAACTTAGATCTGAAAAGGATTTTATCTAGATAAACAAGTGGACGGTCAAAGAGCACAAGATCAGAGAGAAGTCCTAAAGTTTTTGCCTGAGCTACTTGCCCAAGGTCACACAGGATGGCAGTGCAAGGGTTGGTGAAAAGATTTGTGACTCCTGTTTCTCAGCTCGTTTCAACCCTCAGATAATACTTCAAAAGATTAAAATATGTTCAAATGTCATCAGAATCTTCTTTGGAAAGTGATGCAAATCTCAAGAATATGGCTTATGGTAAGGTTCTGAGAACAGCTTTTCCTGTGAGCTTCAGCTCACAGTGGTGAGATTCAGCTGTATTCTAGTATCAGTAAATGTTCCCAAACTTTCAAGTATCAGAAGTTTAATGGGAAGGTACAATTTATAATGACTTACCCTGTAGCTCCTTATGTTTATCCTTCTACTTCTTGTCAAAAAGGCAAGGCACAGGAAAAACAAGGAAAACACACAAAATTTAAAGATGACATTCAATACAGAACTCAGTGATACGCTGGTTAAATCCAGGTCCCTAACACCACAATGTACTCTTGTGGGCAAAAAAGCCAATATCATTCTGGGGTGGATTAGAAGGGTTGTGGTCAGTAGGTCGAGAGAGGTTTTCCTTTCCCTCTGCTCTGCCCTGGTGAGGTCACATCTGGAATATTGTGTCCAGTTCTGGGCCCCTCAGTGCAAGAAGGACCTCAGGGAACTGCTTGAAAGAGTCCAGCTCAGAGCCACAAAAACGATTAGGGGAGTAGAACATCTTCCTTATGAGGAGAGATTGAGGGAGCTGAGGGCTCTGTAGCTTGGAGAGGAGGAGCCTGAGAGGTGACCTCACTCATGCTGATAAATATGTGCAGGGTGAATACCAGGAGGATGGAGCCAGGCTCTGCTGGGTGATGCCCAATGACAGGACAAGAGACGATGGAAGCTGAAGTATAGGAAGTTCTACGGAAACATCAGAAATTTTTTTTTCCCTGTGAGGGTGACAGAAGACTGGAACAGGCTGCCCAGGGCGGGTTGTGGAGTCTCCCTCCCTGGAGATATTCAAGACCCTTCTGGATGTGTTCCTGTGTGATCTGCTCTAGGTGATCCTGCTCTGGCAGGGGGTTTGGACTGGATGAGCTTTTGAGGTCCCTTCCAGCCCCTAACATTCTGTGATATATAACATATATAAACGCATCAAAAAAACATTTTAGTATCAGTTAGATGTCTTAGCTTTCTTCTCTGTCTATTAGAAGGCTGCTCCAGAAAATTAATTGTAATTTATAAAACCTAGATCCCAGACATCTGGAAAGTTTTAGTTGTCCCCATACCATTCAGTGAAAAATAATCAAATGCCCTCAGAACAAACCACTTCATTCCTTCATCTCCAGGGAGAAATTGAACATGACTTGACAAACGTGCAGGTTCTGTTTCTATCTCAACCAAAGCACCCCACACCTCTTCGATGTCATGATGCTTCTATTATGTTGCTTAGTGACAATGGGCTCAAGGGTCAGAAAGATGTTCTGGCTCATGATGGATGCTTACATACTCACCGGGAACATTCATGGGGTTAATACCTGTCCAGCTCTCAGCAAATGTCGCTTTAGAGAGGTGAATCCTACCAGGTTTCGTGAAATTTAGGTACCCTTGCAGATGAGGGGACCCAGTGTCACTCCCAGTCTCCTTGCCACCTATCTCACACTCCCTAGACGATTCAGAGTAAGCACTGCTCACTCGGCCCACCACTATAACTGTTTATAGTAAAGCAATACCTTCTCGTTTTCCTGTCCCCCTTCGGCGCTGTACCTGCAGGCTCAGCGGGGGCGGCTGCAGACGTTGAGGGCTGCGGGGCGGTAACACACTGCGCAGCAACTTCGACCGCCTCTAGGTGGCGCTCACACGTGCGGAATTATCGCGAGACCTGAAGCACATCAACTCACGAGGGCACTCTGATGGGCGCAGTCGCCAAGTCACTCGTGGGCAGAGCCGGTGGCGTGGTGACTGAGAAACAAATCCAAAGATAGGTTTCACCCTAAGTCACAAACCAAGTGTCTCTCTCTCCTAAAGTCATGAGTCTCATCCCCACAGGAGTGTATTTAGTCAGCGTTGCCGAGTGCGAGGAGTTTCATTCCTTTTTCTTACATGTCTCTCTCGTGGCAACTCAGCAGTGAGCTGGGGATCGGTTGTCCTAAAAGACTCTCAAATTTAAGGTCATTAAAACAGGAAAAGCAAAAGTGCAGCCATATCTGTGTGCTGTTCACACCTTTAATACCTTAATGTGATTGCTTAGAGTAGGCTTAATCATTGATCATTTCATAGGATCATAGAATCATAGAGCGGTCTGGGCCAGGAAGGACTTCCAAAGCTCATCCAGCCTGACCTCCACAGCCAGCAGGGACATCCCCAACTAGATCAGGTTGTTCAGGACCTCATCCAGCCTCACCTTGAATATCTCCAGGGAACAAGCCTCAACCACTTCCCTGGCCAACCTGTGCCAGTGATCCACCACCCTCAGAGTATAGAACCTATTCCTAACATCCAATCTATATCTGCTCTTCTCTAGTCTGAAGCCATTATCCCTCATCCTGTCCCTGCAGGCCTTTGTAAACAGTCTCTCTCCATACTTTTTGACAGCCCCTTCAGGTACTGGAAGGCTGCTATTAGGTCTTCTTTTCTTCAGGCTGAACACCCCCAGCTCCCTCAGCCTGTCCTCATAGCAGAGGTGCTCCAACCTCCTGATTGTTTTTGTGGCCCTCCTTTGAACCTTCTTCATCAGGTCCATGTCCTTCCTATACTGAGGGCTCCAGACCTGTACACAATATTCCAGGTCAGGTCTCACCAGAGCACAGAGTTCAAGCAAGCAACTTTCCGTGTAGTCCAGGAAAACCTTGCAAAACCAAAATGCTTCTGGTCAGCAGTGCTAAAATGTGGAAATGTTGCCAGGAAAGCTTTTTGTGTTTCATTTTATGTTACTTTACTTCATTTTAATCTTACCTGTGTGTGCATTAAGGTAGACAGTACTGGTTTAGAATGGCAAACTTGTCAGATAAGCAAGCAAGCAAAACTAAGACTCAGCTTGACAGGGTGCTGGGCCATCTCATTTAAACTATACTGTCACCTAGGAAGGTTGTGCCAGGTAATCCTTGGGGTCCCCTTCCAATCTGGCGTTGTGTGAATGCAGCATTCACCAAGCTCTTTTGCTTGGATTTTGCACTGTTGCTGGGAACATGGAATGTTCTTAAGAAACAGAGTTCATCCAACCCTGTTAAAGCCAAACAGAAAAAGGCACTCTAAGAGGTTTATGAGGACTAACACAAGCACTGACCAGTGGGAGACCTTAGAAAAGTAGGAATAACCTGGCTAAGCAAGACAGAAATATCTATTAAGAAGAAGGAAACCACAAGTTAACAAGGTAAATAAAAGCAGAGAATAAATGAAGAATTGTTAGTTTGATAGAAAACTCAGGAAGAAAATGACACAGTAATTGCAAATTACTTTCATTAGTTATGTGCTTTAGCACAATGAGGCCATTTATAACAGCACTGCTTCCCCAGGGTTAGTTTTGAGCCTTCACTTGCTGTTGGCACTAATGGGCACTAGCTGAAAAATCAGAATCAGTATTCCAGGTGCTTCGTAGTCTTTGCATTCAGTTCATTTACCTTCATGGCAGTCAGGTGAAGCTAACAATTATTTTCCCATTATCCGTAATCCTCATATTTACCAGGCTTTAAACCACTGGATTTTTAATAAGATTAATGAAACTATAATATAAATATAATCAATCGAAACAAGGTTCTTGGCAAGGCAAAACATTAGGAATCTCCTTGGAAGTGCATATTTTAAAGGACTGGATGAGGCTTTGCTGTGCACATCAGTAAAGAGAGGAGGCTGAACATCTGCTGCTCTCTCTGACGGTGCTCCAGTTGCTGTTCTGATGACAGAGAAACCTCTCCTTATTGTCCCCATACCTTGCCACCACACTCAAACTGAACTTGAGGAGACTGCTTCACCAATGATTAGTTGCAGTCCTCTTAAATGCCTGCTTTCCAAGCTGTAAAACTAACAAGCAAAGGCTTTTCATGAATTAATGAACAATATACCTCTCCTTCTCGAACTGCACAGCTAAGTGCCGGACTTCACCAAGCACTAGCTAGAAAGTGTTAGCTGCCCAGCCCTAAGGAGCAAAGATTAACTGAGCTTTAGATGTCAGTGAGTGATTCACAGTTCATTTCTCTTTAGTCCACTGTGTTGTTGTGGTGGGTTGAAAATTCCCCCCCAGCATTAAATTGCCAGACCAGCCCAGTTGGAAGCAAATGAAGCTGTATTTACAAGCAAAACTACAATCTACAATGGAATGCAATGAATATGTACAAAATAGATAACATTTACATATATTTACAGGTATTTACAATTTATAAACAGCACAAGAACCCCTTGCCCCACCCCTGGCCAAATACCAGGGGACCTAATAGCTTCTCCTTCCCCACTCCCCTCCTTAGCCCCCTAGACACAAAGGGACAAAAGAAAGAGTAGAGAATTGGTTTTTAGTACTTAGCCAAAACAAAGAACACAGCAAAGGTCAGCAAAGCCAGCCAGAAGCAAGCTGGTGTCTGTCAGAGCAAGGAAACCAAAAAGAGAGCAGTATAGCTTACATTACCAGCCTTATGTTTATTATCTTTCCAATGGGATTGATTAGAACTTTTGATTAGAACATTATTTTCCTTTTTACACCCAATAGTCATTTGTTTGCATTCTACCATTTTCTGTTCAAGATCTGTGGAAAATTTCAAAGGTACAGCCTAAAACTACCACAATTGTAGATGTTCCCATACTTACAGATGTATAACCAAATGGAAACAATCCAGGAGGTGCAAGTGTAGCTTAGAACAGTGTGACATGAGTTCTTCTTCCATGCTGCATTACCAGCTCCAGGCCCTGACAAAGGAGGGAGGGTAGTACAGTAGTAGAGTGGAGTACCTGTATCCACTGGTACAGCACTTGTATGTTTTCTTGTGTGCCCACAAGGAAACCCGCTGTCTAAATGGACAAGGTGGATGCCCAAGGGTGTGGTAGTTTTAGGCTGATGCCTAGAAAATTTTCCACAGATCTTGAGCAAAACATGGTAGAATGTCAATAAATTACCATTGGAGGTGAAAGGGAAAATAATGATAAGGTCTAAATAATCCCATTGGTCTGATTACCAACACAAAGCTGGTTGTGTAAACTAACTTTCTCTCTTTTCTTTCTCCTTTGCTCCAGCAGATACTAACTGGTGCTGCTGCTGGCTTGCTGACCTTGACTGCCTTACTTTGTTGTTGTTAAGTACTCACAAGCTACTCTCTGCTCTTCTCTACCTCTTTTCCCTTGTACAGGGTGAGGGAAGGGAGCAGAGAGGGGGAAGCTATTGGTAGCCCCCTGGCTTTGTCCAGGGAGGTTCTTGTGTTGTTTATAAATTGTATATATATGTAAATAATGTATATTTTGTACACATTCATTGCATTCCATATTTCTGGATTTTAGTTTTGCTTGTAAATATAGCTTCATTTGCTTTCAACTGAGCTAGTCTAACAATTTTATGTTGGGGGGAATTTCAGCCCACCACAATGGGGAGCTAAACTACCTGGCTGCGTAGTAAGGATGGAGCAGCCAGGATCCTGATCCCTGACCACAACATTATCCAGAGTTAGATGCATCACTTCCAGAGTCCTTGGCAGAACTAACTTTAGGGCTGGCAGTGATGTCTGTACATCACCCACTGGGAGGCTCTGTCTCAGGGCATAGAGGTTAATTGCTGGGAATGTCAAATGAGAAGGCCTGATGATAAGATTGAAGAAATTTCAGTGCTGCTACTGAACCATCTGATTATTTAGCTAACACTGTGGGAATAAAACACTCAAGTGAGATCATCTGTTGTTGGTTTTTTTTCAGGGGTTTAATTATGTTATATATATATATTTATATGTACATATTTTTATGCACAAACACATGCACAGATCTATTTTCTCATTCTAACAGTGCTAGGAACACAAAATAAGAAGCTGAGTTGTTCTTAACAGTTCTAACCTGCCAAGGTACCGTATCAATAGCATCAGAAGTGAACAGCTCCCTGAATGCCTTTTACCTCTTTGTTATTCCTAACTCACTACTCATCTCCCTTTCCATTATCCCAAACTTATACACATTCCTAACATGGCTGATGTGGGGTTAGGGGCTGCCCTGCTGGAAAGCAGCTCCATGGAGAAAGACCTGGGAGTCCTGATAGACAGCAAGTTCTGCATGGGACAGCAATGTGCCCTTGTGGCCAAGAGAGCCAATGGGATCCTGGGGTGTATCAAGAAAAGTGTGGCCAGCAGGGCTAGGGAGGTTCTCCCCCTCTTTTCTGCCCTGCTGAGACCACACCTGCAATACTGTGGCCAGTTTTGGGCTCCCCAGTTCAAGAAAGACAGAGATCTGCTGGAGAGAGTCCAAGGGAGAGTCACAAGCACGAGTAGGGGACATGAACATCTCCCTTAGGAAGAGAGGCTGAGAGCCCTGGGGCTGTTTAGTCTGGAGAAGACTGAGAGGGGATCTGATCAATGTCTATCAATAGTTGAGGGGTGGGTGAAAAGTGGAAGGGGCAAAGCTCTTTTCAGTGGTGTGCACTAATAAGACAAAGAACAACAGGTTCAAACTTGAACACAGAAGGTTTCACCTCAACATGAGGAGAAACTTCTTTCCAGTGAGGGTGACGGAGCACTGGAACAGGCTGCCCAAAGGGGTTGTGGAGTCTCCTTCTCTGGAGACTTTCAAAACCCACCTGGATGCATTCCTGTGCAGACTACCCTAAGTGATCCTGCTTTGGCAGGGGGGTTGGACCTGATGATCTCTGGAGGTCCCTTCCAACCTCTAATGTGCTGTGATATTTCTAGGTTTCCTGAATTTTCAGCACTTTGAAGGATTACTTTGTGACGCATTCTAAGTAATAATTCTTCTAACTGCAGCTCTGGTGCCATCTCTTCATTTTGAACAGTTATCTGACCACTGAGTGCATCAACAATTACAACTATTCCTACCAAAAGTTTTTGGCAAATAGTGATGTAATGTTTCAACATTATTGCTTTAAATATAACTAAAGAAAACAAACTTCTTTTTTTTTTTTTTCCCAAAAAGACATCTAGAACAATGAATAATGCCACAAATGCTTCTTTCTGTGTCCACCACAAACACCCAAGTGTAGGTTTTTACAAGCAATAAGCTCAGTGTGAATGGAATTTTAGGTTGATTAAAATTAGTCTTTTGAAGCTGAGACTTGTTTCCTTAGCTAAACTCTGTGTAGCCTAGTATTTCTTTTAAAATTACAGTTATTACAGTGACTTTTTGTGACATCACATTACACTGTAACTTCTCAGCCAAAATCTTATCTGAACTTTATACCCAAGATAAAGACAAAGGAATAAGCTGTTCTTGAGGGGTTTGCTATATCAGCTATGAACTGGGTGAGGAGATTAAAGAATAAATTGTAGGGAAGCCCACCAAGAAGCCAACTAAGAAGTGCACCCAGGAGCCCACCAGGAATCCTACTAAGAAACCCAGCAAGGAGCCCACCCAGAAATGCACCAAGAAGCCCACCAAGGGATGCACCTCACAGGGCAGAGCTCTGTGAGGCGTAGCTCCAGTTGCCTCACTGCCACTGGCCACTCCAGTGCCACTGTTCTTATAACCCACATCAAAATCTGTGTGCTTTTCTATCATATTAAATACCATTAATTGTTTGCTAATGAGTGCAAAAAAAAGACCCTCTTGCTTTCACAGAATGTTAGGGGCTGGAAGGGACCTCGAAAGATGATCCAGTCCAACTCCCCTGCCAGAGCAGGATCACCTAGAACAGATCACACAGGAACACATCCAGAAGGGTCTTGAATATCTCCAGAGAGGGAGACTCCACAATCTCCCTGGGCAGCCTGTTCCAGTGTTCTGTCACTCTCACAGGGAACAAAAGTCCTTCCTCATGGAAGCTATTCTATTTCAGTTTGAAGACTTTTTTTTTTTTTCTCCACATTGCTGCATTTCTTAGATTTAACTTCTTGCCATGCATTTGCCCAACATTTACAAAACAGGAAAGCATTAAATCCCATAAGTTATCACAGAGGATTCTTAACCAGCAGGAGATGTCTTTGTAATCTCTACTTTGAATTGCAACAGCTACTGCAAGAGAACTACATAAAGATTTGCCTTAAAAACTGAGCCTTGCAGAATGTTAGAACTGCCAAAGCGCTGCTTTCGAAAGAGAAAAGAAAATTCTGACACTCATAAACAAATCTGTGAACTTGCTGTGTGTGTTTGTAACAGTAATGCTTTCCTGTGATCCTACAGAGAGGATGCAGGGATTTCATTAAAATGGTGACACATAATTTGCTAGCGCTTTAAGACAGATGCTCAACTTTGCTACAGCACACTCAGGATGCAGCACAGTGTTGCAATGCCCTGAACACAGCACCCCCAGGGTCACGATCCACCGCACACCACTCAGTTACAGAGACTGGAAAACGTTGGAAATCACAGAATCACAGAAAACATCCAGTTGGAAGAGACCTCCAAGCTCATCCAGTCCGACCCTCCAGCCAGCACTGAAGGGTTAACACGAAACCAGGTCCATAAGCACCAGTTGCACACACTGCTTGAACACCTCCAGAGATGGGGACTCCACCACTGCTGCCCTGGGCAGACCATGCCAATGTTTTGAGAAGCCTCTCTGAGAAGAAATATTTCCTAGCATCCAGCCTCAACCACCCCTGGCACAGCTTGAAACCATTTCCTCTGGTCCTGTAGCTTGACACCAAGGAGAAGAGGCTGCCAGCTCCTTATTCCAACCTCCCTTCAGGTAGTTGTAAGAGAGTGATGAGGTCTCCCCTCAGCCTCCTCTTCTCCAGACCCCCAGCTCCACCAGACCCTCCTCACAGGCCAGGTGCTCCAGGTCCTTCATCAGCCTTGTTGCCCTTTTCTGAACGTGCTCCAGCACCTCAATGTCTTTCCTGTAGTGAGAGGCCCAGAACTGAACACATTGCTCAAGGTGTGAAATGAGTACAACCCCAATCAAATCTTCTCATACGGTAAAAGTGAGTCTCTTTGTAGTCATTAGTGTGGCATTCCCTGTCCAATAGCAGTTCTAAAATGTATCGCCATAAAACTGACTCACATGAGAAAAACAGCTCTATTTTAAAACAAAATCAAAATTATTCAATAGCCTGCAGTGGCTACTGTCTATCTTAGGTAATATATATTCCTAAATCTCCACAAAGACAGGCCTTGGAGTGCTGGTGGACAGCAAGTTCTGCATGGGACAGCAATGTGTCTTTGTGGCCAAGAGAGCCAATGGGATCCTGGAATGCATCAAGAAGGGTGTCTCCAGCAGGGCTAGGGAAGTTCTTCTACCTCTACTCTACCCTGGTGAGATCACACCTGGAATACTGTGTCCAGTTTTGGGCTCCCCAGCCCAAGAAAGTCAGAGACCTGCTGGAGAAAATCCAATGGAGAACCACAAGGATGATTAAGGGACTTGAGCATCTCCCCTGTAAAAAGAAACTGAGAGCCCTCTTGAGAAGACTGAGAGGGGATCTGATCAATGTCTATCAATATCTGAGGGGTGGGTGAAAAGTGGAAGGGGCCAAGCTGTCTTCAGTGGTGTGCACTAATAAGACAAAGAACAACAGGTTCAAACTTGAACACAGAAGGTTTCACCTCAACATGAGGAGAAACTTCTTTCCAGTGAGGGTGACAGAGCCCTGGAACAAAGAAGTCTCCTTCTTTGGAGACTTTCCAAACCTACCTGGATGCATTCCTGTGCAGACTACCCTAAGTGATCCTGCTCTGGCAGGGGGGTTGGACCTGATGATCTCTTGAGGTCCCTTCCAACCTCTAATACACTGTGATACTGTGATTTCTTATACATATTTATTATGTATATGTATTCTTTATATTTAGTATTTATATGTATTATTGTTTATACTGCATTTATTTGTATATTAAATCTTTATATTACATATATTTACATTAGATATTTATTGACATTTATAATTTATATTTATTATTTACACTGTGCTAATAGCACATGGGTGTTATCCCTGGGGGAAGCCTGTGTGTGCCTCTAATAGTTACTGCCCCAAAACTTCATAGTCCAAGATTAAGTACCTTGGGCAGCACAGCTAGCAACATAAACCAGCATCCCTGCCTCCCTGCTTGCACACTCCCAGAGCAAGAAGTAATTATTCCCAATGACAAAATCAAAGATAGAAGATGTTGTTCTGTGACATTTGCTTAGAAAAGGGCTACAACAGCACTTACACCCTCACTAACCAGCAGGGAATTTTAAATTTGTCTATGTGATGAGCATCTCTGCCACAGCACAGTGAAGGACAGAGAAGACAAAGAGACATAGTGAAGCTGGCTCATTGTGATAAGTACTTGGGTACTGTTTGAAGTGTATGAGTTAGTCCATTCATAATATAAATTAATTTATTATTAATAAAACCAAATTCTGTAGCATTTCTGCATTACATTACTGTCTAGCCAAGAATCAATATTGGTACAAGTGAACCAGAATGCTGTAAGGATAGGTGAAAAGGCAGCTGCACCTCCCAATCTACACAGAATCATAGAATTGTCAGGGTTGGAAGGACCTCAAGGACATCCAGTTACAACCCTCCTGCCATGGGCAGGGACACCTCACACTACAGCAGGTTGCTCACAGCCACATCCAGCCTGGCTGCAAAAACCCTCCAGGGATGAGGCTTCTACCACCTCCCTGGGCAGCCTGTTCCAGTGTCTCACCACCCTCATGGGGAAGAATTTCTTCCTGACATCCAATCTGAATCTACCCATTTCTAGTTTTGCTCCATTCCCCCCATTCCTTTCACTGTCTGACATCCTAAAAAGTCCCTCACCTGCTATTGCATGACCATTGAACTCTCTTGTGAAAATTGTGCAGCTGTCTTGTTGGTTTTCTCCACACATGAAAACTGCAGGGGGTTTCATGTAGTCCTACAGCGGGTATGGCCTTTGACACACACACACACACACACCCCTTGTCCCCTTCACTAGCACCAGTTTGCCCAGCTCTGAACCACCTCTGGCATGCAATCAGAAGATACAGCTGTGTGCACAGCCACATATATGACGACTCATATAAATTAACAGAGAATTTTGCAAACAAAAAATTACTCTGGTTTGTAGTTAATGATTATTTGGTGTCACAGCATCAATTTAAACTGATGCTTTCTTACTTTAGCTGTAATTTCCCTGCCTAACCTAAAGGACTTGCCCTTTCTTTAGGCATTCACCTACCCCTTTGCAGTGGCTGGAATCATCCTGTTGAAATATTTTCTGAGTGAGAATTGCCATTGAACTAAAGCCACCGTCATGAATATATAATACGTTTGTTTTTTTTTTTGTTTACACCACTGTATTTACAACACTTCAGACATACCTTTCTTCAGATTTTTTGAGTATGGATTTTAAACACTTAGGATTTTGGTCCCATTTTGTAGATTGTAAGGACACAATGGAGAAAAAAAGGTTTACTAGAAACTTCCCATTGTCAGAAGAACTTTCATAAGCTCTTGCATTTATGAAGATATAATGAATCTATGTGCTTCCTTTGGTTTCAGGAAATATGACCTGGACAGGCTGAGAGCTGGATGCAGGCAAACCTCATGAAGTTTAATAAGGACAAGGGCAGGGTCCTACATCTGGGGAGAAATAACAACAGGCACCAGGACAGGTTAGAGGCTGCCCTGCTGGAAAGCAGCTCCACACAGAAAGACCTTGGAGTGCTGGTGGGCAGCAAGTTCTGCATGGGACAGCAATGTGCCCTTGTGGCCAAGAGAGCCAATGGGATCCTGGGGTGTATCAATAAAGGTGTGGCCAGCAGGGCTAGGGAGGTTATTCTCTGCTCTGCCCTGCTGAGACCACACCTGCAATACTGTGTCAGTTTTGGGCTCCCCAGTTCAAGACAGACAGAGACCTGCTGGAGAAAATCCAATGGAGAGCCAGGAGGATGCTTAGGGGACTTGAGCATCTCCCCTATGGAGAGAGACAGAGAGCCCTGGGGCTGTTTAGTCTGGAGAAGAGAAGGCTGAGAGGGGATCTGATCAATGTCTATCAATAGCTGAGGGGTGGGTGTCAAGTGGAGGGGACCAGGCTCTTTTGGGTGGTTCACAGTGACAAGACAAAAATGGCTTCAAACTTTAACATAGAAAATTTCACCTCAACATGAGAAGAAACTTCTTTACAGTGAGGGTGACAGAGCTCTGGAAAAGGCTGCCCAGGGGGGTTGTGGAGTCTCCTTCTCTGGAGACTTTCCCAACCCACCTGGATGCATTCCTGTGCAGACTACCCTGGGTGATCCTGCTCTGGCAGGGTGGTTGGACCTGATGATCTCTTGAGGTCCCTTCCAGCCTCTGATATACTGTGATACTGTGATTAATGGACCTCTTATTATAGAGGTGCAAAAGCATGGAATGATGCTCAGAATTAATTCCTGTCTCCTTGTATTCAGGAGAATTTTCAGCAGCATGTGTTGCTGCTTAGAAATCTCCTGTAGCATATCCATGCATTCAAAGCCAGAGAAAGCTTGGCTTGGATCTTGGTTTTGCTATAAAATCCCCATTGTACATCATGACTTTTAAGTCTTTGAGACTGTGCCTGCAAAACAGCTGGGCAGTCTTAAGGAGGTTTAAGAGCTTTAGGTTTAATACTGGACTATATGCCCCAGTAGACTGGGGAATGACAAACGCTGAGCCCAGGCAGTCCCACGGAGCCTTCTGCTGGCACTTGCTCTGAAAGTCCCACACTCCAGGCTTCCTCTTATCTCCCACCCTATGGCCAGTACAGTACTTGAGAAAGGGAATTTTTTGGCATTGGAAAGAACTTGGAAATATCGTTTTACCTCCTCTGACACCTTCTGAGGAAAAGGATAAGCCTTTCCTAAATCTGACAGGAAGCCAAAGCCTTAGTCTTCTTGGTGCTGTCAGGGAGGGGAGAGGCAGGGAAAAAAGCTTGTATCGATTACAGAAGGTTAACCCCAAAGGGGCTGTGGGAATGTGTTCTTTCACACAGCTTGAAGAAAAACTGTGTGTGCTGCAGAGATGCTAAAATGTTGGTTTGAAGTCGTAAGTTGTGTCTAACAGCTTTAGTGACACCGCTGCAGTTTATCCAATGTAAGTGAGCTTGGTGTAGGGAGGAAAGCATCTTCTGTGTGCAGGAATTGTGTGCTGCACTGTTCAGAGGACTGTCTGCTTTTTTTCAGCTGACTTGGTACAAAGTAATGAAAAATAAAAATCCTTTTATAAAACTGTGGGCAGTCTCCTTGTGGACACAACGTGGTTTGATATAGTGCATTCATTTGCACACAGAGTTTTTATCTGCTGTATGGGTGCAGTGTGCATTTGGCCACTCAAAGGGCACACACACAGCTTTTCATCTAAGAGTGTCTGGGAAAGCACCACAGGCTTCTGAAGTTCACAGACTCACAGGATGTTAGGGGTTGGAAAGGACCTCTGGAGATCGTCAAGGCCAACCCCCCTGCCAGAGCAGGACCATAGAGTCTAGCACTGATCACACAGGAACACATCCAGACAAGTCTTGAAAGCCTCCAGAGGAGGAGACTCCACAACCTCCCTTGGGAGCCTCTGCCATTGCCCCGTGACCCTCACAGTAAAGAAGTTCTGTTCAATGTTTTCCAATACAAAGTGTGAAAAATGTTTTTGTTTTACACTGGAAGCGATCCCTATCAGTTCTACATCATAAAACTCCCCAAGCTTACTTGAGTACCTTGAGTTCTGTGTCCAGTTCTGGGTCCCTCAGTTCAAGAGAGATGTTGAGATACTGGAATGTGTCCAGAGAAGGGCAACGAAGCTGGGGAGGGGCCTGGAGCACAGCCCTGTGAGGAGAGGCTGAGGGAGCTGGGGGTGTTTAGCCTGGAGAAGAGGAGGCTCAGGGGAGACCTCATTGCTCTCTACAGCTCCCTGAAGGGAGGTTGTAGCCAGGTGGGGGTTGGTCTCTTCTCCCAGGCAAGCAGCAGCAGAAGTAGGGGGGACAGTCTCAAGTTGTGCCAGGGGAGGTATGAGCTGGATGTTAGGAGGAAGTTCTTCACAGAGAGAGATTTGCCATTGGAATGTGCTGCCCAGGGAGGTGGTGGAGTCACCATCCCTGGAGATGTTCAAGAGAAGCCTGGATGAGGCACTTAGTGCCATGGTCTGGTTGATTGGATAGGGCTGGGTGATAGGTTGGACTGGATGATCTTGGAGGTCTCTTCCAACCTGGTTGATTCTATGATTCTATTCTATGATTCTATTTTCATGCACCTTCACAATTTTCTCCACCAGTGGTATTGATATGCCATAGAACAGCCTATCTCTAGGGTGACTGCAGTAAATAAGGACTACTAAAAATATCACAGAGATTGATAGTTTTTCCCCCTTCCCAGTTATCTCTGCTCATATTCTTAGGTAGTTCCCCTGAGCATCAACACCAATAAAGCAAAAGAACACCTTTGAGATGTGACATAGAATGTTCTTGACAAGCATCTTTTGGGTATAATTGGGCAAACTTTGACACATTTATACACATTAAGTAACACTTTCCTATGTGAAAAGAGTGCAAAATCAAAACATCTATGGGCACACAGTCTACCCAAGGTGATAACTCACCTGGAGTCCTGTGTCCAGTTCTGGAGCACTTATTACAAGAAGGATCAGGAGGTGCTGGAAGGTGTCCAGAGAAGGGCCATGAGGACGTGATCATCAGAGGGCTGGAGCTCCTCTCCTGTGGAAACAGACAAAGAGAGTTGGGGTAGTTCAGTCTGGAGAAGAGAAGGCTCCAAGGAGACCTTATTGTGGCCTTCCAGGATCTGAAGGGGGCTACAAGAAAGCTGGGGAGGGACTTCTTAGGGTATGAGGTAGTGATAGGAGTAGGGGGAATGGAGCAAAACTAGAGAAATGGGTAGATTCAGACTGGATGTTAGGAAGAAGTTCTTCACCATGAGGGTGGTGAGTCACTGGCACAGGTTGCCCAGGGAGGTGGTGGAAGCCTCTTCCCTGGAAGTTTTGAAGGCCAGGCTGGATGTGGCTCTGAGCAATCTGATGTAGTGTGAGGTGCCCCTGCCCATGGCAGGAGGGTTGGAACTGGATGATTCTAGAGGCCCCTGACAATTCTATGATTCTATGATTCCCTTGGACAGTTTGCAGTTAACTAGGTTTGTTGATACTTGAGCAGGTGTGCAGTGGATATAAACTACAGCACAGGAGGTTCCACCTCAACATGAGGAGGAACTTCTCCACTGTGAGGGTCCCAGAGCACTGGAACAGGCTGCCCAGAGGGGTTGAGGAGTCTCCTTCTCCGGAGACTTTGAAGACCCATCTGTGCAACCTGTGCTAGATCAATGGACCTGCTCTGGCAGTGGGGTTGGACTCAATGATCTCTGGAGGTCCCTTCCAACCCCTAACATCCTGTGAGCCTATGATCTTACTCAGTACTTCAATAAATTTCCATTAGAAACTCGAGATGGAGGAGCACTGGCCTAAAGGGTGAAGTGGTGGAGGGGACAGAAGGTTGAGCAGCTTTGCAAAGAGAACTGTTGGACTTCTGGATGCTTGGGATTTTTTCACTGAAGAGAGTGAACATAGCAGCAAAACTTTGAGGAAAGCAGAGCTTAGGAGCAAACAAAACCTGTGAGGATGGACCTTTGCTTAAAATACTGGTAGCTTCTTGATTTGGCTTCCACTCCCTTTATTAAATATTGGCTTTCAGAAAGGAGACACAGCAGTTTGGTAACTTAGGTTTAGTAACAGATCATATAGCACCAATAAATAAAGGTAGTGGGGAAGGAGGGGAGGGGAGAAATCCTTCCTCCTAAAGCTAAAGCATTCCCAGCTAATGAAAACTGTGACAGAGTCATTACCACCATAGGGGTTCTGATTACATCTGTTGATACAGGATTGATTTTTTCTTGGCCCATGGTCAACTGCCATCTCTGCAAACAGTTCGCAGCGGTGCAGCCCCCGGGGGGTTGTTTCAGAGGCACTGACCCAGGCGGCAGTGTTTGGTTTACTGTTTGCTTGTGAGCACTCCCAGACATTTTGGTGCCTGTGTAAGCAGAGGGCTCGCCGACGGCAGCCAGCGCAGGTCATAAAACACTGGAACAGAAGATTTCCACTTCTGCACTGCCTCTCTCCTGAATTTAGGTCAGCTGCCTCTGAAGCTCTCTACCAAAGGGTGGTTTTGATTCAAAACAAATTTCTAGCCCCTACAGTAGTTGCAGCTTTTATCTCTTTAGCTTTGATCTTCTCTGTATTCTCTTTAAATGTAATTAAACCTGTCACATCAGTTCCCCCCTTCTCTCGGAAACAAAACATTTATGCACAAATTGGGGACTTTAAACAAAGACAGTTCCAAGGAATAATAAAAGAAACTGGGGACATTTCAGCTCCACCTCATATATCATCTCCCAGCAAATGTGGTGCATTCCATCCTAACTCCTGAACCAGAAGGCTTTGTTTCATTTTTTTTTCCCTAGCAAGACACATTTTACTGCAGGTTCTCTCTGTGTCTGCCATTGCTAACCTGTCACTGGGAGTGCAGATAGATCCTTCTTTTAACATAGCATTAAATGAATTGGACAACACTGGCAGCCAACCAAAGCACAAGTCTCACTGGCAAACTGCACGAACTCTACCTTGTGTTTTGACCCATTGATAAAACTCACGGAAAAAGCTTTCAACAAAGCTCTGCATTGTTCAAAGTTTTAATGCAGGCTTGAGGAGAGTGTACTGGTTTGGGGCCAGACAGATCCTCTCTTGCCCCGAAAGGGACAAAAGAATGAGACTCACACAAAACGGATTGGAGAGTGATGGAAAGTTTAAATGGAAAAGCAATTGGTGAAGCTACAAAAGACTACAAAGGATAGTGCCAAGAATATCCCAAAAGCATACAGAACCCCTCACAGAATTCCCAAAGCTTCCCAATCCTTCCCTTCTCCCCACCTGAGGGTAAACCCAACCCTCCAGGGCTCTTACTTCCCCCTCCCACTGCTAGGCAAGTTTCAGGCTGGCCAGGTCTGAGACTGCCCCCCCCCTCCATTCTCCTCCTGGCATTAGGCCTAGTCAGGCCTAAGTGGCCTTGAGGATACTCCCCCGGCATTACCCGATAAGAGAGGACATCTCCCATGGGAGCAGAGAGGGAAGAAAGAGGAAGAGGATGACTCTGCAGATGGCCTTATAGGGTGCAGGATTTATGGGTAGAAATACGCCGTTTCCTGTGTCCACCCCTATTGGGCGGGCACCCAGGACACCAGAGGTGTATCTGATGCAGCAGTGGCAGGGGGCACCCAGCCTAAACTGCCACACCTTGCCCCCTTAGACAACTTCATCCAAGCCAGCTGTCTAAGGAGATGTGAAGTGCACAGTATCACTGTGACGCATTCCTATACTGCATGTGTGGTTTAGCACAGCACAAAGAAACAAAACCCAGGCTACTGGTGAAAGCTTTTTTTGTATTGTCCCGCTAAAATCTGAATTCAGGCATCAGAACTCTTGTATTTCCAGCAAGAATTCTCCACTTGTTAGCTTTCCTAGCATCTCTAGTTGCGGTAACCTATTACATTCCAAGTACTTAGAGGTTTATTGCCACAATACTCCCACCCATTCCACAGCAGAGGTGCTGGAGCTGCTCTCCGATAGAGACAGACTGAGAGTTGGGGCTGTTCAGTCTGGAGAAGAGAAGGTTCTTCTTGTGGTCATCCACTATCTGAGGGTGCTACAAGAAAGCTGGGGAGGGACTTTTTAGGGTTTCAGGTAAGGATAGGACTAGGAGGAATGGAGCAAAACTAGAACCGGATAGATTCAGATTGGATGTTAGGAAGAAGTTCTGCAACATGAGGGTGGTGAGACACTGGCACAGGTTGCCCAGGGAGGTGGTGGAAGCCTCATCCCTGGAGGTTTTTGCAGCCAGGCTGGATGTGGCTGTGAGCAACCTGCTGTAGTATAAGGTGTCCCTGCCCATGGCAAGGGGGTTGGAACTGGATGATCCTTAAGGCCCCTTCCAACCCTGACAATTCCATGATTACCATCTTACAGATAAAGACCAGAGGCTCAAAACAGTCACACTATACACATGCTGTTGCAAAACAACTTTGAAGTGCAGAATAATTTTCTGTCATGCTTTTATGCTGACACTAGAATCCTAAGCAAGCAGAAGAATGAAAAATAGCATGTTATGAGAGACACCTGGTATGATTAGCTTAACTGAACCTAATGGATTTCATAAAAGACTGATAAATTACATGAAAGACTGATCCTTTAAAGGAAAGACTTAATTAAACTTCTAAATGTACTGTGCTGAGTTTCATTAAAAGTGCATTTTCTTTATGGTAAGTGATGGCTTGCTCAGAAAAGACAGAGTGAGATTGCTTGTGGTTAACACCAGGTGAATCAGAAAATGGGATACTTGTTGGGCTGTACCGTATTTGACAGATCTTGTGAAGAATTGCTCTATAATCTGACTGAACAGGGTATCACCAAGTTAGTAGCTCTGAGCCACTGAGTGCAGCCAGGACAAATTGGACATGCCATGCCTGTGCAGTTTGGATGTCCCTGAATTAGTTCTTGTGCTTCATGGCAACTGCAAACACACAGGAGACCTGTGGTGATTCTGACTGCAGCTATTACTGACAAGTCTAGAAATCAGAGATCCTTCATTAGCTTACCCAAGAGAAGATTACAAAATGATCCATTCAAGTTTACAAATACTTACATGGGAAGGAACAAAAAAACCCAGAAGACCAGACAGTTTCTCAAGTTAATAAAAGAAGACACTGCAAGATGTTGGGACAGCTGGAACAGGTTGCCCAGGGAGGTAGCTGAGGCCCCTTATCCCTGGAAAAATTCAAGGTGAGGCTCAACAAGGCTTTGGGCAACCTGATCTAGTTGGGGATGTCCCTGCTGTCTGGAGGGAGGGAGGTCAGACTGGATGACCTCTGGAGGTCCCTTCCACCCTGGACCATTCTATGATTCTATGTTGCCATTAGATGGGAACAGAAGCTACATAAATTTCAGTGATTTCAACTGATATGTTTGGGTTTTGTTTTGTTTGTTTGTTTGTTTTTTTCACTTTTAAAGCAAGTCTTGTGACTTAGAGATTTTTCATAAATCTTTCCAACTGCTGTAATTATTTCATTCCTACCATCTCTGTTTCCACTTGAAAAAAAAATTTAAAAAGCTAACAACTTTATTTCTGTCTTTCAATGACAGCACACAAAACACATTTATACTATGGACACCACAGTTCTAAGTACCAGAAGAATGAAAAGATGCCTGCATCTTTTTTATGCATGAGGTTGGAAATGGGGACATTAAGATGAGAATGAAATGTACAAGTTTCAAGTGCATGTGAGAGGTATAAGGGAACAGATTGCACAAAGAGTTCCCCGTTATTACCATTTGCATGAATATCTGGAATGAAACAAAAACTTTTGGATATGTAAATATGAAATGTGCTTTCACAGAATCACAGAATTATGGAGGCTGGAATAGACCTCTGAGATCATCCAGTCCAGCCTATGACCTAACACCACCACATCAACCAGACCATGGCACTAAGTGCCACATCCAATCTTGCCTTTAAACACCTCCACAGACAGTAACTGCACCACTGCCCTGGGCAGTCCATCCCAGTGTCTAATTCACCTTTCCATGAGGAAGTGCTTCCTAACATCCATCCTAAACCTCCCCTGGCACAGCTTCAGAGAAAGAGGAAAAGGGAGAAAGAAAGAAAGAAAATATAGAGAAAAGAGAGGGGAAAAAAAAAAGAAAAATATGAAGAATGAGAAAAAGAGAGAAAAAAAGACAGATAATCCAGTCCTCTTAACACATGTTGTATGAAGTTGTTTTCGATGGGATCTCAGACACCTTTGTCAGCAGCTTGGCTTGACAGCACAACACACCCTCAAAGGAGGTGCTCATTTCAGGTGTGCTTTATTTTGAAACACAATCTTTTCCTGGGTTCCAGACTTGAAACAGCAGCAGGCTGGAGCAGACTCGCGTTGCTGGAAGACACAGATATTTCTGCTGGGCTGACAAGCAGATGTTCCTCCCAGACACGCTCTGTAAAGCATGTGGGCCTGTCACATGTGTCTCATTAGATGAACTGACATGCTGAGGTAGCAGCATGAGTTATTATTTATAGAGCCTTACTGCTGCAGGTACATACATAAGACAGTGCCAAATAGCATGCAGGACTATCCCTACTGCTCAAAGCTGTAAATTTGGGTGCTGGATATATTCATTTTGCAGAGAGAACTGAAAAAGTGAAGCATAATGAAGAGAAAAATGGAGGTGAACTATTTGTGAATGTCAACTTCAGGCTCTGTTTTGCAGACTGCTGCCCATTCATTACACCAATAAATTGTTTATCCCATCTAACCCAAAGTCATCTTGCCAAATGTCCTTGGACCACACTTAGGCCATTGCTGACATCTCACTCTATGCCAGAAAAAAAAGGATCCAGTAACAACCAAGAACTCATTTGAAGAGAAGCCACAAGAGCCACACAGAGTTCCTCAGTCTTGCAGAAAACCCTCAGGGTATGTGACAGAAATAGCACTAGGAGAAAGCAGAGAGGATACAGAGAAATATTATTACTGATTACCTGTGATTTATTTTATGTCAAAGATAATGCAAATTCTTCAGTTGTCCAAGGTAGGCTACCATCTTTTTAATTATTGCAGAAAATAAGGGAGATATCATATAGGACCCAGGCATGAGAATATGACTGACAACTTTCCATGACAATATCTGGAAGGCTTATTATCATTTATTAGGTCAGGAAGAATTAAAATAATTGAGATTTACCCCTTCAGACAAATAAGATCTAAGTGTAAGCCTTTTTCTTCAGTAACTCAGTATGACATATGTAAGAGACTAAATCTTGTCTCTCTTGCTGCGAATCAACAAAGACAAAATCACCTTTGCTCCTCACCCAGACAACAGCTGCCCAGGGAGGGGATGGTGAAAAGATCCTCAGCCATGTCCAATGCTGTGAACAACCTGGCTGATGGGTCAGCTCTGCCTACTGATAGCACACCTGGCAGTCACACATGCATTAATGTGACTGGGCTGTGGGTCAGGGGGAGCTGCCATTAACTGAATAAAAGACACTGAGCTTTGGCAGCTCAGAGAGAAAACATAGCTGTGAACATCCAGCCTGAAAGCAGTCTAGGAGCCCTCTCTCCACCAACATCACCAGCAAAGCTGTGCCCTAAGTTTTGCCTGGCATAAGGAGAACTCCTGGAGAAGAGAAAAGACATCTTTACTGAAGACACCACATGTTGGAGACTGCTCAAAGAAGGACTTGGACTTTGGGATCTCTCCCTCCCATCCTCCAGTGGAGGACAGCACAAACCAACAAGGATGACATCTCCTGCAAGCCAAGGTGGCAGCACCCTTCCTCAGCCCTCCTCCAGCCAAAGCATCTTGGGGGGATGGTGGTGGTGGTGCTAATATAATTCCTTTCCTGCTCTTTTTCTCCATTTTTCCTCTCTCTCTCTCTTCTTTCTTCTGTTCCATCTACTTTATTGATATTTGACCTCATTTGTGCCTTTCATTTCACAACAGTTAAAAAGAACTGAGTCTCTCTTGCCCTTCAGATTGAGACAACATAGGAGAGAAAAAGCCCTCCTACAGGTAATGAGGTATGATGTAGAGGTACACATTGACAGGAAGACCAAACAAGTTTCACAACCTACTTCTGATCACACAAAAAAGGAGGCAAAATGCTATCTCCACAGAAATAGGTTCCAAAGTTAAATCGTTTGACCGTTTCCTAGTTGACTAAACACCTTCAAAAGATTGTAAGCAACCAGAGAACACCAGATGAAAAATCAGATTCAAAGAGTGAGAGCCATGTTATACCTGCAGTAAGGCTATCCAAGCCTGGTTTACTTGGCAATAGGTAAAACTGACTTTCTCTGAGTCTAACCTGTTTTACCTGTGATAGTAACTGGTGTCTTTATTTTGACTCATGAGCTTCTCCATTACGTTTTCTTACCTCATCTTATTGAGGAGGGGCATTAACAGAGCATGTGGGTGGGTGCCTGACTGAAATCACAGAATCAGCCAGGTTGGAAGAGACCTCCAAGATCATCAAGTCCAACCAAACACCCAACCCTAACTAATCAACTGTACCATGGCACTAAATGCCTCAGCCAGGCTTTTCTTAAACACCTCCAGGGACGCCAACCCCACCACCCTCCTGGACAGCACATCCCAATAGGCAATCACACTTTCTGGGAAGAACTTCTTCCTAAGATCAAGCCTAAATTTAAATCATTATATCCAAGACAGAATACAGCTTAAATCAAAGCCTATCAATGCAGCTGATGCTACCAGCAGCTCCAATGCCAAGTTTCTCCATAACTCTTAATCTGGGATAGCAGTTTTGAGTGGGTCTTTGGGTAAAGAGATGACAGCAAACGAGCTCACACCTCCCTTTCACCTCCCAGGAAACATAACTGCAAACCAAGTGGAAGTTTGTCTGATTTCCTACAAAGGAACAACGATTTGTGGAAAATCATGATTTTTGCTTTGGTTAAATGCAGCCCTTGAACTGTAACACACAGAGCAGGAATGCCCTTCTGCCTGGTCAGGGCACTTGTCTGATATTCACATATGTGAACTGCTTCTATGTATGATATGATTTGTTACTTTATTGGAAGTTTAAACACAATTTACAACCCTGTGTACTGCTGCCTTATCTTTCTCCCAATCGATGTGGCACATGGTGGCTTCTGGTGCTTACTTAAAACAATTTAATTTAAATACCTGTTAAACTATTGTGAAGGTCAAGCCTGAGGTGCATAAATCTTCTAGGGACAGAAGAGTGCATATGCAAAACACACTGAGAAGCAATGGAGCTATAGGAAATAAATTCACAATGCAATAATGAGAGATTATGTAGTTGAGACCAGTGTGATTGATGAGCTTTATCACAGAAGAATTGCAAAAGCTCTCTGATTTCTTTTACAACAGGATTATGGGTATGAAAAAACCTCAGAATTTATTATTCTGATAGATATCATGCAGAGGTACTCCAAGTATATTTTCACATAGCAACAAGAGCCTTTGTATATGCATTTCAAAGAGTCAATATGCATTTAGTTTTCTTCCTCAGAAGAAAGCTGAATATACACAAATAATTAAAAAAAAATATACTGATGCAGCACTACTGAATGGGAGAACAAATTAAACATGCTCTGCCTTTTCATATGCAACATCCAGGTGAGAACAAACAATCCTTCCCTCTAACTTTGATATTTCTACACTATAAACCCTCAAATCTAGGAATTTTTTTTCACAGAACTCTTAGTTTCTGCAGGAAGCACTCTATATGGCTGTATGGGCTGCCCAGGGAGGTGGTGGGGTCACCGCCCCTGCAGATATTTAAGAAGAGCCTGGATGAGGCACTTAGTGCCATGGTCTAGGTGATTAGATAGGGTTGGGTGTTTGGTTGGACTTGATGATCTTGGAGGTTGCTTCCAACCTGGCTGATTCTGTGATTCTGCCTTGCTAGCTTATGCATTTTCTGTCAAGTGTATCCACCAGGCCACAACAGGATTTGTCTCTGCAGTCTATGCTAGAAGGATGCTTTTCTCTACCAGGCCTCCTTTGCAGACTAAAACCTTCCTGTGTCTAACTTCAGAGCTTGCTGTGTTCCCTTATTGCTGTGATTTCTGTCCCACAGTGCTGCTCACCAGTGCTGATTTGGCCATCGTGTGCCTGCACGAGGGCAGAGAGACACCTTCCACATACAGAGGTTTTAACAATTTCAGTAACTGTGGGTTCCCAAATGTATGGAAAGGGAGCTAGAAGGCAAAACTGGCTGCAGAGACCACTGAATAAGTTAAAATAGCCTTAAGGCTCCTGTGGAAAGGGTGCGAGAAGGCAAAGCTGGCTGCAGAGACCACTGAATAAGCTAAAATAGCCTTAAGGCTCCTACAAGCAGTGGAAGCAGCAGGAGCTACCCACTCTGCCCCTTGAACTGATGCCTTGTAAAAGTCAGAGCTTGGGGTATTGTACTCCCTGGAATGAAAAGTCTTAAAATATCACTGTCCACAAGACAAGACACACATTTCAAACTGTTCTCTTAGTGGCACTATGTCTGGCTCCAGCCTGCCTTCCTTAGACTTCACAGACAAACAGTGGAACAAGCATGCATAAGGCATGCCTGATTAGAGGCTCAAGTCTGCAGCCTGCTCAGGGGCTTCAGAGCAGGTACTCAGCAACCTGCAGAACACAGTTCTGTGATGCCAACAACATCACTCATTGTACTCTCTACAAAGTCTGTTTGTTGTAATCGAATGGGAACCAAAGTTCTCTGCTGCAAGCTGGCATTTTTTTCACCTGCAAGCTGTAAACCAAGGCTGTACAAACTCTGAGCCACAGATGAAGGCTTCCTGAAGTCCTTCAGAAAAAGAAAATCTCTATTTACAAAAATAATACAATATACAGAGCAACTTTTTGCAGAAACAAGGAGAACAAAAAGGAGAAACCAGGTTTGTAAGAATGTCAAAGCATCTTCCCCAACAGCTCTGAATTTGTGTATTTATAGTGTTGCAATTCACTATGGATATCTGGATTTCCTGATTCTCTTTCATGAGGTATTTCTAACCTTGCATTCTTGTAAGGATTTCTGATTATCAGTTTACCCTCTTGGTTTCATTAAAGTTAACAAGCTATGTCATCACAAGATCACAGGATGTTAGGGATTGGAAGGGACCTTTGGAGATCTTTGGCTCTAACCCCCCTGCAAGAGCAGGACCATAGAATCTAGTGCAGGTCACACAGGAACACATCCAGACAGGGTTTGAAAGCCTCCACAACCCCAGTGGGCAGCCTGTTCCAGTGCTCTGGGACCCTCACAGTGAAGAAATTCCTCCTCATGTTGAGGTGGAACCTCCTGTGCTGGAGTTTCTATCCATTGCCCCTTGTCCTATCACAGAGTGCAACTGAGCAGAGCCTGTCCCCTCCCTCTTGACACCCAGCCCTTAGATATTTATAGACATTCTTATATCCTCTCTCAGTCTTCTCCTCTCCAGACTAAACAGTCCCAGGTCTCTCAGCCTCTCACAGGGCAGTGCTCCAGTCCCTTAATCATCCTGGTAGCCCTCCAGAACTGGATGCAATATTCTAGGTGGGGCCTCACTAGGGCAGAGTAGAGGGGGAGGAGAACCTCCCTGGATCTGCTGGACACACTCCTCTGAATGCACCCCAGGACCCCATTGGCCTTCTTGGCCACCAGGGCACATTGCTGTCCCATGCAGAACTTTTTATCCCCCAGCACTCCCAGGTCCTTCTCCACAGGCCTACTCTCCAGCAGATCCTCTCCTAACCTGTCCTGCTGCAGTTTATTCTTCCTTCCCAGCTGCAGGACTCTGCACTTATCCTTACTGAACCTCATCAGGCTCCTCTCTGCCCAGCTCTCAGTCTGTCCAAGTCTCACTGAATGGCTTCACAGCCTTCAGGTATCTCAGCCAAGCTTCCCAGTTTGGATATCATCAACAAACTTGCTGAGAAGACACTCTGTCTGTCCTGCCATCAGTGTCATTGATAAAGATGTTGAACAGGACTGGAATGATACATCTCCAACCTACTCTGCTTCTTCAGCCTGTGAGGCACAGTGGATCACCCATGAAAAGGGATCACCATGCAGTGACAAAAGAAATGGCAAGGCAGCAAAAATCAGGGAAGGATTTAAAGTAGGTAGAAAGGGGTGAAAGGTTCCAGCTGGTCTCCAGTATTTCTAGACTGTTGTTTTAAAATCTGTGTAGCTTGTTCATAACTGGAAACACAGGATGCTTGTTTTGATGATGGCCAACTACACCAAATATGTTTTTCCACAGAAAACAAAAGGGAAGGATCATTAGTGGTTCATTCAGTAGCACTGGATGTCATTAAATGATTAGCATTTTCCAGACTGCAGAGCTGCAGCCCTGACATTTGTATTATTGTAGGTACAGTAAGAGAATCTCTGTCATGTGTGGTTTGTGTAGGATGTAACGAGTTTGTAGCAAAGCCTTTTCTTGATCCACTCTATGGATAACACCCACCTTAGGTGGTACAACTGCCTGATGCTGCGAAACAGCATCACTGCATTAACTGGCAGTACCTTCCAAATACTTGACTCTTGGTATACAGGTTGTTCTGGTCCTTTGTAAAGAAGAGGTGTAAGTTAGAATGAAATAAAAATTGAGCTGAATTTTTGCCCCAGATCTGAATTAACATTTTTCTTTGTTTTTAAAGAAAGATCTTAAGGAATTCTCCAATTTTGTTTGTCTGTTGTTATTATCTGTTATAATCTTTATATTTATATACCCATGCAAAAATCTGTGACCTTTACATCATTTAAGGACAACATAAGAGTATGTTGAGTTTAAGCCCCTATCCTTCATGTATTTCTATCTAAAGTGAGTCTAAGCTGATTCCTAAAGAACTGTAGTTTTATTTTTCACCATATTAAGAAGCAAAACTAAAAAGTCTAAAAGAAGTTGATGTTGTTGGTTTCTTCCATGCTACAGATGTTAATTGTGGCCCAGTCTATGATGGGTTTTGGTTGAGATTTGCTTTGTTGTTGTGGTTGGTTTTGTAGTTTGTTTGGGTTTATGGGTTTGGTTATTTGGGTTTTGGGTTGGGGTGGGTTTTTTGGTGTTTTTTTGGTGATTTGTGGTGTTTGTTGGTAGGGTTTTGTTCATTTGTTTGTGGGTTTTTGTGGTTTGTTTTTTGTTGGTTTTTTGGGGTTTTTTTTGTTTGTTTGTTTGTTTTTTTTGGGGGGGGGGGTAGATGTTTCAGCATCTAAGACTTACTAGCGAAGTTGTTCCCTGCCTTTAATTAGCAAACTGATTTTATATTCTCTGACACTTTCCTCACATATTTGTTCCATGCTTAATTCAATGGAAATTAAATTGAAAGTGATAGAAGGTAAGGTGTCATTCTGCATCTGCAGCTGTGACTTGTCTCTTTTTATAGAAGGAAATATTAACTGCTTGTCTCTATACATAAACAAATCAGAAAGATCAGACCTGTGATTGCCTTTCCAGCTCCCTGCTCCACGGCTGCCTGGTCACCTCCCCACGCAGTTCGGCTGGATGGGAGCTTTCCCCTCTCTGCCCTGCACAGGGAAGCCCACAGCAATTCTCACCAGCTGCATTAGGCTGACAAACAGCACAAACATTAATTGCTGTCTACATCCATTTGTGTGCTAAATCTAGCTGCTTTCTGTCTTTGGAGAAAATTGCATGTGAAATCAATAAGCTTAAGGAAAACAGCTATAAAAATACAGCTCTTTAAGTGGAGGGAAAGTAAATTGGCTATGCTGCTCAGGTAATTCTGGATTTGTTGCCTGTTTCCATATGAGAGATTTCCTTCCCAATAACTTAAGCCTCAGAAATTATTGTTAGTCAGTGTAAGCCTAAAAGTCTGATGCATTAATCTTTATATATGTTCCCTTCTATTGCCCCTTGCTTTATTTATGGAAATCATTTTGCTGGAGTAATACCATAAGCTATACAACTTGTTTTCACGAGGAACTGGAGTTTTAAAAAATAACTCCAAATAAAACTAGCCATGAAATATCATTTGAAAAGCACCACATAACAATTACCAATATTTATTACTTGCAGTAAATATTGCCCTGGTTCCTGTGTAGGTGAAGCTTTTTAATACTGCTACAAACTACTATTTATACCTCTTCTTTTAACATTCAGGATTTCAAGTGCCTGCTCCTTACTTTGAGGACTCACAGGCCACCTGTATCTTTTAATACATCATTCATCTAAACAATGATTTACACCTCTTAAAATAAACCCAGGCTACATCTGAGAGCTTTGCTCACAGCAGAGATAGCAGCATTGGTTTTGGAGAGAAAAGAAAAACCTTAGATTGCTCATTGAAAAATAAATTAAAAAAAAAAAAGTAACTAAATTCCACTTAAATGACAGGAAACAAATATAATATGAAAGGTCATTATTTATCTCCAGTATCTCATCTACAATTCTCAGGCTGGCTTGATCCTTTAAGACTCACAGTGTGCTCCAAGCTCATATACAAGGGAGCCAGACACACAGCTTGGAAGAAAACTATCAGAGGAGTAAGTACTGTACACATCACAGAGTTTACAGAGCCTGGGCTATGAACTAAATAAGAAAAGATTATGAAATAAATCTGCAAAGAAGCTGAGCTTGATTTGCATCTGTATCTCTGGAGCTGGGTATGCAAAAAGCCATCTTTATCCACTACTATGGCACCTGCAGGCATAATCAGAAGCACTATTTCAAGTGTGAGGACCTTTACTTTTGGATGAACACATTGGTTGAATTTTCATCTTGTAAACCCTCTAAAATCTGTGGTGAGCTTGATGCTGGGGTACTGGGGAGAAGGGGAGGCAGTTATGAACTTGTGATTTAGGTGTCATCCAGAAACCTCCCTCTAAACTTTTCTCATTATCTGTCATCCTGTGGAGCATCTTCAAGTCTGCTAGCAATCACACAAGGGAGCTATTCCTGTAACACTGCATTAGGGACACCATTTGTAGCTCTAAAGTGGTGTATGCCTATGATGCGGGATGTCAAAAATGTATCCCAGTATTCTGCAGATATTTCAGGATTTAAGTACTCTAATAGTAAAAGAATATTTTAATCCACTAGATTTCCACTGCAGGATTTGTGCACCTGCTTGACTTAAGCACACAGACACCACCAGCAGCAGTCTTTTATGCTCACAGTCAGGGCTGTATGCAAATCCTTGAAAGATCTGTCCTGTAAACAACACTCCCTTCTTCCTCACCCCTGATTCAAGTGATGGGGCAGTTGCTATTCCCAGAAACAGTTCACTAGAATGCTAATTAAAATATAATTTCTATTACCACAACACAGCAAAAGTTGCATTTTCTGACATTGTTTTGAAAATAATGCAAACAAAAAGGTGAGAAATTAATAAAGCACATAAGTTGCAACAGGGGCTGAAATCCAATTCATACCCAGTTTTTGTGACTATGTTTATCACCAGCTTCAGTTCATATTTTTCACAAACAAGTTAAAACTTTGCTGCAGTGGATCAGAAACATGTTTCACTCTGACAGACTGAGAGCTGGGCAGAGAGGAACCTAATGGCATTCAACAAGGGTAAGTGCAGAGTCCTGCATCTGGGAAAGAAGAATAAATTGCACCAGGACAGGTTAGGAGGGGATCTGCTAGAGAGCAGCCCTGTGGAGAAGGACCTGGGAGTGCTGGGGGACAACAAGTTCTGCATGGGACAGCAATGTGCCCTGGTGGCCAAGGCCAATGGGATCCTGGGGTTCAGAGGAGTGTGTCCAGCAGATCCAGGGAGGTTCTCCTCCCTCTCTACTCTGCCCTAGTGAGACCTTATCTGGAATATTTCATCCACTTTTGGGCTCCTCAGTTCAAGAGGGACAGGGATCTACTGGATAGAGTCCAGCGGAGGGCTATAAGGATGCTGAAGGGACTGGAGCACTGCCTGGTGAGGAGAGGCTGAGAGCCCTGGGGCTTAGTCTGGAGAAGACTGAGAGGGGATTTAATAAATGTTTATAAATATCTGAGGGCTGGGTATCAGCAGGGAGGGGACAGGCTCTGCTCTGTTGTACCCTGTGATAGGACAAGAGGCAATGGATATAAACTCCAGCACAGGAGGTTCCATCTCAACATGAGGAGAAACTTCTTCACTGTGAGGGTGACTGAGCACTGGAACAGGCTGCCTAGGGAGGCTGTGGAGTCTCCTTCTCTGGAGATGTTCAAGACCTCTCTGGATGTGCTCCTGTGTGACTGTGGTGGTCAGTGTGGGTGAGGGATTCCAGTTCTCCACTGTAACAGTGACCTACACTAGGTTATAGGTTATGTGGCCCTGCTCTGACAGAGGGGTTTGACTCAATGACCTTCAGAGGTCCCTTCCAACCCCTAACATTCTGTGAGCCTGTGTTTCAGCAGCCCAAATCCCTATCTAAACACGCCCATTTCAAGTGTTAGATAGAAACAGCAACATCTAAATTAGCTAATTTACAAAACACCTAGCAAACAGCTCAGAAAATTTAAAAACCTCTTTGCTAACTGATTTATAATTTCAATACCAATATAGCAATAAGGCTGGTTTACTCTTCAGTAACCTTGCCAGGTATTTTACAATAGCCTGTTTGTTCTTCAGTTGAATGTTTATTATTTATTGTTCTACTAACCCCAGTTTGTGTCATGAAACGGTAGCTAAATACCAGATAACCAGGTTTCCCAGAGAAGATGTGGAAGGTCCATTTTTTCAGGATTTTAGGAACAGGTTAGATAAAGACCTGGTGGGGATGGCCAGCAGGCTGCATCTACAGGAGCTGAACAGCTGAAGTGAGTATTGCTCCCTTACTAGCCTGGAGACTGCTAACCACCTGTGATCATTAGAAGTTGTTTACCAAACAGTCAAAACAATAAAAAGACACAACCAGTTGAATAAACAAGTCCCCCTTCCACAAGCAACAGATACTTTTGAACAGAAGAAACTGGAAGTGAGAAAATATGCTCCCAGGCCAGTTAGCTTTCCAGATAAGCCTGTAGAAGCTCTCCAGATCTGGGTAGCAAGTCGTAGGTTAAATCAGCAATTCCTGTACCCCCCTGTAATGGTTTAAATCAGAACAAAAAGGGTCAAACCAAACCAGCAGGTTAACCTGGCTATTTCCCAGTACAGAGTGAGGGAAGAGTAACACACAAAAACTCAGGATTGAGATAAAAAAAAGTGAGGTAAGAATAGATTTACTGAGCAAAATCAGATAAACATAGCACGAAAGGTGTGATTCCCTTAGCCTATTTGCAGAAAAAGCACAGCACAAGGCAGCAGCCAGCAGAGGTAAGCAAGCCAAAAGCCCAAGCCAGGAAACTACTTCCCCATCCCTCCTTGTCCTGCTGCCATCCCAGCAGAAAAGACAACACCCAAGAACCCAGAACCAAAAAACAGCAACCAAAACAGGAAGCTTCTCATGCCGCAATCTGAACTCCAAGCCTGATAATACTTTGCTTCAGCCACCACTTTCATTTTTGAAGCTGGCATGGCTGCAGCATGGCATGGATAAGAGCAGCAGGTTCAACTCAACCCATGACACTTCTGTATAAGAACTATGATCATTAAGCACAGCAGTCCAGGTGGGATGAAGAATCATCTTTCAAAGACAGACACTGGACTATTATGTTGGACTCACAGGGTAAGGGGTTGCATTTTAGTAAGCTAGAATAATAATCAGTGCTAAATATTCCCCAATGCATGCTGCTGCTCACAGATGCTCACTTTGCCAGAGGCACCTGGCAAAACTCAGTGGAGAAGCCACTTGGGCTGGACAAATGCTGATTTTCTATTGTGAAGCATTTAAATGCAAAACCCAACAAGGAATGCAATCCTGCAGCTGGCTTGATCCTCTCCTGTTCCTTGTTTGCTATCTGCCTGCCATGACTCCTCCAAACCTGGCCACACTTCCTCTTCTCTTAACTTACCACCCCTTGTCATGGTTTAATGAGCAGAGAGATTGCTCTACTGCTCCAAAAAGGGCAAAAGAACAATGCTCAAGCAAATAGATTAGATAGTGATGGAAAGTTTAAATGGTAAGGCTGCAATGCTGCAGGGACGCAGCGGTGAGCATAGCAAAGCATATAAAATACACAGTCTGGGCTTGACACACAAGCCCATTAAGCCAAAGCAGATACACAAAACCTTCCACCATATTCAGACCAAAACCCCAGTACTCCTTTCCTCCCCCAACCTGGGGTTTACCATAAGCCCCAGGGCTCTTTCTTCCCCCCACCATTGCTAGGCTGGTTTCAGACTGGCCAGGCCCAAACTGTCCCCCCCTTGTTTCTCTTTCCCAAGGCCCATCAGAGCCGTACTACACCTCCATGCCTAGGCCGTAACTACGCAGTAGAAGTACCAGAAAATAAGAGAGGTACCTCCCACAGGAGCATAGAGAAAGGAAAGAAAGAGGAAGAAAACAACTTTGCAGCCAGATTTATAAGGATACAGGATTTATAGGAAGAAATACAATGATTACACTTTCTGGTATACCTCCCGGAGGTCTCAATTCCATAGCCCTCTTAAGGGCACCTAGGTTCGAACAGCCACAGCTCTGCTCCATTTTTCTGCTCCAGCAGATTCTGCCTTCCACATCAGTGTCCAAGGAAAGAAACCGATCCATTTCTACAGTGCTTTTTGTACCAGCCCAGGAATACAACCTGCAACAGCTTGCAAACTACCTAGCAGTCACTGAGAGCATGCATGTCTTCACATGTTTATTCAGGTTGGAAAAGACCCTCAGGATCACCAAGTCCAACTGTTAACCCTACTCTACAAGGATCACCCCTAAACCATATCCCCTAGCACCACATTCAAACCACCTTTAAACACAGCCAGGCTTGGGGACTCAACCATCTCCCTGGGCAGCACATTCCAATGCCTGACCACTCTTTCCTTGAAAAAAGTGGTCCTAATGTCCAATCTAAATCTACCCAGTCACGGCTTGAGGCCATTCCCTCTTGTTCTATCACACCTACAAGAAGAGACCAGCACCAGCCCCTCTACAAGGTCTTTTCAGGTAGTTGTAGAGAGCAATGAGGTCTCCCCTCAGCCTCCTCTTTTCCAAGCTAAAGAACCCCAGCTCCCTAAGTCACTCTTCATCAGATTTATTCTCCAGGCCCTTTCCCAGCTTTGTTACCCTCCTCTGCACTGGCTCCAGCACCTCCACATCTCTCCTGTATTGAGGTGCCCAAAACTGGACACAATACTTGAGGTGTGGCCTCACCAGAGTGACAAGGGGACAATCACCTCCCTGCTCCTGCTGGACATGCGATTATGAACAGGGAGCACTTTATCAGGACCCCATACAAATACAAACTGGAGGATTTGAATATTTCTTTAGTTCATTATTCAGTATTGCCAGCTAGCAAATTTGGGGGGGGACATTGTTTTGGTTTGTAGAGCTACTTGCATGATAGAGCTCTGTTGCACTACAGTCGTGTAAACAGTAATTAACGACTCAAACAGTTTGTGCTCATCTTTGCAGTGCATTTGGGCTCCACAAACAGTTTTACAAATGTTGGCAGCTGGCAAAATGCTGGTAAGTAATGAATAATACAATTTACTTAATAACAGGAACCCAAACACATTGGGTTTATTACAAATCAGCTGTTGGTACTTGCAGAAAGCAGTATCTTTCCCCATCATCCCAATTACTTCAAAACATCAGAGGCTTTGAGCACTCTAAATGTCATAGCTTAAGTACTCAAATGGAGAGAGATTTGCATTTCAGGTAGACAGTCCCACTGGACTTATACTGCTGTTATCACTTCAGTTTTGACACCTAACTAGCTACAAATCAGTACTCCAGATCAGATGACTGGTTGCATCCAAGATCTGCTGACACAGCAAAAGAGTAGTAAAGTAAGGGTAAAAGTTGCTGAAAGCCATTTTGAGAGTTCCCATATCATTTAGAGGTTTACATATTTTAGATACTTTATTCTGCCCTAGTGAGGCCATGTCTGGAGAACTATGCCCAGTTCTGGGCTCCCCAGTTCAAGAGAGACAGAGAACCACTGGACAGAGTCCAACAGAGGGCCACAAAGATGATTGAAGGGACTGGAGCATCTCTTTTACAAGGAAAGGCTGAGAGACCTGGAGAAGACTGAGATGGGATCTTATCAATGCTTGTCAATATCTAAAGGGCAGGTATCAAGATGATGGGGCCAAGCTCTTTTCAGTGGTGCCCAGTGATAGGACAAGGGGCAACAGGCATGAATTAGAACACAGGATGTTCCACCTAAACATCAGGAAATATTTGTTTACTTTGAGGCTGAGGGACTGGCCAGAGACAGGTTGCCCAGGGAGGTTGTGGAGTCTCTGTCTCTGGTGACTTTCTTAACCGACCTGCACACGTTCTTGTAGAATGTGATCTAGGTGTACTTGCTTTAGCAGGGGGCATGGGACTAGATGATCTCCAGAAGCCCCTTCCAGCCCCCACCAGTCTGTGATTCTGTGATATGCCTGCAACAAGCTCCAGGAAGCAATTATTCTAAGCCACAATTTGGCATTTCAGCAGTGCCCAACACACTTCATCTTCTCTTTGGGCACTTCTACACTCTGTGGATTAGGGCAGGATCCCACTGCCAAACTGCCCTGTCCTGCTGCAGGCCTATATGAAAGCTCTGCAAGTGCAGGGTTCTTGATAATAAGGAAATAAGAAAGGGCAAGAAAAGTGTTGCTGGGGTATTATTGATCTGAAACCACAGTACAGTTGTGAGCTAAAGTATTTATTTACCTGTGATAGTTAAGGCTATTAATTATTATTTATGCAAAATTAATAATAATTTTTTTACTTATTAATAGCACAGGCATTAATAATCTTATATCAATATATATATGCAGTGCACAGCACAAGAAATATGTTGTTGGGGCATTCTTGATCAGGAAATCACAGTACAGTTGTGAGCTGAGTTAGAGTATCTACTTACCTGTGATGATTAAGGTTATTCATTATGATTTATGAAAAACTAATAATATTTTAATTAGCTATTAATTTGGTTAGTTATTAATAATTTAGTTATTAATAGCACAACTCTTAATAACCTTTTATCAATATATAAAGTGATTCTAGTGCAAAGGGCAAGAAATGTATTGCTGGGGCATTATTGATCAGGAAATCACAATACAGTTGTCAGTTGAGTTAAAGTATCTACCTGTGATGGTTAAGGTTATTAATTATGATTTATGAAAAACTAATAATATTTTAATTAGTTATTAATTTAATTAGTTAATAATTTAATTAGTTATCAATAGCACAATTATTAATAACCTTTTATCACTATATATATATATATGCAGATTCTAGTGCACAGGGCAAGAAATGTGTTGCTGGGGCATTATTGATCAGGAAATCACAGTACAGTTGTGAGCTGAGTTAAAGTATCTATTTACTTGAACTTTTCCATTTTTAACAGGGGGATTTGACATAGTTTCCTAGCTAAGGAAAAACCAATTAAATAATGAAGTGATTCCAAAAGCAACTTACAGCCAAATTGTGTTTAAAAATCAAGCCCAGCCATTGCATTCAGAGGCACTGCCTTTTAAGAATTGGCTACGATTTCATTTACATGCTGGAAACAGCCAGCCTGCACCCAGAGCATGCAAAGCGGCTTCACATCTTCCTCTTTAGATGGCAATAACTAGAGACAGTGGTTGAGCAATGGAAGCTCATTCATGAGCTGGCAATAACTAGAGACAGTGGTTGAGCAATGGAAGCTCATTCATGAGCTGGCAATAACTAGAGACAGTGGTTGAGCAATGGAAGCTCATTCATGAACAACATCTGTTTGCACTTCAGACTGCAAATCACACCTCGTGTTTGCTTTTCATCAACACTTAGTGGCGAAGAGCAGTGGCATTCTGCATAACATTTAAGAATTTGCTTATGTAAAGCAGAGAGTTGCTTGTAAGGTAATTTGCTTATGTAAAGCAGAGAGCTGCTTGTAAGGAAATTTGCTTATGTAAAGCAGAGAGCTGCTTGTAAGGCGTTGAAGCTTCATAGCAAGTCATGTTTTCGATGTTCTCCACTAGATCTGAAATGTGTATGTCTAACATTCTTCCACTCCTTGTCTCTTTCTGTGAGCTTTTGTAGACAATGTGGTGCTTTGCACATGAAAAGCATCATTTCTGCAAAGCCAGCTGCCTTCTGTTCTTGTGGATTGTGCTGATCTGTGATACATTGGTTTCATTGACTTCTACTGTGTGTCATTATCGCAGTATCAGTGTACCAGAGGCTGGAAGGGACCTCAAGAGATCATCAGGTCCAACCCCTCTGCCAAAGCAGGATCACTTAGGGTAGTCTGCACAGGAATGCATCCAGGTGGGTTTAGAAAGTCCCCAGAGAGTCTCCAAAGAAGGAGACTCCACATCCCTCCTGGGCAGCCTGTTTCAGTGCTCCATCACCCTCACTGTAAAGTTTCTCCTCATGTTGAGGTGAAACCTTCTATGTTCAAGTTTGAACCTGTCTTACTGTCTTGTTCCTTGTCTTATTACTGTGAACCACCGAAAAGAGCCTGGCCCCAGCCACTTGACACCCACCCCTCAGATATTTATACGCATTCATGAGATCCCCTCTCAGTCCTCTCTTCTCAAAACTAAACAGCCCCAGGGATCTCAGTCTCTCTTCACAGGGGAGATTCTCAAGTCCCCTAATCATCCTCATGGATCTCTCTTTGATTCTCTCCATCAAGTCTCTGCCTCTCTTGAATTGGGGAGCCCCAAACCGGACACAGTATTTCAGGTGTGGTCTCACCAGGGCAGAGTAGAGAGGTAGAAGAACCTCCCTAGACCTGTAGGAGACACCCTTTGTGATGCATTCCAGGATCCCATTGGCTCTCTTGGCCACAAGGGCACATTGTTGTCCCATGCAGAACTTGCTGTCCACCAGCACTCCAAGGTCTTTCTCTGTGGAGCTGCTTTCCAGCAGGGCAGCCCCTAACCTGCTCTTATTCCTCCCCAGATGCAGGACCCTGCACTTGTCCTTATTAAACTTCACCCAGCTCTCAGCCTGTCCAGGTCACGTTGGATGCTGCACAGCCTGACAGGCGTCAGCCAATCCCCCAGTTTTGTATCATCAGGAACTTGCTGAGGGTACTCTCAATCTCCTCATCTAGGTCATTGATAAAGATATTGAACAAAACTGGAGCCAGTACTAATCCCTGGGGAACAGGGCACTGATCAAATGATCTGTGCTCATGTGATAATTAGATCCTACAGATTCTGCTTGCTGACTAAAAGACAACTTTTGAGAGTATCACTGAGTAAGTCTTTCTCAAGTCCTTACAGCTCAAACAACATTGACTGATAGGGTGGCAGTGAGCTCAAAGGTGCTGTGAGTATTGTACCAGCTGGGGGTCAGGATAGCAATTGTTTTTTTTTCACCAAGAATGCTGAGATTTGAGCAGTGGAGATGTCCAAAATACAGTGGAGGTGAAGGTGGTTCAGAGGAAATTTATGCCTGTAACCTGCTCTAGTGATCTGCATGATCCCCCATGCAGCTTTCCTCATGTCCTTTGAAGTCCTTCTTGAGGGAAATGCTGAAGTAAGGAAGGACAAAACTATAAAAGAAGCAAATAAATTTGAAATTATTACTATTTTTAGAAGCTCTTCAGGCTTCGACCAAGATTTCCAAAGGTGGCTGGTGAATTTATGTTTCTCATCAGCAACACAGCAAAAGGCCCTGATCTTCAAAAAAAAAAAAAAAAAAAAAGTGCTGAACCACCCAGAAAATTTAATACACTACTGTACAGTCTCAGAAAACCAGACCACTCTTTGATGCTTTTAAGTTTTTCACCTTAATGCAATTTCATTTGAGTTACACACTCTTCTTTTTCCAGTTGAGAGTGGTTTTCTCTGTTTGTTTTGTGAGACCATGACAGGCTACAGAGAAGTTAAGCAGCATGGAGCTGCCTTTGTTCACAGCTCTGGGGATGTTCCAGCTGCCTCCATGGTACACACTAGGGCTATGTGTGTATTCTTATCCTTAGGTCAATATCCTTGTAGGAAGCTGCAACACTCTCTGGCTGAATGGAGGAGCGTGCTGGGTTGAAAATTCCCCCTCAACATTAACTTTGCCAGTCTAGCTCAGTTTGGAAGCAAATGGAAGCTGTATTTACAAGCCAAACTACAATCTACAATGAAATGCAATGAACGTGTACAAATATACAGGATTTACAATATTTCCTGGGATTTACAATTATCAAACAGCACAAGGACCCCCCGGCCAAAAGACCAGGGAAGAAGACGTAACAGCTTCCCTCCCTGCCTCCCCCTGACCCCCCTGTAAAAAGGGAAGAGAGAAAGAAGGAAAGATATATTAAACTTAGCCAAAATAAAAGTGATGCAGCCAAGGTTAAGAAGACGCAAGTTAGTATCTCCCAGGCTGAAGCGAGAAGAGAAGAAAAAAAGGATTGCTTTGGGAACCAAATCTTATGGGAGATATCCCTCCAATGGAATTGTTTAGAATAATCATTGTTTTCCTTTTTACACCCAATAGTGATTTATTTACATTTTTACTACTTTCTGCTCAAGATCTGTGAAAAATTTTAAAGGCATAGTCTAAAACTACCACAAGGAGGATAAGGATAGGAGCATGCCATGATCTGGTCACATCTCTGTACAGAGCTGAGGCTGTCAAAACCAGAAGCAAAGAAAACCAGCAGAGAGGTGAGGAGAAAGTTCTTCATGGAGAGAGTTGTTAGACTTTGGAATGTGCTGCCCAGGGAGGTGGTAGAGTCACCATCCCTGGAGGTGTTCAAGAAGGGATTGGATGTGGCACTTGGTGGCATGGTTCAGTAGTCATGAAGTGATAGGTTGGACTTTGATGATCCTTGAGATCTTTTCCAACCCTACTGATTCTGTGATTCTGTGTTACCCTCCACTACCATGAGCAGCCCCTGACTCCCTGCACAGTTCTTTGTCAGCCTCAGGCCAAGGGTGTCCATCCCACATCTCCCTGACAACCAAAAGACATCCATCCTGGGTCAACCCTGTCAGCAGCTCCGCATGGCACAGCTACCACCTATGCTCTGCCTGCTGGGACATCACCAGGGATAGTTCCAAAAAGTGGTGGCAGCTCTCTATAACACAGACATGACATCACCAAGGTTGCCAGTGCTGCATTAGTTGACATAGCTATTACCATCCACCAGTCAAATGAGAAGCAGCAAATAAAAAAAAAAAAAGAGAGAGAAAGAAAGAAAAAAGAAAATAGAAAAAAAAATTAGAAATAAAAAAGAAAGAGAGGAGAAAGACCTTGGAGTGCTGGTGGACAGCAAGTTCTGCATGGGACAGCAATGTGCCCTTGTGGCCAAGAGAGCCAATGGGATCCTGGGATGCATCAAGAAAAGTGTGGCCAGCAGGGCTATCTGAGGTTCTTCTCCTCCTCCACTCTGCCCCGGTGAAACCACAGCTGGAATAATGTGTCCAGTTCAAGAAAGACAGAGACTTGAGGGAGAGAGTTCAATGGATCCCCATGAGGATGATTAGGGGACTTGAGCATCTCCCCTATGAAGAGAGACTGAGAGCCCTGAGGATGATTAGGGGACTTGAGCATCTCCCCTATGAAGAGAGACTGAGAGCCCTGGGGCTGTTTAGTCTGGAGAAGGGAAGACTGAGAGGGGATCTGATCAATGTGTAGAAAAATCTGAGGGGTGGGTGTCAATTGGAGGGGGCCAAGCTCTTTTCGGTGTGCACACTAAGGTGACAAGGAACAACAGGTTTGAGCATAGAAGTTTCACCTCAACATGAGGAGAAACTTCTTTACAGTGAGGGTGACAGAGCACTGGGAACAGGCTACCCACAGAGGTTGTGGAGTCTCCTTCTCTGGACACTTTCAAAACCCACCTGGATACATTCCTGTGCAGACTACCCTGGGTGATCTTGCTCTGGCAGGGGGTTTGGACTCAATGATCTCTTGAGATCCCTTCCAACCTCTAATGTACTCTGATACTGTGAAAAGGGATAGTAGAGCCCAAGAACTCATAGCAGTGAGTTGGGAAGCTAACTGGCTAGAGCAGCAATTTAAAGGAGGAAATTAAAAGCAACAAGTCCTACCCAATTCCCAGATTTGAAGATCTGTGTAATACTTGCTGCTGAGATGTGTGGGTTTGAAAGACGAATTCTGAAAGAAGAATGTTTTTTGAGTTGACTAAAGGTCTTTGGAATGAAAGACTTGTCCTGTGCTAATCTCTACATCCACAGAGGCTGACACTGCCAGTCTCATCTGTCTTTTCCTGAAATGGACCAAAGATGTTGCCAGAGACAATCTCCTGCTACATGCTTCCATTTGTCACTAGAACAAAGTTCAGGAACTGGCTGCCATCTGCTTGGTTCACTGTAGGCTATTACATCATGCTGAACTGAGAGGACAAGGAGCAATAGAAACAAACTGAAACAGAAAGCATTGAAGTGTTTCCAGGGATGGAGCGTCTACCACCTCTCAGAGGTTCCCTCTAAACATCAAGAGAGGCTTTTTCACAGTGAAGGTGACCTGGCACAGGTTGCCCAGGAAGATTATGGAGTCTCCATCTTTAGAGATATTAAAAATCCACAGTCCCAGGCAACCTGCTCCAGGTAGCCCTGTTTAAGCAGTTAGGTGGGATTGGATGGCCTCCAGATATCCAACCCAGCCTCAACTATTCTGAGACTCCTATGTTGTGCTCTGCAGATCCATGCTTAGAGGACCTACAGACTACAGATATTCTCTTCCCTTTATTTTTTTTTTATATTGAGAGTTGTGTTTGTGTGTATTAGGAACTTTTAAGTTTTCTTTTTGAGACCACATCAAGAACTGGCTATTAAGAACTCAGGAACGATAGAGAAATCTCTCCCTTCAGAGAATTATGCAAGGTTCATGAAATTATCCTTTCTTTCGAAAATCTTGGGTCAAACCCTGCCTTGCTCAGAAGAACTCTAGAGCAAAAACTGGTCAGACAAACTGCAGTGCCTCCTTTCCTCTTCCTAATTGTGTGTGTGTGGAGAGGGGAAGAACAAACAAACAAAAGTATATGTATTTAAAAAAAAAATAAATCAAGACTACATTTCACAAACATTGCAATTCAAACAAACCAATCAACTAGCCAACCCCCAAAGAGTACTTATATTGTGAAATGGTGACCTGTTAGGCAAGTAAATAGAACCTGAGGAAGGTCCATGAAAGCAAAAATATTTTTCAAGTAAGAAGCTTACCATATCCTTCTCTTCTGACTTTCCCACATGGCCTTGCCGGAGGAAGAGCTTAAGAACATAAACCAGTGCTTAATTAGGTCTAATTTGTGCTTTGCTTTTGCAGTTCACCTTTCAGAGTTGAGAGCCATTGCTTTTCATCAGGTATGCCAGAAGGTGCTGGAAGCAACACTCTGTGCAGTCCATTGCAGATCCTTCCTCAGAGTCAGCAATTGTGCAGCTATCTCTCCTCTCCTGTGTCCCTGGGGATTTCTCAAGGACAGGCAGTCTATTTTTCTCCTTACAGTGGCCATATCCATCCTAATTAGTTTGAACCAGGCTATATGGATTAACGAGATCCCCCTCAGTAAGAGGCTTTACGGAGAGGGTGACCTCCCACCCTCCCGAGCTGTCTGTGTGTGAGCTCAGTTGCAGATATCTGGAGCAGTGTGCATGGTAGTCTGCGTTCAGAAATGGCACAGGAGACTACTGTAATGCTTTCCCTTTAATCTCTAGAAACCAGACACTGAATTTTTCCCTTACACAATTTTATACTGCTATAAATGCCACCAAAGTAGACCAAAATAAAATAATTAAGTCTGATATCTACAGGCCTGACAGGAGAAAATAGGTCTCTGAATGTACCCTCTTTGGGCTTAAAGATTTTGATATGCTGGCTTGTACTATTCATATTATCTGGCCTTCTTGTGTCCCTGCCTAGGTTACCATATTTAACATGCTGCTATTAATCATATAAACACTATTGACTTTTCTTCTGTTGTAATCATTGATTTCAGCCTCTCTTCTGGAAGTTCTGACTGCTTGAGGACTATGCTGCTGTGGCAGAAACGAGATTTGTTTCAATAGGATACCAAAGCATGAGTGCAGACAAATTGGAAGCTGTAGGTCTGCAAAGATTTCCAGTGACAACACTTTGGGAAATTTGATAAAGCCACATATGAAGCAGTGCTGCTGAAAGCTTATAAAGACTAAATGCAAAGCCAAAAGAGCACAGAGTGGGATCATTAAACAGAATGTACATGCAGCTCAGAGAAAAAAAAAGTAAGATTTGAGAGGACATCAAAATCTGGAGTTCAGGTTTTTTTATTCCACAGTGATTTCTACTGAGTTCTAAAATCAATGGAGTTTCACCTTGGTTGTTTTAGAAGTTTCCTGTAATAAAAATGCTGAGTTCTCACTATTCAGATGACTTTACTGTGCTGGCTATTCTGCAAAACAAATGTCCTGAGGATGTTTGCTTCCCATTACCAGTCAGAGTAACTCCATGCTTCAGGAACATTATCCTGGATTGACACTAGATCATATTATCTTACCAGAATGTCACTGTCATCAGGAAATTTTCCTCTGTTTGGAACACTTTCTATTTTGAATTGCTGCTCAGTTTAACCAATTATTGAAATAATAATGAAAACCATGAACGTCACCACCATCATTTTCTCAAACCTTCTACTCCTAATTCTGCCACTGTTGTTCAACCAGAAAAAGGTACTTATGTTACAAGGACATGCTTCTTTCCTGGTTTTGAGTAAATAATGCTCGAGTCAAATAATGTTCTGTCTGTTGAAGACAGAAAAGCTTTTGTCTCAGTTGAAAGAGCAGACAGAAATAGTTTTAGTCCCAAAAGAAGAAGAGAGAAATAAGAATTATATTCACAGTATCACAGTATATCAGAGGTTGGAAGGGACCTCAAGAGATCGTCAGGTCCAAACCCCCTGCCAGAGCAGGAGTACTTCGAGTAGTCCACAAAGGAATGCATCCAGGTGGGTTTTGAAAGTCTCCAGAGAAGGAGACTCCACAACCCCCCTGGCCAGCCTGTTCCAGGGCTCTGTCACCCTCCCTGTAAAGAAGTTTCTCCTCATGCTGAGGTGAAATCTTCTCTGTTCTAGTTTGAACCCATTGTTCCTTGTCTTATCACTGTGAACCACCCAAAAGAGAGCCTGGCCCCCTCCACTTGACACCCACCCCTCAGCTATTGATAGACATTGATCAGATCCCCTCTCAGCCTTCTCTTCTCCAGACTAAACAGCCCCAGGGCTCTCAGCCTCTCTTCACAGGGGAGATGCTCAAGTCCCCTACTCATCCTCATGGCTCTCCATTTAATTCTCTCCAGCAGTTCTCTGTCTTTCTTGAGCTGGGGAGCCCAAAAACTAGACAGTGTTCCAGGTGTGGTCTCAGCAGGGCAGAGTAGAGAGGTAGAAGAACTTCCCTAGCCCTGCTGGACACACCTTTCTCAATACATCCCAGGATCCCATTGGCTCTCTTGGCCACAAGAGCACATTGTTACTCCATGAAGAACTTGCTTTATATTCAAAAATACACAGGAAAATACAGAATACATGAATCCTTAACACTTAATATATATACAGGATACACAACCCCCCCCAAAACCTTCCCCCAACCAGACTAAACCACAACCCCCAGTGCTTGTTTTTTCCCCACCTCATTGTCTCCCTGGCCTAAGCATGCCATAGTTGCTCAGGAGAAAATGAGTCAGTCCTCTGAGGCCACAAACAGGCCTGCTCCCTCAGGGTTTACCAGGTAAGGGACACCCTCCAGAGAGCCCAAAGGAAGGAGAAAAAATCAGCTTGGCCTTGCTGCCAACTTATAAAGAGATAGCAGAATTTTGGGATTCAACAACAATTACAATTTTCTGGTCTCTCTGAACATTCCTGGTCCTCCTGGAGAACTCAACTCTTCATTGTTTTTTTTTTTCTTAAAAGCCCCAAACTCCTGCAGCTTTCTATTTGACAGAGTGTGTAAAATTTTTCTTACTACAGTACACTGCACACACAATGTCAGCTTGCACCGTTTCCCAGCACTCTTCTTTTACCCTCCCCACGCTGGACTGTAAGCACATCTGCCTGTTAGACAAGACACAAGTGGATGTTAGCAGATCTGCATTTTAGCTGTCCTCTCCTGAATCTCATCTCATCTGTTGATTTAAGGTTTGTGATGAGAAGCCCCCAACTGCATACGTTTTATACTGCACGTTTCATACTGCATCCCTTAACAAGGCTGTCAAAAAAGCTGTTACTCAAAAAGAAGAAAAACTTATTTATTTCAGTCACTTGCTCTTGTCCTGAGCAGCCCAGGCTAAGCTGCACTAGAGATGTTTCTTTGAGTGGAATGCTTAGCCAAATGTATAAACATATACCATATTATGTCTCTATCATAGATATTACTCCCTAATACCCTAAGGATGGCAGAGGTAGAGAAATGTTATTTCTTTTTAAGACATCTCTTTCCTTTTTGGATCTAGCTTTGTATTTTTGCAACAGCTGTAGTCTTTTAACCCTTTCACTCAGTATACCTCCCACTGCATAGAATCACAGAATTGTCAGGGATGGAAGGGACCTCAAGGATCATCCAGTTCCAACCTCCCTGCCATGGGCAGGGACACCTCACACTACAGCACATTGCTTAGAGACACATCCAGACAGGCCTTAAAAAACTCCTGGATGGAGCTTCTACCACCTCCCTGAGCAACCTCTTCCAGTGTCACACTTCTTCCTAACATCCAATCTGAATCTACCCCTTTCTATTTTTGTTTCATTCCCCCTGCATGCACCAACACCAGCTTCCAAATCAAGAAAACTGAGAACACAGACAGTGAAACTGTTCAGTATAGTTCTCTGTAACAATCTAAACTATCCAGTCACCTGTGATCGCTTCCATGATGTGATGCTGCACTCCACCAACGTGCCACAGCAGCATGCCAGCTTGAAGGTGATCAAGCTATGTTTTTCCTATGTTATAAAGACAGGATTAATAAAGCTGAAAACAGTGCAGACACTACCCCATCAAGTACCACTGCTGGGATTCATGGGATGCACTGCAGTGAAGTTTGCCATGAATGAGGGGAAAAGCGCTCTGGGGCGAGTAATGATTTTGTAACACCACCTGGTTTGGATGATACAATACCTTTCATCCAAGTGGTCCATGGCATTTTAGAAGCTAAATACAAGTATTACTTCACCTGATCTACTTGAAAAAGTCATTTAAGAGTGTAGAGTAATATTGTCAGTGATTCCTTACAAGAGGTCTCAGGGAGTAACTTAAGATGCCTATTGAAATGGGATGCAATTAGAACAAAACATATCACAAGATATTTGACCAGAACCTGAGCCAAACCAGCCTGAATTTTAAAGACAAACAGGAAATGACTACCCATTTTACTTTCCAAGAAGACGTTATTTTACAATGCAAGACAAGAACTTCAAGTGATAAATCCATGACACCAGGCAACAGCATTGATGGGGAGAGGATATACAAAAGTAGTGTGAAAGCAAGTCATGTACTGGTTTTGATCTTTTCAAAACTACCACCAATTTTGAAATGCAGAATATAGAAAAGAACAAAACAAACAAAAACACCCCCCCCACCACCTCTTTCAGTGATGTTCAATTTACAGAATGTCCTAGGAACTATGCCTGGAGGTAATCACAGAAGAAAAATTTAGTTTGTTCCTCTGAATAAAAAAAAAAACAAACGAACCAAGTTGTAATCACTGCACTTGTCTTAGTTTTGAGACAACTACATTCCAAGATAATTTCCCATACAATGACATTGTGGTGGTTCCAATATTGCTAAGCTGATGGGATCTCGACAAGAAGGTTTTGTAGCAGGTGCATGTTTGTACATGCCAAACCAACCTCGTGAAGTTCAACAAGACCAAGTGCAAGGTCCTGCATCTGTGTCAGGGAAACCCAAAGCTCCAATATAGGCTGGGGAGGGACTGGCTGGAGAGCAGCCCTGAGGAGAGGGACTTGGGGGTGCTGGGGGATGAGAAGCTCAACAGGAGCCAGCAGTGAGCACTTGCAGCCCAGAGAGCCAAGCAGAGCCTGGGCTGCAACAAGAGAAGTGTGGCCAGCAGGGCCAGGGAGGGGATTCTCCCCCTCTGCTCCACTCTGCTGAGACCACACCTGGAGTACTGCATCCAGTTCTGGAGCCTCTATTACAAAAGAAGGATCTGGAGGTGCTGGAACGAGTCCAGAGAAGGGCCATGAGGATGATCAGAGGGCTGGAGCTGCTCTGCTCTGGAGACAGACTGAGAGAGTTGGGGCTGTTCAGTCTGGAGAAGAGAAGGCTCTAAGAAGACCTTCTTGTGGCCTTCCAGGATCTGAAGGGGGCTACAAGGGGGAGGTACTTTTTAGGGTGTCAGATAATGATAGCACAAGGGGGTATGGAGGAAAACTAGAAGTGGATAGATTCAGATTGGATGTTAGGAAGAATTTCTACACCAGGGTGGTGAGGCACTGGAACAGGTTGCCCAGGGAGGTGGTGGAAGCCTCATCCCTGGAGGTTTTGAAGGCCAGGCTGGATGTGGCTCTGAGCAATGTGATGTAGTGTGAGGTATCCCTGCCCATGACAAGGGGGTTGGAACTGGCTGATCCCTGAGGTCCCTTCCAACCCTGACAATTCTGTGATTCTATGATTCATGGGTAGCTTTCTACTCACCAAAGAGAAAAGACAAATTTAAGGGAAGGGAATGAAGGAACATGTACTTTTGGCTTTACATTACCAAGACAATAATAAAAGACTAAAACAGTGGGGGGAAAAAAAGAAAAAAAAAAGGAAAAAATAAAAGGACAGGAACATTGCTTTGAGAAGGGCATTGTATATCTCTGCTCCAAGCTGCTTCTTGCACTCAGCCCAGCTTGCCTCATTCCTTTGTCTGTGAGCCTGGGGATAGCCAGCAAACCTCGCACTGAGGGTTCTGGCACAAGTGTCTGACAGAATGAAAACTCTGCAGTAACTTTGACCATTACTGTTTATATCCTACACATTGTAAACCAGGTTTGGAGGAGATCTGCAGCTACCTCTGTTGTGATATGCTGCCACCTTTGGAAAGGCCACTCACTCTAATTATTTCCTGCTGTAATTGCACTGAAAGGAGTTTCCTTCTCGTTCATTTGCATCTCTGTCGTGTCCCACTTTTTTTTTCTCTTTTTTTTTTTCCTTTCAGTGAGATGATTTAGCACCAGTGTCCAATGAAAAAGAAAAAGCCTGATTAATGTGCAGCATCTGACATTATAGCATATACATTCACATTCGTGATGGAAGAGCCTCATGTAATTGGATCAGAAATTGAATAAAATAATGAAAAATTTAACACAGGCTTTGTCTTTTCCACGTTACAGTGGAATGGCTGGGAGGTCAGTGAGCAGGAAACAACTAGGGGCATTGTCTATCCTTTTCTGGTAAAAATTTGTTTAACACAGGCCCATGATTAAAAAGAATGTGGTGTCCCACTGCGACACAGAAGTACAAGAGAGGGAATAATAAATTGGTGGCATTGACAACGTGTCATTTATTATCTGCTTTAAAATGTCAGGTCATGTCATTGTGCTGAAATATTTTCTCTCTTGATGTATGTCTTACAAAGCAAGTTCAATGTTTGGCACTTTTCGATTTCAGTAAAAGAAAACGGCTTTTAATCTGGAAAGCCTAGGAACCAACAGGAAAATAAGGTCAATTCAAGGCTCATATCTGAACATTCTTGACAAGCATCTTGCAAAAGCCTATTCTAAGTGGCCTAGTTCAGCATGGAGCCCTGTTCTTCCTCACAGAGCCCTGAATGGTTCCTGCCCCTATTTTTCCCCTTCCTTTTCTGCTCTCCTTTCCTTTCTTCCCTCCTCTCCATTCCTTTCTCCTTTCCTTTCTTCCCTCCTCTCCTTTCCCCTTTCTTTTCTGCTCTCCTTTCCTTCTTCCTCCTCTCCATTCCTTCTCCTTTCCTTCTTCCCTCTCCTTTCCCCTTCTTTTGCTCTCCTTTCCTTTCTTCCCTCCTCTCCATTCCTTTCTCCTTTCCTTTCTTCCCTCCTCTCCTTTCCCCTTTCTTTTCTGCTCTCCTTTCCTTTCTTCCCTCCTCTCCATTCCTTTCTCCTTTCCTTTCTTCCCTCCTCTCCTTTCCCCTTTCTTTTCTGTTCTCCTTTCCTTTCTTCCCTCCTCTCCATTCCTTTCTCCTTTCCTTTCTTCCCTCCTCTCCATCCCTTTCTCCTTTCTTTTCTCCTCTCCTTTCCTTTCTTTTTTCTTTATTCCTTCCTTTTGCTTTCTTTACTATTTTTGTCTTTCCTTCTCTTCCTTTTTTTTAAATAAGTATTTTTCTGTGATTTCAGCAGCCAAAAAAAAAAAAATCAGAAATGTTCATTTCTGTAGAACTTGAATGTTGCCAGAAATAAATCAGCTTTTCAGTCATGGAAAGTATTAATGGAATATTTCCCAGACCGATGCTAATTACAGGCTGGAAATGCATGCGGGGAATTAAAATAAGTTATGAAATGATATTGATGACCAAATCAGTTAAATAAACCACACATCTTACAAGAGGAGTGGTTGTTATGCTTGTATTTTTTTCATTACTGGAGAATAGACAGAAATCCTCATTGTAAAAGCTTCCCTCCCCCCACCCCCCCTTAAGTCTCTCAGAAACATGGTAGCTGGGGCAGGTGGGAGGAATGGATTGATAACAACAGAACACAATGAAATTTCAAATTAAGTCACAAATTGTACTCACAGGGTGCATTGGTGAAAAACAAAACTAAGACCAGAAAAGCTAGTCAAGGGTTATGGAAAAAACTGAAGCTCACTCCTCCAAAGCACTCAGGAACACAACTTCCTAATGAACCTGAGCATTAGTTACTTCTTGAACCTGCTCTCCAAGGAGTACTTCACGTTATTGTTTGGGAAACATGACGTGAATAAAAGCAGTACAACAGGGAGGAAAGTCAGCAGCAGATTAAAATCTAACTAATTTGATCTCTTAATGAGCAGGTCTAGACCAAAGCATGATAGCTCCTGACTTGCCTAGTCTTTGAAACACAAAAGAGCTGAGAGTAGAGATGGAAAAGGAAGGAAAACAGTCTATGTACCTATGGGCAGATTTAGAGCAGTGGATGACTCTGTTTTGCTGGTCAGGAAATTCACAGGATGTTAGGGGTTGGAAGGGATCTCTGGAGATCTTCCAAGTCCAACCTGCCAGAGCAAGATCATATCACCTAGTGCAGTGCACCTATCACACAGAAACTCATCCAGACAGGGATTGAAAGTTTCCAGAGAAGGAGACTCTACAACCTCTCTGGGGAGCCTGTTCCAGTGACCCTTGCAGTGAAGTTCTTCCTCATGTTGAGGTGGATCTTCTTGTGCTGCAGTTTACATCCATTGCCCCATTTCCTATCACAGGGTGCAAGTGAGCAGAGGCTGTCCCTTCCTTCCTTCCTGACACCCAGCCCTCGGATACTTACAAGCATTGATTAGATCCCCTCTCAGTCTTCCCCTCTCCAGACTAACCAGCCCCAGGTCTCTCAGCCTTTCCTCATAAGGCATTATATTTTTCCAGTTCTAAGCATAATTTTCAATATCTCCTTACTACAACTCCTCCTCTGGGTTTATGTTCAGAATTTCAGGGGGGAAATTGGTGGGATGGATGGGGAGGAAAAGTCAAATTATAAGGAATAAGATGAAGTTGGATAAAAAAAAAAAAATTCTACACCAGGTGTGCATTAAACAACAACAACAAACAACAACAAGAACAAAACCCCACACCAATAATTTGGCCTTGCCTTCTGGGCAATAACTGCTTTCAATGTTAATGGCTAGTTCCTATGACATAATCCTATAAAATCTAATTTATGAGCAGCACCGAGCCGAGCACGCAGCAATTCACACATTTTTCATATTCCTCTAGTTCAGCTAGAATTTGTTCCATCACCTTGAGCCCAATGCCTTGAAGACACCAGAAAAAGCAAGCACCTTGAGTTATGTGGCAGTGTTTCACTTCAGCTATTATGGTGCAATTGTTTAGACTAGTAGAGTAATAAATGGCCCAATTGTCCACAAGGCACTAGGGATGGCTGGGCAGGGGGTATTATGCTGTTGTCTGTGGTTTAGTAGCTAGCATTTAGATTCAATGACAATGTAGATTCATAATTCAAATTTAATCTGTGTGTAGGCTTGCAAGAGAGAGGCAGAAAGTAAAATAGGCATGCATTGTACAGATGATGGGGAGAGAGATTTTGCTCTGAGTGTTGTTTGCTTCCCAATGAGGGATTCAGGAAGTTTCTGGTGAGGTGGCACAGCAAAGAAGTTTAAGCCAAGGGTTCTAATCAACAGGCAACTGAATATGAGCCAGCAGTGTGCCCAGGTGGCCAAGAAAGCCAATGGCATCCTGGCTTGTATTAGAAATGCTGTGTCCAGCAGGAGCAGGGAGCTGATTGTCCCCTTGTACTCAGCTCTGGTGAGGCCACACCTTGAGTATTGTGTCCAGTTTGGGGCACCTCGGTACAGGAGAGATGTGGAGGTGCTGGAGCCAGTGCAGAGGAAGGGCCTGAAGAATAAATCTGATGAGGAGTGACTGAAGGAGCTGGGGATGGTTAGTTTGGAGAAGAGGAGGCTGAGAGGAGACCTCATTGCTCTCTACAACTACCTGAAAGGACCTTGCAGAGACACAGGTGCTGGTCTCTTCTCACAGGTAATTAGTGATGGAACAAGAGGGAATGGCCTCAAGCTGCAACAGGATAGGTTTAGACTGGACATTAGGAGAAAAATGTTCACAGCAAGAGTGGTCAGGCATTGGAATGTGCTGCTCAGGGAGGTGGTTAAGTCCCCAAGCCTGGCTGTGTTTAAAGGTGGTTTGGATGTGGTGCTTGGAGCTGTGGTTTAGGAGTGACCCTTTTAGAGTAGGGTTCTAGGTTGGACTTGGTGATGCTGAGGGTCTTTTCCAACCTGAATGTTTCTCTGATTCTGTGAAAACAAAACAAATCAAAACCCTCTAATCTTTACAGTTACCAATCTTTTACACTGCATGAAACATCTTCTAAAACACATGCAGAGAGGGCAAGCAGTCACCTAGAACTAGCTACTAGGAAATACTCACTGGGAAATACTCAGGAAATCTCACCTTTCATGTACCTGCCTTCAATCTATTCAGGATTCCAGTCTGGGAATCCATACCTAAAAGTATAAACCTAATCCTTGAACAAACCTTCTCTACTCACTCCTTTTTTTATACTCTTGGAAGGAAAAGAGTTGCCTCTGTCACTCAACTGCATTGTAATAATCTAGCAACAGTCTAGAAATTGAAACTACATCTCTTTTCTGAGGGGTTTAAAAGAAATAAATAAATGTTGTGATATTTTTACAAGCCTTCTGTCACTGAACTGATGGGATGCTAATAGTAAGCTCTGCCAGGGAATATTTCACATGACTGTTAAAGCAGTGAATGTCACACACAGAAAGGCAGAAGATCTGTCCTTGTTTTGGCAGAAGGAAATATGGATTTGGTGTCTGTCACCTGTTAGGAATCTGTGATGGAAGGACCTGCTGCCATAGATGTGCACGTTCCACAATTTCCAAAACACACATCCATTGCTAGCAGATCATTTGGCATTACAAGCAGTAAGATACTGGTCCTCCACTGCTGTAATCATCATGTAAACATGCCACAAGTTCACTTATAGAGATCATCCAGGCTTTCCTGCAATATTCTGTGACAGACAAATCACAAAAACGAAACCAATCCCAATTTACTGATGTTCATCTACAGCACTGGGCATTACCTTCTCTTTGGTTCATTAGCAGGCAACAGGAATGTCAGGCTGCAAACTGAATTCCACTAGCTTCACAGAAGTGTCTTATCACTCTCCCTGTCACTCTCCAGATTATGTTCTGGGGCATGTTCTCAGTGGTTAACTTCTCCAAAAGATACACAATTGACATAATCACAGAAAACATCCAGTTGGAAGAGACCTCCAAGCTCATCCAGTCCAACCTTCCACCAAGCACTGCAGGGTCAACACTAAACCATGTCCCTAAGTGCCAGGTCCATACATTGCTTAAATACCTCCAGGGACAGTGACTCCACCACTGCCCTGGGCAGACTATGCCAAAGGTCTTCTCTTAAAGAACTATTCCCTAGCATCCAGCCTCAATCTCCCCTGGTGCAGCTTGAAACGATTTCCTCTGGTCCTGTCACTTGCCACCAAAGAGAAGAGGCTGCCCCCTCCTCGTTCCAGTGTCCCTTCAGGTAGTTGTAGAGAGCAATGAGGTCTCTCCTCAGCCTCCTCTTTGCCAGACTGAACACCCCCAGCTCCCTCAGGCCCTTCACCAGCCTTGTTCCCTTCTCTGAACACACTCCAGAACTTCAATGTTGCTCTTGTAGTGAGGGTCTTGGCTTTGATTTAATGATAAAGGCAATATACACAGCTTCTCCCCCTCCTAACTGATTTCAGCAGAATAACCTATTCTAACACTTCAAACTCCTTGACCTTTTTATTTTATTTATTTATAAGTATAAGAAGCTTTCTAGAACTGAGAATTATAGAGACCTATACATCTAGTGGATGCCTATGATTATTGACAAACAGAAATATAAAGGAGGTGGGAACAGAATTGTTGAACAAGTGGCAAAAATGAAATTATTTTTAAGAGGAAATATGTTTCTTCCATATGAATTTCAGTGAAATACTTTGTTCAGCCCAATTTAGTTTCTTACTAGGGCTCTTAACATGATTGCAGTCACATTTTGACACTACAAAGTAGCACTTTTGGCACTAAAGTGGTTTTGAAACATCGAAGACATTTCATTCCAAAATAGCTAAAATGATGCCCTTTGCCTTCCCTGAATTTGTCTTTTCTGAAGAAGTCCTTTGCAAATCTAAGTGAAATTCCTCCAAAAATTCCAGTTCCCTAGAATCCTAATACTTAACACACAAAACTCTGCCTGACTGGTTGCAAATATTTTGCTTCAGCTTTTCTTTAGCTCTAACAATGCAGTCTTCCAAGTATTGTTGAAAAGCTAGGAGGAAAACTTGGGTTTAGAAACACAGCCTTACTAACATAGCTCCCAAAGCCAACAAAAACATAGTGTTTAAACACATCTGAGATATCTGTTTTGTAAAATTCCTACCATTGAAATTCCAGGAAAATGTTACCTGAGCATGCTATTAGGAACTGGCTATAAACCAATAATGCTAACAGCTGGAAGTAAACAATCTGTTTGTTTTTTTTTTTCCTAACTAACTTCTGTACTCTTCCTACCTTACTCTAGATTTCACAAACAGTAGCATACCTTCTGCTTACCAAAACACATACAGTCTTTTAAAAGAAGACACCAAACCCTTGCAGATGCCCTGGCTTAACACAACTTGCTTTCTCCCCACACAGAGGGGAGGGAAAATAACACACACACAAAAAAAAACCCTCAAAACACTTCTGGGTTGAGATAAAGAGATGAGATAAAGAGTTCTTACTGGAAATGATCCAATACATAATTACCTTAGCCTCTTTGCAGAAAAAGTTCAGCAAAATGCAGAAGCAGCAGCAAAACGCAGAGACCTTCCCCTATCCCACAACCTGCAGTGTGCCCAGTGGAAAAGACCAACACCCCAAAACTGAAACAGCAGCCAGCAACCAGAACAGGAAGCCTCCCATGTTGCAAACTGCACTTCAAGCCCCAAGATAGTTTGCTCCAGCCAGCACTTTCATTTTGAAGCTGGCATGACAGCAACATGGTATTGAGTATCAGCAATAGATTCAACTCAAGCCATGGCAGCAAATTATCACAGAATGTTAGGGGCTAGCAGGGACCTCGAAAGCTCATCCAGTCCAACCCCCGTGCCTAGAGCAGATCACACAGGAACACATCCAGGTGGGGTTTGAATATCTCCAGAGAAGGAGACTCCACAACCCACCTGGGCAGCCTGGTCCAGTGTTCTGTCACCCTCATAGGGAAAAAAACCTTTCCTCCTGTTTCCATGGAACTTCCTATGCCTCAGCTTCCACCATTGCCCCTTGTGCTGTCATTAGGCATCACCAAGCAGAGCCTGGCTCCAGCCTCTGGGCACTCACCCTGCACATCTTTATAAATGTGAACGAAGTCACTTCTTAGTCTCCTTTTCTCCAAGCTAAAGAGCCTTCAGCTCCCTCAGTCTCTCGTCATAAGGAAGATGTTCCACTCCCCTAATCACTTTTGTGGCTCTGCTCTTTCAAGCAGTTCCCTGAGGTCTTCCTTGAACTGAGGTGCCTAGAACTGGACACAATACTCCAGATGTGGCCTCACCAGGGCAGAGGAGAGGGGGAGGAGAACCTCTCTCAACCTACTAACCACAGCCCTTTTAATACACTCCAGAATGGCATTGGCCTTCTTCAAGACCAAGAGCAGCTACATTCTATGATTTCAATTTTCAAAACAGAAGCCTATTCTTGAGCAACTTTGGAATTTTCCAAGAATAAAATTCGCTTGTCAGGCACCACAAGGAAATGAATACACTTAATGTAATAAACCACTCTTCAGCTGTACAGCATGAGAAAGCTCTTAGTCACATGTTTGGTTGGTTGGTTTGTTTTCTCTGTGGTTTTTTGTTTGTTTGTTGTGGAGTTTTTGTGGGTTTTGTTTGTTTTTTTAGAATTACACTTTTTGTCAAAATAAACTAGAGAGCTCAGGTCTCAGTTTTGCCTTTTTATTTTTTTCATGTTGATAGAAATGACAGAGTTCCTACCATCCAAGGCAGAATCTCAACAACTGCAAGATCACAGCCTAGAGGAAAATAATTTCCCATTTTTGGAACAGATCCAGAACTAGTCTGAGGTGTATTCTGTTGTCTTTCATCAAAGCCTAACTGAAGGACACAGGTTGTGCCTGTCCATAAATTCCTCACATTTTTACAAGGGTATGAAGGACTGACTTTGATCTCATATAGAAAATAAGTACTCATGAATAGTAGTGCTGAATCAAGTGGAGAATAACTTGGTCCCAATGACACTTGTGGAAATCCAGAACTAGTCTGTTAATTTCAATAAAGTTGTTGCAGTTTACCATTAACACCAAAAAGCTGAGAACAGGGACCACTTGAGCATCCCTGCTTAGAAATCCTCTCACAAGCCAGTGATTAGTCTCACAAACTTTGTTTTGTTTTTTGTTTTTTTTTTTTTACTCCAGAACAATTCCACACAGTGACATCATAAAAATCTTATTTAGTATCAGCCTTTGTGTAGAAGTCCAATGGCAGTAAGTAAATCACAGCAGGAGGATGGTAATTTAAAAGGAAATACAGGGAATTGCCAGCAGAAGTGGTTGCACTTCAGTGGATCTCCAAGTGGCTGCTGCTGGTTTAATATGCACAAAGGCAACACAAAGCAAACTGACTGGTGAGTGACAGAGCCTCGAAAAACATCCAAACAAAATGGTAGCAGGATCTCTCCCCACACACCAACTGAGGCACCCCAAGCAGCTGGCCAGCTGAGCAGTCATCTGTAACCAAAAGTGCTGTGTTTCAGCAGATCCCACAGTCTCAACAAGCACTACCTTCTTGGATAAAGCAATGAAAATCCCTCCAACGTTCACTGTGGCTGGACTGGGTAACAATTACCAGCATCTAATAAGAAAGTCGATGAGATGGAAACCCACAGGACCAGAATTGGGGCATACCGTAAAGAACCTATAAAAGAACTCAAGCAGAGAGCAGCAACCCCAGGAAGCATGGCACAGGGGATGAAAGCCATTCTGGGTAGTGCTAAACTGCAGGAGAATGATATCCAAGGGGGATAAGCATTAATGAACCTTTAGGCATAGAGAAATCCAACCAAAAGCTAACTGAATACATACTCCCTGCTGCCAGCAATATCCCACCTATCCTGCCACCATGATGGAAACTGTTAGTGTGAGGCCTAAGGAAAATTTTCTGCTCCAAGTAGTAAAATCTTAAGTACAGCTGCTTGAACTCCCAAATTGGTAATAAGGTCTAACTGTACCAAAAGAATTCCCAGGAAACACTGAGGCATTCGTGTTTCTTGCTATTAAACCAGGCAGGACCACAATTCAGCTGGCTCTATCTTTGCTCCTTGCTTTACAATGACATACCTAAAACCACAGGCAAAATGCTACAGAATCAAACAAGCTTGCAACCTACCACTTCACATAAAAGCCAAGCAACATCCAGAGGCAATTTATATTTCTGCTGAGCAAGAGTAAAGAAGAACAATACTGCAGAGGTCCACAACCCCTCCAGGCACCATCTCAAAATTCACTCACGTGGACACCGCATAAATTTGTCACCCAGATATCTATCAGATAAGAAAATGCCCACTTGGGTATGCAGTCATCCAGACATTTATTTACACACACCTAGATGTACTTGAACAAGAAGCCATGAAAAATACAAATCAAAAATACTCAGGAAATATTATCAGTTAGATCACAGTAGATTGAAATTTAAAATGGCATTTCAAATTTACAATACTCAGGAAATATTATCAGTTAGGTTGCAGGAGATTGAAATTCAAAATGGCATTTCAAATTTAGCACTCATTTCTCTGCAGCAAGTGGCTTATTTTTTCTTTCTAAAAGAGTTTGAAATCAGTTGGTTAGAGAAGGGTTCATTAATTCAAGAGATAATTCAGTTCTTATATGACTGGCACAAAGACCATTCACAGTTATACAAGCTATCTTGTAAGTCTTCGTGCTTCAGTTTATAAACCAACCTTGATTAGAAATAAAAGTGTAAGAGGAAGAGGATATTCACTAATGATTCTCATTACGGAATGATGCCCCCTGAAAAGTCTGAGAAAATACTCATCCGAAATCCCAATCCTATATTTTCATAGAATCATACAACTGCCAGAGTTAGAAGGGACCTCAAGGATCATCCAGTTCCAACCCCCCTACCATGGGCAGGGACACTTCAAGCTAGATCAGGTTGCCCAAAGACACATCCAACCTTAAAAACTTCCAGGGATGAGGCTTCCACCACCTCTCTGGGCAGCCTGTTCAGTGTCTCACCACCCTCATGGTGAAGAACTTCTTCCTAACATCCAATCTGAATCTTCCCCCCTCTAGTTTGGATCCATTCCTCCCAGTCTTATCACTACTTGACACCATAAAAAGTCCCTCCCCAGCTTTCTTCTAGCCCCCTTCAGATACTGGAAGGTCACAATAAGGTCTCCTGGGAGCCTCCTCTTCTCCAGACTGAACAACCCTAACTCTCTCAACTTGTCCTCACAGGAGAGGTGCTCAAGCCCTCTGATCATCCTCAATTTGCTTTACAAAGGTTTGCTGCTTCCAAAGGCTGACTGGGTAAAGCAAGATTCAGCAGCAACAGAGCTAACAGAAATTCTCATTTTTCTGGCAATTTCTGTATGGGGCTTTCCATTCAAGTATCACAAAGTTTTGATTTTAGATATCTTCATATAAAATCTTTTACTGACAATAGGAAATAGTATGTTAGAATTTTTGTGGGCAACAGTAGCTTTCCACACACTTATTTTTTAAACAACAGTTTCTGTGTTGCTGATTTATTTTTTCCACCAACACTGGAATGAAAAATGAATATTTAGAAATTGGAAACACAACCTCTCTTCTCTCCTTCTAGTGGGTGTCAGAGTTCTTTGGTTCAGGACTTCACTCTCCCAATTTTTATCACATATATAAGAAGTGGTCAGAAACTAACAAGGATAAGACTAAACAATTCCCCAGATATCACTGGGAAAATCAGCTGTGCAGCCAGGAGAAAGAATGGATTTCCTAATTAAGCTATGTGTCTTTAATCACTATCCAGTGATCCCCTAATCATTTTTGTGGCTCTGCACTGGACTCTTTCAAGCAGTTCCCTGAGGTTCTTCCTGAACTAAGGGGCCCAGAACTGGACACAATACTCCAGATACAGCCTCACCAGGGCAGAGCAGAGAGGGTCTCTTCCCTCTCTCAATCTACTAACCAGACATCACACTCCGAGCAGGCAGTATGGAGTCTCTGTATTCATAACACAACACAATCTTGTAGTGGGTAGATCAGCTTTTTTCCTCCTCATTGTTTTATATCATCACAGATTCTCCTGCTTGTTTCAGATGTCTCTGGCGCTTAAACTCGACCTTCACTCAAGGTTCTTTTGTAGGGCACCATCAAAATGTACCCCCAAGTCAAGTGAAGTATACAGCTGCTTTTTTTTCCCTCCAGAGAAGGTTAAAATAAATCGGTACTGCAACTCTAGCTCTTAGCCTTCCCTGATTTCAGAAAGTCACAGAGCAAAAGCTGTTTCTGTTGCCTTCATGAGGAGTCAAGGTTGTTCCCCTACTGCAGGGTACCCTATGTACTGTGGTCAGAGAAGTGACTACAGGTGAAAGAAGTTTCATCCGTCGCGCTCTGAGTTTGTGCATGGCATGAGAAGCATGAAGAAGATCACTTCAGGATGTTCTTTAAGCCCCCCAAATCGTTTCTGCCCTTTCCCAAGCATTAGTATTTCTGCATTGAAAAAAGGAAAATATCTGTAAAACCAAATAAATTTTTAAAAAAATTAAACAGCTGTATTTCCTTTTTCTATTAATGAAAGGAGGAATTTGCTGCTGTATGTACCACCATTTCCTCGGGCTACTTTGTCACATCCTTTAAAGATGCTTGGGGAGTTGTCTCAAAGAAAAAGGTGCACTTCAAAGCAGATACAACACTGCTGAGGTATCCCAAGTGCTCCCAGCTCCCATCTCACAGAGGTGACACCAACAGGGAACGTTTATATATTCTCTTGCCTTTGCCCACAGTGCTCGAGTCCATGGAGAAGATACAGGTCAGAAGGTGAAGTAGTGGAGTCTATGAAGATTTCTTTGCTTTATCTACATAAACTCACAGGCACTACATCTGAGTTCTTAAAAACTAGCAGAAAGTGAGGTCTCCAGATATTATAAAAGGATCAAACTCCATCCCAGCTAGTAGGTGATTACTGGAAAAGGGATTTTTTTTATTTTTAAAGCAGTTGTAAGCCTAAGCAGGGTTTACCTGGTGATACAAATGTATCAGAGCTTTCTGAGAAAACCAAAGGTAAGCACTGCCTGCTAAGAATATTATCCCCACCACAACATGCCAGCACTCCTTGCTATCCACAGACCAAAAGTTTTCTTCCTCTGTTCTTCTCAATACTCTTCTTTCAAAAACTCTGAACCAAGGTTAACACACACTTTTTTTTTCATCCAAATATGAGGATAAAATTTACTAATAGCTGCACACCAGGGTCTTGAATTAGGACATGCTTCTCAGGGCGGGGGCAGGGAGAATTCCTGAGTATTGTTTATTCTCCCTTTGTAACAGGTGCTGCCACACTGTTTATTCTCAGACCCAATAAGATTTCTGAATCTTTAAACTGTCTGATAATATTTTAGATTAATGCCACCATTGCTCTGAGTAAGAGATGAATTTCACTTCCTCCCAGGTATCACAGAATCACAGAATTAACCAGGTTGGAAAAGACCTTCAAGATCATCAAGTCCAACCTATCACCCAACACCATCTAATCACCTAAACCATGGCACTGAGTTTCTCATCGGGTCTTATTTTAAACACTTGCAGGGGCAGTGACTCCACCACCTCCCTGAGCAGCACATTCCGATGGCCAATCTCTCTTTCTGGGAAGAATTTCGTCCTAACATCCCACCTAAACCTCCCCTGGCACAGCTTCAGACTGTGTCCTCTTGTTCTGTCACTGCTTCACTGGGAGAGGAGACCAACGCCCACCTGGCTACAGCCTCCCTTCAGGCAGTTGTAGACAGCAATATTCAAGAGTATCTCATCTATCACTCAATTTTTCTTTCTTCTTTCAAAAACACTTCTCATTAGCCTACTTTGTCATGAAACAGAAGTCAATGACAGGCCAAAGGTCACCCATAATAGAGCCATTTCAACCAGGACCATAAGAACCCCTTATGACAGGCTGCCAAAAGGCAGCAAACCACGCAGTGATCAAGAGCTGCAGCATGACCTACAAGCAGGAAGGTCATTGTTTTAAGCTATCCTCTCCCCACATAAAACTTCAACTCTCAGCTTCCCAGCTAGATGCCTGCTTTTCTACTCAGGTTAGGTTTCTTCTGTCATAAAATTCAATTGAACTAAATCAGCTTCTATCATTCTCAAGGTATAATCCAGACAACCCCCTCCTGTTCTAGCACTGGGACCTATAGAATTATATTTTCATTGAATGTATTTCCCTGACTGAGAATCTGAAAAAGAAAATTTTGCAGCAGTTCAAAACACTGTTATTACTTTGTGGGCTGTGTCATAATTGCTTGAAGGAAAACTCATGACACATTTTAGCACTTCCTATTTACTATTACAGTTTTTTTTCAGTCAAAATGATTAAATTCTGCACTGAAACACATAAAAGTTTCTTCACAGACATTCCCCAGATAAAAATAATTTCATGAGGAAAATACCATTGCCCACTCTTTCCCCTGGTGCTCAATTTCTCTTTTGTAGAAGATTCTGAAGGAAGAACTCACCAAGAGTTTTCAGTATTTTTTTTTCATTTAGAATGAGACACACAGCAATATAAAATAGGAATTTAGAAAAAGAACTACATTTGAATTCAATGTTCTCAGCTCCAACTGAACAAACCATTTGGTGTTCACAGGATGTTAGGGGTTAGAAGGGACCTCCAGAGATCATCAAGTCCAACCCCCCTGCCAGAGCAGGACCATAGAATCCAGCACAGGTCACACAGGAACACATCCAGATGGGGCTTGAAAGTCTCTAGAGAAGGAGACTCCACAACCTCTCTGAGGAGCCTGTTCCAGTGCTCTGGGACCTTCACAGTGAAGTTCCTCCTCAAGTCCCCTAATCATCTTTGTGGCTCCCCGTTGGAATCTCTCCAGCAGGTCTCTGTCTCTCTTGAACTGGGGAGCCCAAAAATGGGCTCCAGTTTTCCATGTGTGGTCTCCCCAGGGCAGAGTAGAGGGGAAGAAGAACCTCCCTATCCCTGCTGGCCACGTTTTTCTTGCTGCACCCCAGGATCCCATAGGCTCTCTCGGAGGGACATTGCTGTCCCAAGCAGAACTTGCTGCCCACCAGCACTCCAAGGTCTTTCTCTGTGATCTGCTTTCCAGCAGGGCAGCCCCTAACCTGTCCTGGTGCCTGTTGCTGTTCCTTTCCAGGTGCAGGATCCTGCCCTTGTCCTTATTGCACTTCATGAGGTTTGCCTTCCCCCAGCTCTCAGCCTGTCCAGATCTCACTGGATGGGAGCACAGCCTGACAGGGGTCAGCCACCCTCCTGGTTTTGTATCATCAGTGAACTTGCTGAGAGTACAATCAAACCTCCCACCCAGGTTGGTGATAAAGATATTCAACAAAATTTGACCCAGTACTGATCCCTGGGGAACACCATTGGTCTAGTGAAAATTATATGAGTGGTTCACAGAAGGAAATGTCTTCCACATGCAGATTCTGATGCTTCCTGGGTCTCTCTCCCAGGCAAATTCCATCTATCTTTGTAACTGCTGGACAACCACATCACTAGCACTGGCCATTTACTGTGGCACAGTCTTGCCCAGCATAGCAATAGATAGCTTGAAAGGTCTTCAAACACACTCTGTGTGATAATTTTATTTATCTTAGGCATAAAGCCTCAGAAATTTAATTACTGGGCTTGAAAAATATGAATGCAAATTACAGCACTGAGGAGTTTTGTATATCTAAGCCACTACAATAAGTTGCTAGGTTCAGTTAACTGTGTTCCAGCAGTGTTTCATTTTTAGAAACTTCTCATCTCTTATTTCCCACAGCTTTCATTGTTTCCTGAACTGAGACACCAGTTACTCACTGTTGCTATCTACTATTTAACACTGAATGCCTTGTGCTACAAGTGCTCATCTGAAACAAATTGAATTAAGACCTCTAGGGTGCCAAATCCTCTTGAGGCCCAAAAAATAGTGTGATGCACATCACATGAAGTTCGCCAGTAAGTCAGCTTTTAAGTCAATAAAAGCAAATGCAGTAGTCATAGAAGAAATGGTAATAAAGGAGACAAAGTAGATGGCTCTTAAAGAGACTACTACTTTTCTGCCTACTTAAAATTTTGCATAATCTTTTCAGAACATCTTCAGAATGTTTTGAAAGACTCTGCTTTTTAAAAGTCACCAGTCCAATCACAAATCCATGCACACACACACACATATATAGGTATTTAATACAGTTTTAGAGCATTGCTTGGATCTATAAAGCCTGCTTACAGTGAAATTTGTTCAGACTGTTTATACAACCTGGAATAGAACCTTCCAATCTGGAGGGTAAAAAGTAGCCAGGAAAACAATGTTTTCCCCTCCCCTTTCCACCAAACTGAAGGCATGAGGCAATTCTTTAACTATTTTGAATCAAATCTATTTCTTGCATTCAAGAGAAAGCAACTCTCATAAGCACCATTGGAAATTTAGAGTTTTCAGTTTTCCACACGATCCTTCTTGGTACACATTACAAAGCACTGACATGATTTTAGCCAACCCATCCATTTTGTAGGACTGTTGCCTCCTACCACCTTTAATCTGCATAATAGAGCACGCAATTGGAGCTGTGCACTTGCTCCTTCCCACATTCATTTTCACTATGGCACAGTTCACCTGTTAAGTAATAGCAATTCATCACTGACAAGCAGCAGAATGAAATTGTTCACAGTGTCTTGCAGTGGAAGTCAGATCAAGCCACAAGAGTAAGTCTCACACTCTCATTTTGGACTAGACACAGACCCATGTAATAGCATCACAAATTCAATTACTTTGCACTGTGGTTATTAATGACAGGACAATGTAATGAGTCTGAGGGAAGATACAATTCCTGTGGTTGAGTCTTTGATGCTGAAATTTCTTTACCAAATTCAAGCACTTTTTTTCCCCCCAGGCATTTGGGAGCTTCATTAAAAGCCCAATTACGCCAATGAGAATCTTCCCACTGACAGACTTAAGTTTGAATTAGGTCCTCACTGCTTTAAAATGTGAGCATGTGATGGTCAAGTTTTAGGAAAAATAATTTCTTGGTACTGGCTTGGAATTGTTTCTGTGCCTGCTCACACTTCTTGCAGAGATTTGTATGTTCTTCTTCCCCTCTACTCTGCCCTGGTGAGGCTGCATATGGAGTATTGTGTCGAGTTCTGGGCCCCTCAGTTCAAGGAAGTTCAAGGAGAACCTCAGGGAACTGCTTGAAAGAGTCCAGCACAGAGCCACAAAAATGATTAGGGGAGTGGAACACCTTTCTTATGAGGAGAGACTGAGGGAGCTGAGGGCTCTGGAGCTTGGAGAAGAGGAGCCTGAGGGGTGACCTCATTCATGTTGATAAAGATGTAAAGGATGAGTGCCAAGAGGATGGAGTCAGGCTCTGCTGGGTGATGCCCAATAACAGGACAAGGTACAATGGGCAGAATTTGAAGCATAGGAAGTTCTATGGAAACATGAGGAAAGTTTTTTTTTTCCCCCTGTGAAGGTGACAGAAGACTGGAACAGGCTGCCCAGGTGGGTTGTGGAGTCTCCCTCCCTGGAGATGTTCAGGACTGTTCTGGATGCATTCCTGTGTGATCTGCTCACGGTGATCCTGCTCTGGCAGGCTGGTTGGACTGGATGATCTTTCGAGGTCCTTTCCAGCCCCTAATATTCTATGATTCTGTGATATTAAGGAACTATGTCCAAATGCTTCTAAAGGAACATCATTATGTGTACAGACGTAATAATAGGTGCACCTATAAATTATGACAGCAGAACATTTTAAATAGGCCTCTGAGTTCTTTCAAAGCCTCTTAACTCATAGACATGCCCTGAAGCACATGCTTCACTCCTTCCTTTCTTATTACTAAGAATCACAGGATATTTGCACTTAAATTCCCCACCTATAGCTCTATAACATTATCAAGAAAGAGTCTACAGGCACATTAAGGATGTGGCTACCTAAATCCAACCAAATTCCCACTAGAATGCCCTGATTCCAAACCTCTTTTACCCATCCTCTAAACCTGTGCAATCCCTAAATATCTTTAGTTTTGACATTAAACCTTTTCAGGTGCCAGAGGAATCGTGGCTTCCCCAACAAGTACTTCTTATTCCTCAGGATGCTGGACAGGACACAGTCATCTCTTGTTGAAACTGCTCAACTCTTTCTTCAACAAATATGTATAAATATGTACATATATGTGTGCTTCCATTATACACATATTTATATATATATATAAATATATATATAAAATATTTTATATATATATATATATATATATATAAAATTGAGCTTTAAGACAATAAGAGCAAGACTGAATAGGATGATGCAGCCTAAATTAAACCTTAATTTGGAGTTGCCTTGATTCCAACCTCTCCTCCGACTATAGATTATTGCATATCACTGGATTAAAATAAATAAATTGCTCAGATGTTAGAACAGAAATAAAAGTCCTTTTTTTCCTGAGCCTGAGAGACTATGAAATATGGTTATCCAGGAAACTGTAGACATCATTCTTCTACAGCCTAACAAATCTCCAACAACATTGAACAGAAAGGAGCAGATAGAAACCAAATGTCTGTCATTCGTGTTCCTACCCCTGTCCCATATCCTACTGGGAATTACACACAGGCTTTTTATGAGAGAAGATCAATGACTGAAACACAGTGCTAGAGGAAGTGAGGGCAAAATGACAAATTCAGATCAAGAGAAGGCTCTGAGTAGACCTTAATGTGGCCTTCCAGTACCTGAAGGGGGCCTACAAAAAAGCTGGGGAGGGACTTTTTAGGGTGTCAGGGAATGATAGGACTGGGGGTAATGGAAAAAAAACTAGAAGTGGGTAGATTCAGATTGGACGTTAAGAAGAAATTCTTCCCCATGAGGGTGGTGAGACACTGGAACAGGTTGCCCAGGGAGGTGGTGGAATCTCCATCCCTGGAGGTTTTGGCAGCCAGGCTGGAAGAGGCTCGGGCCAGCCTGCTCTAGTGTGAGGTGTCCCTGCCCATGTCAGGGGGGTTGGAACTGGCTGATCCTTGAGGTCCCTTCCAACCCTGACAATTCTATGATTCTATGTCACCTTTCTGGAAGACAATCTTTAGCAGAACACCAATAAATTTTAGACACAGCTTGAAAAACGTAACTGGATACTTGGAAAAACCCACACAGCCTCAGGGGTCCCTTTTGTTCTTAAGCTTTACAGCCTTTAGCATGCAACATGTGCAGTTAGCCAGATGCAGTCAAATCCACCTTGCTTCTAAGGCCACTTTCTATCTTTATGGCAAGGCTATTTAAAAATTCCAAATTACTGCACCATGCAGATAATCAAAGCAGATGATCTCATAGGTCTCATTTGGTTTAAAATTTCATGCACTGGCTTTTACTTTTATCTGCCAAAGACATTTTCATATTCTGAGCATTTATCTAAAGAAATATGAAAGCTGAACATTTGTAATCTAGCTGTTTCTCTATAAATGGCACAGCCAACCTCCTGCCTCCATGTATAACATTGCAAATGGAAATATCAACTGATTAGAGAAAGGCATCTGGAAAAAAAAAAAAAGTGACACATTTTCAATATTTGGAGATGATTTTCAGAAGTCTATTCAAACCAGAGGTGCTTTTGCTTCTGCTACATCTCTCCTCCTAACGGCAAGTGAACAGCTCAAACCTCTTGCCTCAAGCTGACAACATGCTCCTGCTTTCCCAGATACAAGATCACAATTTGACTGAAGCTAGTAGACTGTAGCCTGCTATTGAAGTTATAGTCAAAGACAGATCAGCACCAGCTTTGTCTTGTAAGAGAGATTTTACAGCTCCCTTGGAGCCAACTCCATTACACATAATTCACATTTGCACTAAAATTCATAGCCCTTGGAAGAGTTTGGATTCACTTGCTGGCCTTAGCATTTGGATCTGACTTGGAATAGCTAAAAGAGGATGTGTTGGCACTCAGTTGGGTGCTGCAAATAAAAATTCAAGAGAAAAAAAAAAAGCAGCATCATTCCCTTTTTCCTTTCATTCTGAAAATATTCTCTAACCTCACAGTACGAGATACATCTTACTTGAAGGCTGTCATAGATAACTGAGACTTGAAAAATGTTAGCAAATTCTGCTCCAAGTATGCATAAACCTTCAAAGAATTTAGGGGGGAAAAATCCAGCTACTTGATTCATTTCATCTATCAGTTAGAGAAAAGGAGGATGATCAGAGGGCTGGAGCTCCTCTCCTATGAGGACAGACTGAGAGAGTTGAGGCTGTTCAGTCTGGAGAAAAGAAGGCTCTGAGGAGACCTTCTTGTGGCCTTCCAGGATCTGAAGGGGGCTACAAGAAAGCTGGGGAGGCACTTTTGAGGGTGTCAGGGAGTGATAGGACTAGGGGGAATGGAGCAAAACTAGAAATGGGTAGATTCAGATTGGATGTTAGGAAGAAGTTCTTCACCATGAGGGTGGTGAGACACTGGAAGAGGTTGCCCAGAGAGGTGGTGGAAGCCTCATCCCTGGAGGTTTTGAAGGCCAGGCTGGATGTGGCTGTGAGCAACCTGATGTAGTGTGAGGTGTCCCTGACAATTCTATAATTCTATAAAACAGTGAAGAGAGCAAAATCCAGTAGAAACTTCACTATGCCAAATCACATTTGCTATTTGCAAATGATGTAGCACTCTCAATAAAACAATTCTGACATAGCAATATTGAACAAAAACAGAAGGAAGAGATATAATTTCAAACAAGAGACTAAGGTGATCCAAAGTTCTGCTATTCAAGGTTTGTAACAGCTTAATTCTGCCTCCCTATAAAATTAACAGCAAAAAGTCCTCTCTGACAGATCCTGCAAGCCCAAGAAAACATGTCAGGAACGTGAACAATCCTTTTCTTCTCAGTCCATTTCTGTTGTAAAACAGCCAAATGTAATCTGACCAATAACTGGTTGAAATCTTGCCCAAAATAAGATCTACTTGGGCAGAAATTTTTCCACAGGTGTAATATGGGCTGAATAATTTCCCTGTCTCAGTGTGTTTGTGTATGAGCAAATAAATGAACGACTCTCTGGTTTGGTTTAGGGCTACAGAACCACCATCAGACCAGAGTCTTTTTATCCTGAGTGCTACAGTTTAAACATACCTTTAGAAGTCAAAGCAGCGTTAGTTTAACCTCTGGGGCTGTTGCCTTGTTTAGATTTTATTATCTGATCAGAAATATAAAAGCTTCAGATATATAAAAAGTTTCCAGCCTACTCTATGAAGATTTCTAGCCCACTTCTGTAGCTGTAACATATCAGAAGACAACACTCAACTCTGCATGGCAGCCAAGGAAACCTCTGCTGCATTTAAACCCTGAAATGACTAGGTGAGGAGAAGGATATCTTAATAACACTGTTTTCTGTCTTCTAGGAGTATTTGAAAGGTGTATTTGATGTCCAGAAAAAGGTCTCTAAACCTAGTTTAATATGAGATAAACTTCTAAACATTCAAATGCTTATCTAAAAGCCAAACTTGCATAATAGCCATTGCTACTTATTTGGTTTTGTGAAAGATTTAGGCTTTTGACAGCAACAGATGCTAATGCAGGCTAAACTAATACAAACATTTAAACCCAAATGTATTTAACACCACTCTGCAAATCTGAGTTTATCAGTGCAAAACCATACACCATGCACAGAAAAGCTGTCTGAATTATGTGTATCCACCCTCTATACTGTGCACCTGTAACACAGAAAGTTAACAGGTATAATAGTAAAGGAAAGCCCACAGTGCTAGCACATAAATAACATTGTCAGAAGTGTGAGATTCACTTTACTGCCATTGATGAGACAAAAGCACGCAGGAGCTGGGAAACAGAACAAAATCCAACTTAGAGCCAACAAAGATGGAGAAGATTTTTGTCTGTTTCTGCTTATAGAGTGATATGTCCTCTAGGACTGCAAAGGTTGTGGTGCCTCTCATGGCCCATAGCTCCCTAGCTCAGTGTCCTCTAGTCCTTGGACATCGTATGTGGAAATGCTGTGAGGAGTGTGGTAGAATACCCTGAACATCTCTTTTGTTACCTCAATGTCTTTTGGGACTCTTTCAGCAAATGCAGAGCTCTGATTTCCACATGTCTCCAAACCCAAGAAATGCAGCCTGCCTTTTGCTTTAGCCAGGCAGGTAAAACAGAAACAAAGCACCCACACTGCTATAAAAAACTGTGGGCCTTTTCACACAATTCCTTAAAACCATTTGTATATTAAATACTTAATAACTATTTAATTGCATCTTTCTTTGAATTTAATAAGAAAGAAATAGAAATTGTAATGGTCTACCTAGAAGCAATAATATATTAATTTTCTTAGCAGGTATGTCCTGCTAATAGAATATATTCACAGCATTCCCATATCAGCATGTTAATACCATTTGCAGAACTCAATAAGAGTTAATGAGAACAATAATTATCTGAGAGTGAATGTTGCTTTGGGCTTTATTATTCCTTTCTTACAATTTTGAGTTCTTTGTTTTGGGGCTCTGTAGCACAATAAACTGACTGCATCACCAATTCATTGAATTTCTCTGATGGCACAGACCATAAGGAGCATGTGTGCAGTGTTACAAGTTTAGGGCTAGTGCCTTAGTGTCCTACTGTAAATAAGAGTTTTGTAGAGACTTTGAAAGTCCAGGGGGCTGAACATCTCCAAGGGGGTTTAACAGAGCATAAAAGAAATCTTTACGGAGAAAAAGTAGATAATGGGTAGATTCAGATTGGATGTTAGGAAGAAGTTCTTCCCCATCAGGGTGGTGAGACACTGGAACAGATTGCCCAGGGAGGTGGTGGAAGCCTCATCCCTGGAGGTTTTGAAGGCCAGGCTGGATGTGGCTCTGAGCAGCCTGATGTAGTGTGAGGTGTCCCTGGCTAAGGCAGGAACTGGATGATCCCTGAGGTCCCTTCCAACCCAACCCTATGATTCTATGATTTATCCTATTCCTTTGGCCTGCAAAATTTCTATATAATCTGAAGCACAACTTGTTCTTCCCTCTTCTTGCTTCTTTTCCCCCTTTCTCTCCTTCTGGCCTTACTTGCTTGGCTTGCTCGCTTCTGTTTGGGTTAAGATAAGAATAGTGGTGGGGACGAAAGAGAGAATATTTTGTTAGCTGGCAAGAGCCTTGTGGGCTTTGCCCAGGGGTGTTTGGGCTATGTTGGGTTATATGCATGTGTATGTATATGTGCATTACCCTTTATATTTAGTTTTCTTTTGTATTTAATCTACTTTTGTAAATATAATTTTCATTTAACTTCCAAATTCTGAGTACATGTGATTATTTACCATTTTGGGGCAAATTCCACATTCTGCCTGGTGTAAAACCAGGACGTGCAGCCAGGACAATGCTTCCCTCCTCCTCACTGAATCATTCAAACTCCTTTTGTGGGTCTGACTCGTGTTCTGATTACATGTACACTGTTGAATTTCAGTGCAAGCTTCACAAACACCAGGAGATACTTTTCATTTTCAAAGGGGTTCTTCAAGTTAATTTTCCCCATCAACTCTATTTTCAAGCAAACTAAAGTCTTTCATCAGATTTGAATTAATTAGTTTAAAAAAAAATCACATTAAGTCTTGAACTTAGTAATAAAGTGGTAGAGCATTAACATTTTGGTCATTAAATGTGTTTAATTAAATTTAATCGAGCTCTCACATTATTATTGCTACAGTAAACTAACTAAGCACGTTGCCTTCTCCCTCTTTCCAACCCCCCTCATGAGGAAAAAACTGAGAAAAAGGAAGAAGAAGAGGATGAAGAAAATCAAAAGAAAACAAAACCAAATAAAAAAATAAATTTTAAAAGGTAAAAAGAAAAAGTGAAAAGAAAACAAAATTCAGTCAGATTTTTTCAGAAGCAGACTAATTCAAAAAAAGTAATTCAAAAGTACCTCACATCAGAGCTGAAGCTTCATGAAATTAGAAAATGAGGTCTTGACAATCAAAGAAGGGAAATGTATTAGGTGAGTTTCCCTAAATTCTCAAATCCCCTATGAGTGCTGAATCATAACTTCCATTCTATGGCATGATTTGGTTTTAAGGCACTTTCACACTCACTCCTAGTGGTAAACAAAGAATTTAATACTAAATCATAACAAGGTGGAAATAAGCTGACATTTAAATACTTGCTGGAAAGTGTATAAAACAACTCCATTGCTTTTTGTTGTTGCTGTTTTGTTTGTGTTTGTTTTTTAAGAGTTTCCCTGAGATGTGCTAATTTTATCTTTTTGAAATTGTGCAACACACTAAGCTAGAAATCTCATTCTCTTTCAGAAACAACTACTGAATTAGAAGTGCAAAAGTCAGCCCTTTTTGAAATAAAATTTCATTATATGTTGTTAGTCAGTATTCTCTTTAGCCAACACCGCAAAGATTCCCTAATGAAACTGCATTTCAAGGTCAAGAACTTAAAAACCATGCTGCTAAGTTATGATAATTGTAGTGGGAATTCCACTGAACTAAGTAGACAAGAAAAGGTGGGAAACAGTACCACAGCACATTAGAGGTTCAGAGATCATCCAGTCCAAACCCCCTGCCAGAGCAGGCTCACCCAGGGTATTCTGCCCAGGAATGCATCCCAATGGGTTTTGAATGTGTCCAGAGAAGGAGATTCCACAACCTCTCTGGGCAGCCTGCTCCAGTGCTCCATCACCTGCACTGCAAAGAAGTTTCTCTTCATGTGGAGGTGAAACTTTCTGTGTTCAAGTTTGTATCCATTGTTCCTTGTCTTATTACTGCACACCACGGAAAAGAGCCTGGCCCCCTCCACTTGACACCTATCCCTCAGCTATTGATAGACATTGATCAGATCCCCTCTCAGTCTTCTCTTCTCCAGACTAACCAGCCCCAGGGCTCTCAGTCTTTCTTCATAGGAGAGATGCTCAAATCCCCTAAGCATCCTCATGGCTCTGCATTGGATTCTCTCCGGAGAAGCAGCTCCATCTCTATGCTAATAGAAAGATGACTTGGGCTTAATTTCTTCCCTGGGTTAATTCTTCACACAAAATTATTACTTACTACCACCAGAAAAGTCTGAACCTCTCCCTTTCCAATCAGGAGCTTAGCAGGGATGTTGCCAGCAGCAGCACCCATGTGCTGTTCAACAAAACCAAACTTTTTCACAGGAAATTGTCACTACAGTTAAAGATGTCTGTTTGCCACATTTTCCCATCCAAGAAATGTCTAGGAAATAAAAAGATTTTGATTCAGATTTTGATCACTGGAGTGTTTCAGCATCAGTTAGAGACAAATTACCCAATACCTTCGGTCTTCAGCAAGCACTGGATGCTTTAAATAAGAAAAGGCTGATGCTGATGCCTCCTGGGACATTTAAATGGGAGGGGCATGAGAATCCTGTGAAATATAATGATGGCAATCCCAAGTACAAATACTAAATCATAGATTCACAGAATGATAGGAGCTGGAAGGAACCTCTGTAGATCATCTAGTCCACCCTTGTCCTGTTAAAGCAGGCTCATCTAGAACAGCTATAGGTTAGTACCAAAAAAATAGGGTTTTATTTTCCACCAGAAGTTCAGACTTTTCCAAGGAGAGAAAAGTCCATTTTCAAAACAGTTAAAATCACCAAGATCTACAATATTTAGACTGGATCCTGGCAGACATCTGTGCAACAAGCTCCACTAGATTTCTCACCTTAACCAAACGTTTTAAGGTTCTCTGGAGATGTCTCCCAAAGACTTTGTACAAAGATGCTCATTCAAACCTCAGGTATTTTGTCACGGTTCACTTGAAGCTCATACATAGCATACCTGCTACTACAATCAGCTTCACTGAATCACTTCCAATGTTCTTGAAGAAGTTTAAGATTTAGCACAAAATTTTTTCCAGGACTAAATTCTTTGTATGAAAAGAGGCATGGCTACAATTTCTATCAGAATCTTAATATTTTCTGTCCATTTCAAGATATTATGAAACACCAGATCCTAAATGGTATGGGATACTTATCAGTTAAGAAAGATTTAAAGCTGGGGAAAATATAAATCATGAAAAAGGTTCACACAGCTTGAACCTTCCACTTACACTAGAAAAGTTACAATAACATTTTGTTGGCTGCTAGGTATCATTGCCAAAAAATGTCACAGAGGTAAGGACTGAAAGGCTGTCATCATAATGAAAACAACATGAGGTGAAAGTCTTTTCATTCTGGCTAAAAATAAAGACTATAATTTTTTTGCTTATCAGTACATCAACTTTTTAAAGAAAAGGGGACAAAGGCTTTTGTTGCAAATGTACTTCACCTCTTGAAAAAAAACCCAAACCAACCCATAACTTACAATAGTCAACAACTAATTCAAATATTTCAATTACTTGCATATCTTGCCAGAGTTCATGTTACGGAAGTGTGGCAGTTTTAAGGCTGATGCCTAGGAAATTTTCCACAGATTGAGCAGAAAAGGGTGGAATGCAAATAAATTACTATTGGATGCAAAAGAAAAGTAATGATAAGGTCTAAATAATCCCGTTGGTCTGATAACTAGCAGAGAGTTAGTTATATAAACTAACTCTTGCTAGCTTCTTTGCTCTAGCAGATACTAGTTGGTTGCCTCTGCTGGCTTGCTGACCTTGGCTGTGTTTCTTTGTTGTGGCTAAACACTAACAAGCTACTCTTTCCTTTTCTCCTCTTTCTTTTTCCCTTGCCCAGGGAAGGGAGAGGGGGAAGCTATTGGTAGCCCCCTGGTTTTGTCCAGGGGGGGTTCTTGTGTGGTTTATAAATTGTAAATAGATGTAAATTGTGTCTTTTGTACATATTCACTGCATTTCATATTTCTGGATTGTAGTTTTGCTTGTAAATAGAGCTTTGTTTGCTTCCACTGAGCTATTCTGGCAATTTTATCTTTTGGAGAGGAGGTGGTAATTCTCTCCAACTAGTTGAGGGGTAATTTCAACCCATCACAAAACAAGCATCTCTATTTCCATACTCTTTTTGGTGGTGCCCAATAAGAAGACACGGAACAACAGGTACAAGCTTGAACATAGAAGGTTTCACCTCAACATGATGAGAAACTTCTTTCCAGCGAGGGTGACAGAGCACTGGAACAGGCTGCCCAGGGAGGTTGTGGAGTCTCCTTCTCTGGACGCATTCAAAACCCACCTGGATGCATTCCTGTGCAGACTACCCTGGGAGATCCTGCCTTGCAGGGGAGTTGGACTCAATGATCTCTTGAGGTCCCTGCCAACCTCTAATATACTGTGATACTGTGATACCATCCTGTTTAATGAAGCACACTAACTCCTCCACAACAGTAGCAACAAACTTGCATTACAAATGAAAAGTCTCAGTTTCAAACTGCTACCACGCAAGCAAGTGCAAGTTTTTTCCTAACTGAAATCAGCTTTCATATTAGATGTTTATGGGACAGACCTATGTTCCCCTTTGCCTTTCCTTTTAAGACAGCAGCATGGCTAAGATGGGGAAAAAATGATGGAGAATCTCAGAAGTGCTACTTGAAATCGATTTATGCAGTGAACCTAAATGTCACCCTCATAAATATTTATAAGAGAGGATCTCACATTATATGTTCAGCATTGAATGGTGCATGTTATTCTTATTAATGTTTCATAAACATTTGTACAAAACCCAATATGCTTTACTTTGCTTCTAAGTATTAAGTAGAATTATAGCAGCATCTGCTTTCAACAGTTGAGTGCACAAAGCTATTCATGCCCTGTCGTAAATTCCATGATGCATTAAGATGCCATTAAATGTACCTTCTGTGGTTGTCTCCTCATTTACATACCTTGTAAATCATCAGGTAAAAATCAAGTGAACTGGGGAGTAATCTCCTGCACTCTTCCCTTCTGCCACAGAATCCAGTGCCATTCACATCTTCCTCCATCAGAAGCATCAGTATTAAAATATTTAAGTCACTGATGTCAGTGATGAGAAACTTAATTGCTAAAGGCAGATTGATTTATGTTTTTAAACAAGTCCATTTTCTTAAATAAAGAAAATTTGGAAGTGAGGAGGTATAGGCAAGCCAGAAGACATGAGCATAGTGGTGTGCCCTTCTTAGCTCAAAAACCCTCATTTGGGAGTCTTATTCTGAAAGTCTTAAATACAGTTTAAAAACTAAAGGAATGAAAACTAGTTCAAACAGAAGCCTCTTTATCTTTGTAGAGTTTCCTACACACCTGCACAAACTCTTTAACATACTTTCCATACTGCCTCTGTTAGTGAGAAGAAAAAAAAAGTGATGGAGAATAGCTCAGCTTTTGCACAACTAGACCATATCTGGAGTGAATGTTAATTCCCTTAATGTTTCATTCCTTCTAACTACTAACTTAGTTTCTTCAATCCAGCTTTTAAGGAGATAGCTGGAAAAGGTTTTCTTTCATGAAAATGTACAGAGAGTATCCTGCTTTGTCTGGCAGGAGAGTTTTGGCAGTGTTGCAGCTGTAACTCCACTATCTGCAGACCATATCTCTCCCTACTCTGGTAATTCAGCCTCTAATGGTCAGGAGCTTGGAAACAGGCACCTGCACCTGGGTACTAGAGCTGGCAAAGTAATGTGTTGCTGGCAGAAGATCCTGCTTGTTTGATTGCTCCCCTCCAACACCCAAACATTTCAGACCTTGCAAATTAGTCAGACCAGCTTTCTCAGAGCTTTACAATTACTTCCATACATTTCTTATGATCTTTGCTCTATGAAGCCAAATAAAAACATCTACCCTATAAAAACATTGCCCAATATCTTTATTATGTTGCAGTGACCTTGAAAGAGACCTAGTGTGGCAAACTACAAGGCCTGAAGTCAGCAACAATGGAAGACTGGAGAGGAAGGAGAGAAGGAACAAGAGAATGGTAAACAAAATTGAGTGCACATAAACATCCAAGGTGAAACCTAAGGCTGCCATTTTTAATCTGTTGACTTCCACGCTGAGGGGAAAAAAATAAGGTAAGCTTGAGAAAATTAATCAGCCATTTATTTTAGGGTGAGAATTTCACCTAGCATGCATAACTCCCCTGTTATGAGAATACAGCCCATGGGAGTTCTTAGCATCCTTTCCAAAAGCAACAGCTTCCTAAAATGATCAGCCCACATTTTTTTTTTCCTTCAAAAGAAGAAGAAAACCAAAGGAGAACGGAAACTAATAAATATAGCTTCTTATATTTAGTAACACACATTATGAAAAACCCCACAGCCCTTTGTAACTGATTTCTCCTTGTCTGTGTTTATATCATGCATATCAGTCTTTGCAACCCTCAGTCCTTGAACTTCTCCTGTAAAGAACTGAGAAGCATCTAATGTGCTCTACTACCAAACACCAAGACTCTTTCTCTAGACTTTTCAAAAAATAATGGATGAGGAGAACCATAAATCTTCTGAAGATTAGAGGAAATAGATGCTGAATTGGGGCTGATAGGTCTGCTGTAAAGTTATGGGTACAGAGAAGAGCCCCCACAGGTGAAATGGGGACAGTTCTGCTAACATCCCATCAATGTCAAATAGAGCTTCTAGAGGAGAGCCTTTTCCAAGCTAACTCTCTAAACAGGAGAAGGTTAGGTTTGAGTGATTCAAGCACCATAGAGAGTCCAGGTAGACAATGGAATATTCACTTTTACAGATGTCTACTAGCAGCAGTCATTTAGAGATGGCTATAATTATTCAGCACCATTAGTGAAAATACTAACTTGAAATAGAGACAAAGACTGTCAGCCTTACATGAGAATAGTGTCAGTAGAGGTAGCAGTGACAAATCAGCAACTTTGGGTGCCAGTACAGTTGCAGCAATACTAATTCCTCCTTCTGAGCTACCACATAGTTCTGGGTGGATAGCCCAAGCAAAAAATTTGTTCTCCCACAGGTTATGTTGGGTCACTGTCTCCATGAGGACAAACCCTGCACTGCCCAGTTGGCTGCCCCTGTGCCACTGCCTACCCTCATTCCCTATGTACTCAGCACCTAGGAGCAGAGACTTCGTGCTGTGTTCTCATTTGGGAAAAGCTGTTGTCAGTATAAATACTTTAACCCTTTTCACATCATCTTCTTCTGTTTTTACCAACCTCTCTAAACAATTTACGGATCAGCCAGCACTGCCAAAGCTTTCCTACAATGTTTTCAGTGTTTGCTACTGCACCCTTTTATTTTCTCATTTAGGCAAACCACAAAGTTTTTGGTTGGGCCCCGTGTTTTTTGACTCTGACACCAGTGTTTGCATTGGGAGAAACTCTTCATTATGCTGACTGGAAGCAGAGTGCTGAAGGCAGTGACAATTTAGAGCATGCAGCTGCTGTTTGGAGACTCTGTGGTCACTTCAACCCCTTCTATCATCACAGTGTCTATGTGCTTGGTGTTCCAGTCTCTTGCTGCATCTCAGAATGTCCTATTTCAAATCCAGAGGACTAGTCTATCTCCCCTGAGAAAGTTTTCAGTTTTGCTGTCCCCTGAAACAATTGTGTTTTTCTAATGCTATAAGCACCTCTAAATAATAATTTATAAATAGATTAGCAATAATCTCTGTATCACTCAGGCTAGGGATTTATTCCTACCTGCAAAAGCCAGAACCTGCAATTGCTTACACCTGCAGAAAGTTGAGTTCAATTCAGTCAGGGGCTACAAAGACTCAGCAGTCTGCCCATGCGGCTTTGTTTCCAGACAACTGAACCCAGAAATGACCACATCACATTTCCAACTCTCAATGAAAGCCATCGATGTGTGTAAATTATTTTTAAAATCTAAGAAAAGTGTTTGTCACCTTTTGTTTTTTACTATATTTCACCCAGCACAACCTGACTCACGAGCACATGCACCACCGCTGTGTAAATAAGCAGAGTCTTTTAAGCAGTTGGAAACCATAACGGAGCAGAGCAGCACAGCCTAATGCTTCACATAGAAACTCTATTACTTCTTAGTACTGTAAATGCAAATACACTACAGGCTGGGGACTGAGTGGCTGGAGAGAGGCCAGGCAGAGAGGGACCTGGGGGTACTGGTTGATAACAGCTGAACATGAGCCAGCAGTGTGCCCAGGTGGACAAGAAGGCCAATGGCATCCTGGCCTGCATCAGGAAGAGTGTGGCCAGCAGGAGTAGGGAAGTCATTCTGCCCTGTGCTCAGCACTGCTTAGGCCACACCTTGAGTGCTGTGCCAAGTTCTGGGCTCCTCAATTTAAGAAAGATGTTGAGTTGCTGGAACATGTCCAGAGAGGGGCAACAAGGCTGGGGAGGGGTCTGGAGCACAGCCCTGTGAGGAGAGGCTGAGGGAGCCTGGAGAAGAGGAGGCTCAGGGGAGACCTCATTGCTCTCTATAGTTACCTGAAGGGAGGTTGTAGCCAGGTGGGGATTGATCTCTTCTCCCAGGCAATCAGGGACAGAAGGAGAGGACACAGTCTCAAGCTGCACCAGGGGAGCTTTAGACTGGATGTGAGGAAGAAATTCTTCCCAGAATTAGAGATTGGCCATTGGAATGGGCTGCCCAGGGAGGTGGTGGATTCCCTGTCTCTGGAAGTGTTTAAAAAGGGACTGGATGAGACACTTGATGCCATGTTTTAGTTGATGAGATGGTGTTGGGTGACAGGTTGGACTTGATGATCCCGAAGGTCCTTTCCAACCTGGTTAATTCTGTGATATGTACATACCTACATACATACATTGATCTCTTGGTCTTCCTAACTTCAAAGAGTGTTTTTGTTACAGTTGCACAATACAACTGTTTCTTATTTCTCTTTTTTACTTCTAAAACCACTACTACAAGCTTTGTGAATGGCACACTATATCCAGTAAGAGAACAGCCAAGTTTGTTGAGATTTTTTTTCCTAGACAAAGAAGCCAAAAAGAATTACTTAAAAGAGAACTGAAAAAAACCTAGTACAAATTTGAAACCAAACCAGAACTTTTTAACTAAACCAAAACTTAATTCCACTGATCTCTTCCCTGGAGGATTTTTTGAGTAAACATAATATAAAAAGCACTGGAAATGTTACTTTAATTTTTTTCTTACTCACTTCCAGTTTGATATTCAAATAGGAGAGGGGGAAAAACACTCAGAAAGAAAGAGAGATTTTTGTGCACTTTTGAAATTACGTTCTTGAAGGAAATGGAACTTTTTCCTGAATATTTCTGCCTCTTCAAAAGGAAAAATATTTTGTGAAAAAAAAAAAAACAGAAAGAAAAAAAAAAGGTAGACAAAGTGTTATAAAAGGTAGCAGACAAGTGTTATAAAAAGTACTTTCATCATACCTCTGTCATATTTATTATTGAAATGTGTGCTATCTCACTACTCTCTGCTCTGTTACATTATTCAGCTGCCAAGTTCCCTGCATTTCATATCCTTTACAAGCATTTAACACAAAGTACATTTCGTTCTGGCACTCAGTCTTTCCTTTTCCCCTCACTTTCCCACATCTGTTTTTTCCCTGTTCATCTAGGTATGTGACTAATGGGAGTTACTATAATGTTTAGGAGCAGAGTTCTATATACCTACTACTTTACTTTGCCCCTCATTGGATTCACTGAATACAATGGCTTTGCTACATATTTCCCATGGCAAGTCCCTGCAGACATTATATAAAATCAGTATATATTCCAAACAATGCCTCTCTTCACTTGTTTTAGTTTAGTTTAGTTTGTTTTATTTTTAAATATTTATTTCCTTTCTTTCCTTCTGTTGCTTTTCAAGCCTCTTCCTACCATTTCAGCTCTCTCCTTCCTGGCACTCACAGTAGTGATGCCAACATGGCTTAGCAGGACTGAACTCTGGGAGGTCACAGGCTCATAGGATGTTAGGGTTTGGAAGGGACCTCTGGAGATCATTGAGTCCAACCCCCTTGCCAAAGAGGGCTATGGAATCTAGCACAGGTCACACAGAAATGCATCCAGATAGGTCTGGAAAGTCTCCAGAGAAGGAGACTCCACAATCTCTCTGAGGAGCCTGTTCCAGTGCTCTAGGACCCTTACTATAAAGAAGTTCTTCCTCATGTTGAGGTGGAACCTCCTGTGCTGGAGTTTCTATCCATTGCCTCTTGTCACAGGGCACAAGTGAGAAGAGGCTGTCTTTTCCTTCTTAACACCCAGCCCTCGGATAAACACTTATTTCCAAGGCCAATCTAGTTGCATTTAAGAAACCCAGCTTGGTCTGTCTCAGCATCCTAGAATGTCTTCCTGTCTCTGTCCATTTTTTTTTTTTTTTTAATACAGTTGAAGTCAGAAATAATCCTTATGCAGAACTACTCCCACTATCAGTCATAAGTTGAACAGAAGACACAGAAGCTGTCTTGGGTATGACTAGACAAATCCTGGTTTCTGTGTCAGGCTTGCTTTGTTTATAGCATAAACACAGAGGATGAAATCTGTCATTTTAATGTAGAAAGCAATTTTGCACAGCACACAGACACACAAACACTTCTGGTATGAAATCAATGTAGCCATATGCAGTTTTATTCTCAAAGCAAAAACAGCTCCCCAAAAGATCATATTCTAAAGTAGTGTGCTGTTGCCATCTGAAAAAAAAGTGTACATAGTGTATAATAGAAGCCTGAGAATGTTCACTTCAGAAGTAACTAACTTTGGAATAATAATAGTAGTAGTAATAGTTATTATTATTGTTCTTATCGTTGTTGTTTGCAAAGTACTGGTTGCCATTCAAAACTCTCCTGAAATCACTCACACTGCTTGACTGAATATACTAACTAGTCCTTTCTTCCCTCTCTTTACCAAATATAAGACATAGTATGGTTTGTGTTTGTAACTTGTGTCATTCTGATATAACCATATGAATTTGACCAAGTCCAGGGCCTGAGATGGAGTCAAATTTAGTGTTTACCAACATCTGGGGGGTTGGACTAGATGATCTCTCGAGGTCCCTTCCAACCCCTAACATTCTGTGATGCTGTGATTTGCTGAAGGTCTGGCAAAAGGACTCATGGTTTAGAAGGAAAGAAAAGCAAAACAAGCCAGTCACAAGGAGTTTTTGAGCAATTTTTAGTTTAATTTAATCCCTCTTATCACAACAGTACAAAGCTTTCTAAACTGTGCATTCAGACAGAGCAACTAAGAATATCATGGTACCTCTCAAAGAAAAGAGAAATACTGCATTTTTACAGCTTCTTACGCTCCAGGCACCTGAGACCAAATTTATCCTGATTCTGGTTAAAGTCTGTAACATGTCTGGAGATGGATTTAATTAACATGCTCTTCATTGCTTCACTTCTCTAATCCTTCTTGCTCATTAGCTCTAAAGAGAGTCGGTGCTTGTAAATGGTAGAGCAGCCATATGATAGATCAATAACCTAATAAGGACAAAGTTTAAGTTCTGGGTGACAGCAGAGAAAGGAGAAAAACATTTCATAATTCATATTTGTTCCTCTTCTGGAGACAGAGATGAACCAAAGTGTGTTTTGGGAGCTCTGGATTGGGTCCTACACCAAAATCCAGCTGGATTACAAGGTTCAGTCCTAAATCCTGATGTTCATTTAAACCCTGCTCAGCAGTTGGCAGCAACACTGGCAGTTCCTAAGTTTGGATAAAGGCAAGATCCAATGAAAATGTGTTCTAAGACCAAGATCAATCACGAAACGTTGCATATACTATAAGACCCTAGTTTATTACCAGTTGTTTTCACAAAGAACTGGCTTTGCTGGGAAACTTGGAGAAAAAGTCTTTTATCTTATTTCAATCTGAATTAGGTGTCCCAAATGATCTGACAACCTGCATCACAGTGCCTGCTAAGCTGCATGGTACTACTTCAGTTATGACAATTCTAGTCTGCAGCAGTGCATACTAGCATATTTTTCTGATCTGACAGGCATCCAACAAGCAGTTATCAGCCAGGCAAAAGGTCAAGAATCTCCATCTTTCCTGAAACTTTGATAGCATCCAACCACCCTTATGAAAATGAATGCAACACTGGCACATTAATGATAACTTCAATTCAGCAGGGCAAGCGATATAAGCATGACGGCACAGCATCACACAGTACATGAGAGGTTGGAAGGGACCTCAAAAGATCAACCAGTCCCACCCCCTGCCCAAGCAGGATCACTTAGAGTAGTCCACACAGGAATGCATCCAGGTGTGTTTGGAAAATTTCCAGAGAAGGAGACTCCACAACCCCCCTGGGGAACCTGTTCCAGGGCTCTGTCACCCCCAATGTAATGAAGTTCCTCCTCATGTTGAGGTGAAATCTTTTGTGTTCAAGTTTGTCTCCATTGTTCCTTGTCTTATTACTGTGCACCACCAAAAAGAGATTGGCCCCCTCCACTTGACCCCCACCCCTCAGGTATTGATAGACATTGATCAGATCCCCTCTCAATCTTCTCCAGACTAAACAGCCCCAGGGCTCTCAGTCTCTCTCCATAAGGGAGGTGCTCAAGTTGTCCTCATGGCTCTCCCTTGGACTCTTGACAGCAGGTCCCTGTCTCCCTTGAACTGGGGAGCCCAAAACTGACACAGTATTCCAGGTGTGGTCTCACTAGGGTAGAGTAGAGAAGTAGAAGAACTTCCCTAGACGTGCTGGACACACCTTGCTTGCTGCACCCCAGGATCCCATTGGCTCTCTTGACCAAAAGGGCACGTTGCTGTCCCATGGAGATCTTGCTGTCCACTAAAGGACTTCAAGGTCTTTCTGTTCTATTTATTATCTTTTTCAGCCAGAAAAAAAATCAGAAACCATAATCAGAAACAATCCTGTGAGCAAATGCAGGGAATCTGCTGCAGGAGCCAGCTTTAATGAAGTACTGCAGCAACACCAACCAGTGCATTTCAAAGACAAAGCAACCAGTGGCTTTCTGAAAAATGAGACATCCTCACCCTCCTCTCACCAGTGCTGCAGCCTAACTGTATTCATTAGCTTTTACATTTCTGTGGCTGGGTTCAGTCTGACTTGGCCACTGGAAGGAAATGATTATATGATCTAACAGGCACTAATGCTTGTTAAAACTTTGCCTGGGCAGCCAGTTTTGCACACACAGCAAATACCTTGTGCATTACTCTGCTTACCTTTCCAGGTATCACTTACTACAAGTTGCCTGCTGGTTTTTGGTTTAATTACCTTTCTGTGAGGATCATGCAACACTAAAAAGGGACATTAGATGCTGATGCAGGATTTTCCTCTGTCAATCAGTTTACCACAGCTTTACTGAATCCAGCACCAAGGCTGGTGAGCTTCTCATTGGCCACTGTGCACAAAGGCTGCTTCTGTCAAAGGAACCTTCTCTGTTATAATCCACATAAATCTATCCTCATCAGCTTCCTCCTCTGAACTTCACTTTATTTCACCTACAGATTAACCTAAGGGCAGCAGCTCACAGCCTGCTTAAGCCATTTATTGTTTTTCTAACAGATATCTATTTTCATGGGATTATTAAAGCCAGTTGGGTTTTGATCATGACTAACACACCATCTCCTGAATCATTAAACCCATGTGTAACTGGAAATATCTCTGTTTTCAAGATGCAGAAGATTTTTTTGTGATTCTCTTACTCCTGGGGCAAATGTGCATTAATTCATAATTTTAAAATGAAATTGGGGATTATTCTGCTCTAATTATCTTTACAAATAAATATTGGGTTCTTGTTTATGAAATGTGTCTTCAGTATTGATATTCTATTTGCTTTCCTGGCTGGATGGCAGTCAGATGCATGCAAATAATAAAAATGGATTATGTTATTAATATCTACATAATTTTACGTTTTATTTTAGATTTATTACATATTAACAAACCCCAAGTGTATCAAGCAGATAAAGCATTCAGTAAAAAAGAAGACAAAATCTGATTGCACAGAAAAAAAAGCGAAAACATAAACCAATAAGAAATCATCCCAATTATGTTAATACTACAAATAATTATATTAAAAAATAATGATGCAAGAGGGGTATTCTACTCTGTGTGCTCACCTGGAATATTGCATCCAGTTTTGGGCTCCCCACTTCAAGAGGGACAAGGATCTACTTGAGAAAGTCCAATGGAGGACTACAAGGTGATGAAGGGACTGGAGCACTGCCCTATGAGGAGAGGCTGAAAGACGTGGAGTTGGATAGTCTGGGGAAGAGAAGAGTGAGAAAGGATTTAGTCAATATTTATGAATATCTGAGGGCTGGGGGTCAAGAGGGAGGGGACAGGCTCTGCATCCTGTGATAGGACAAGGGGCACTGGATATAAACTACAGCACAGGAGGTTCCACCTCAACATGAGGAGGAACTTCTTTACAGTGAGGGTCCCAGAGCACTGGAACAGGCTGCCCAGAGAGGTTGTGGAGTCTCCTTCTCTGGAGACTTCCAAGCCCCATCTGGATGCATTCCTGTGTGACCTGTGCTGGATTCTATTGCCCTGCTCTGGCAGAGAGGTCGGACTTGATAATCTTCGGAGGTCCCTTCCTAGCCCTAACACCCTGTGATCCAGTGCTTCCATTCAATGAAATTACAATGTGCAGAAGAGAGTAACATTGAGGTGAGGGGGTACCTCTGTGTTTTGGAGCAAAGAAAATGCTTTCTTGCCTTTTTTTTTTTTTTTAAAGTCCTCAGAAATCTAGTTCTTAGAATTCATATCCTCTGCAGTTCTCAGTGGGAATGGTTAATCTCCCATATCAAGTTCAGGCAGGCAAGCAAACAAAAAAAAAAAGTGACCCCCATAAGAAAGACTTAACTCACTTTGCTTTGTTCCTCTAGCTTTAAGTCAGTGCAGCACAGCAGCACATGATGAGGATCAGAATATTTCAGCTTAATGTTGTGCTTTCTGCTGGACTGATACAGTTTTCCAAGACTGGCCTTCAACTGAGCACTGAACTTCACCCATCTCTAAAACTGGCTTGTTACAGATTAAATAAAATATTGAAATCTGGGATGGGCAAAGACCTGTAAACTGGCAAACAGAATTTTCACATGAAGAGAAGGTCATTTATTATCTTTGCCACAGCTGACATATCTGCACAGAGGCCATCAAGCTACCACAGCACACCACAGCACTGCAAGGCTTCCTACTTTGAAGTTTTATCGAAGTTCCCAAGTGTACATGTGAAAATCATCACAACTAAATCTTATTAAAGGCCAGCCTCTGAACATGCTAAGCAATAACAAAGCAATTGTGAATGCCACTATGTTTCTTAACAATGAAGGAAAGGTTTCTTTAAAGTATGATTTATCATGGATCTTCAGAAAATACTTGTATGCCCAAGAATTCAGTTTATGAAGCAGCACTTAAAAAGTTAGCCATGGGAAAAGTAAGAGGGCTTTAAACTGACAAAACTGATATTTTCTTGGAAGTTATTAGAGTTGCTGTTTATCTTCCTTTTGTTATTTTTCCAATAAGCGTTGTTCAGTTACAAGCAGAATGAGTTTTGTGGCTGCAGTTCCTGTTGCAGTCTTGAGGTGCCATATGTGCAGGCTCAACTTGAAGGAATACTGGTATAGGTGATCCTGCTATGGCAGCAGGGTAGGACTAGATGATCTCTTGAGGTCCCTTCTAGCCCTTTAACATTCTGTGAGTCTGTAATTTTTCTAAAAGAACTGGATTACAAGAGTGGATGTGGAACTGCAAGGATGGGCTCAGAAGGACAACAGTGCTGTAGGCTGGCAAGCATGGTCCAGCATTGAGGAAAGTGATGGCTGAAGTAAGAGGAAGAGGGATCAGTTTAGGAAAAAAAAAATAAAATTAACTGTGTTCCTCTCAAAAAAAAAAAAAAAAAGCCATTTAAAAACTGGAGAATACCCAGCAGTGACACAGGTGGCCAAATAAATTTAAAATTTGTCCAAAAGTTTAATGAATACAGACTTTAGGAGTTATTAGTGCTTGCCTTAGGTCACCCTTTGCCCTTTAATTCTGACCCTTGGCTCAAGTTAAACATATTTAACTTATCACCTCCCAAAATCCCTCCTTAAAATTATTTTAATAACTCTCAGGAAGACCTCAGGTGGCACACACTTCAGGAGAAAATCTGCAACGCACCATTGAACTGTGGACACACACTTCTCAGTGCATTGCAAAAACAGAAGCAGTTGGGAGGGGAAATGAGGATTTAAAGAAAAATTAAGAAAAAAATTAGATGCGCATTCTCTTCTGTCATCTAGCTTTTACTTAATGAAAATGAGAGGAACAGGGCTTCATCCAGATCTGCTATAAATACCTTTTTTCCTTCATTAAGGGCATGCAAAAGCTCTTTAATGACAGTTTTATTTTCCTAAACTCCCATCTCTGTAAAAAAAACCCTAAGTTGTTTTACCTTCTTTTTTTTTAATACCTCCTTCTTCATGAAAAAGGCAACCAACAAACAAGGAAACAAAACCCAAGCCAAATCCTCTACTAATTACACATCACTTGTTTCTGAAGAGAAAAGCTGAAATGAGAAGGAGAAGGAAAAGATGACAGGTGAGTTAACATTCAGAAACCAGGCTGGGTAAAACACTAGACAAAACACTGCATCAGCATCTAATATTCTTGCCCTGATTCAGGGGCAGCAGAGTTACACCCTCACTCCAAGAATCTTCAGAAGATCCGAGGAAAACATTTGCTGGGAAAAATACCAGAGGAGCCTGGCTTTCCAAGTGATTCAAACACAGCTTTTTCACTACAAAGTGCCTTTTCAATTAAGAAGCTGGGAATCAGAGGAGGCTAAGATGTAAGGTAACGAGAGCAGGCATGACATGGCAGCCTTAGGGCTCTGTGGGATTTTCCTTCCACATTGGATTCAGCCCCTTGGAGGGACCTGCAGTGAATCTGATTGCAGGCGTTTGCTCTCTCCTCCCCTGCGCCTCAGCTCTCAGGTCTTGTGGGCTCTGTCATACCTTCTCTTCTGTTGTGCACACACCACCACCACAATTTCAGAGCTGTTCTTACCAGGAGTTGGGCAGTTTATTCTTTACGAAAATGACATAACTTTAATAACATAAAGCTAGGCCTGTTTCTAGTTGCTGAGAGATTAAATAAGGGAGGGATCATCTGAAAGTCTCTGTGAGCTGGGAAGGCAAAGCAACGACCTTTATTAGTAATGACCTGAGCCCTCTAGCAACAGACCTAGAAAACACTGATTAAGAGAAAATCCTGCTGCTTTCTACAGGCATATAAAGTAAAAGGAGTCTTTGAGGAAACAGAGAGGGGTATGACACAGGAGGAAATGTAAAAATGAATTATCTATAAAAGAAGGGATTTTTCTCCTCCTCTGTAGAAGATAATAAGAAATTAATCCAGAGCTATAAAAGCTTGATCATAGTTTCATAAAACATTGCTGCAGAAGCAGATCTTTACAAGGTAATGTTAACTGAATCTCACACTGCAAATTTGCAGGGGGGAGGGGGAAGAAAATTGGCAGTATCTTCCTTATAGGTATATTATAGGACACAAAAGTACACTTAAAATATCAACTGCCATGCCATCCTCAGAATAAATAATTAACCCTAATCTGTTTTGTGTCACGTGCCCACAAAATTGTAACGCAGGTTATAGAATCATAGAATTGCCAGGAACCTCAAGGATCATCTAGTTCCAACCCCCCTGCCATGGGCAGGGACACCTCACATCAGGTTGCTCACAGCCACATCCAGCCTGGCCTTAAAAAACTCCAGGGATGAGGCTTCCACCACCCTCCCTGGCCAACCTCTTCCAGTGTCTCACCACCCTGATGGGGAAGAACTTCTTCCTAACATCCAGTCTGAATCTACCCACTTCTAGTTTTGTTCCATTCCCCCCAATCCTATCATTACCTGACATGCTAAAAAGTCCCTCCCCAGCTTTCTTGTAAGCCCCGTTGAGATATTGGAAGGCCACAATCAGTTTTCCTCAGAGCCTTCTCTTCTCCAGACTGAATAGTCCCAACTCTCTCAATCTATCCTCGTAGAAGAGGAGCTCTAGATTATCCTTGTGGGCCTTCTCTGTGCACATTACAGCACGTCCAGATCCTTCTTGTAATAGGGATTCCAGAACTGGACACTGTATTCCAGATAGGATCTCACCAGAGCAGAGTAGAGGGAGAGAATCACCTCTCTTGACCTGCTGGCCACACTTCTCTTCATGCAGCCCAGTATATGATTTGCTTTCTGGGCTGCAAGTGCACACTGGTGGCTCATGTAACATCATAAGATATTGCCTATTTCTATGAATACTGTAGTTAAAGCTTTCCAAAGCCCCATCTTGCTTTTGTTATGTGAATACCAATTCCCTAGGTTGGAACAAAGTTGGGAAGAGCCACATGACATGAATGGTTGTCACAAGACACCTGTTCTGGGGGGTAAACCTTCTCATCTAATCCATGCCATTCCGGCACCACGATTTAAGAGCACTGACAACACATAAAGCTTTTTTTAAATAGTTACAGCTCAAAGCCATCATTAAGAGCTTTTGTGTTTGCATTTGTGAGAGGCAGTAGATCACAGAAGCATTCAGGTTGGAAAAGACCCTCAGGATCACCAAGTCCAACCATGAACCCTACTCTGCAAGGTTCACCCCTAAACCATAGCCCCTCTTTGTTCTGTCACTTAATTACCTGTGGGAAGAGACCAGCACCAACCTCTCCATGACATCCTTTCAGGTAGTTGTAGACAGCCATGAGAGGTCTCCCCCTCAGCCTCCTCTTTTCCAAACTAAACAGCCCCAGTCCCCAGATCACTCCTCATAAGATTTATTCTCCAGATTCTCTGCCCCCAGCTTCATTGTCCTCCTCAGCACTGGCTCCAGCACCTCCACATCTCTCCTGTATTGAGGTGCCCAAAACTGGACACAATACTCGAGGTGTGGCCTCACCAGAGCCGAGTACAAGGGGACAATCCCCTCCTTGCTCCTGCTGGACACAGCACTTCTAATACAAGCCAGGATGCCATTGGCTTTCTTGGCCACCTGGGCAAGATGCAACAAGAAAAGTGTGAAGAACACATTACAGAAACACTTCACTGGGAAAAGAAGTCAGAAGAAAATAAAAGACACAAACAACAGGGAAACTCCAGCATAATAAGGTGAGTGGATAAGAAATGGCAGCTAACAGCAGAATGTAAGAGTCCTTGCTCATCCACTACAAGATCATTTGGGGTTTGCCAACTGATGAAGAAGAGCAAAACCTTTTTTGTATTTGCAATGCAATCAAACTCTTCATTTTACCTCTTGAAGAAAGAGGGGATCCCCACTCTTACAACAAGCAAAGGGATTTCACAGCCTGGAAATTCACATTAAATTATCTGAAATCATGGAAAGTGAAATCTGAATCTCAGAAACATAACTCAGAGGCAGAAAATTAAAAGAGAGAAGGTGGCTGATTAGCACATTACTTCTTTTGCCTCAGATTTGAGGAACCACAAACAGAAACTGGAATGGAAAGATGAACAAACGCCAACCTTTCCAGAAGAGGATACATATTTGTTGCTTTTGAATTTTAGCCCATATTTGTACATATTAACATCCTCCATTCTCACCACAACTCCCAATCTTTGCAAGAGAATCTTGCAATTTTCTTCCTGATAGGGTGATGATATCTGGAACACCTCCTTATTATGTGTATACAGGAAGTGATGCCTATTTTTATACTGATGCCATACGACCTTACACCTGCCTGATTCAAAACTAAAGATCAGTTTATCTGACAAGTTTTTCACATCTATTTCAAAATAATATTTGTAGATGTATCTGTACAGAATACTTTAAGTAATCTGCTACTCCAAAAAGTTCAGTGCTTGCTGGCTTTCCTATCCACTTTGCCACAGCCTGCAGAACAGCATGAGAGCAGCCAAGCACCAGCCTGCAGGCAGAGCTCTGATAAAGGGGTTGGGAAATCTCAAGGAGCTCCCAGCAGCTGTGGCAGGAAGCACCAAAATGCCAAAAGGAGGGATGAGTTTGAGTACAAAGCTTAAACTCTCAAGAGAAAAGAAAAAGCATTAAGGACACAGCAAGTTTTCTGCTGAAATGCTCCTAAGTGAGCTCAGCCTTCCCTTGCCAGGCTGCTGCTCTGAACAAACACCACCCAGGTCAGGAAATGTTGTCAGCACTCAGTCCTCATTGCCATCCCAAGCACAGCTGTGCCTCTGCATTTTCGATATGGGATCATCGTTGTCAAATACAGTGGTGCCACTTGGCAGATGGGCAATGTGTCTGCCTTCTGTCCAAGGTAAAGCCTGCAAGTTTCTTCTCCATTAGAGAGCTGACCCAGACTCTCACACAGCTATCCCACTCTCTTCAGCCACCTCTCATTATGGAGAAACATCTGCTGCACAGATCTGGCTGTTTTCAGCTGGGTGCATAGGGCTATATACTCACTCAGCTGATAACCTACTTGCTTTCCAAGGTATTCCTAGTGAGGGTGGGCATCCACTTGCTTCCCATACTTCTACTGAATATCCAGGACAGCCAGCTTCCTAAAAATTCTCAGCTTCTTGCAGAACAAAGAAGGTTAAGTTGCACCCAAGTAACTGGACCAACATAGCACCAGAGAGGATACTCCAAACTGGCTGCACAATTTGGGGTTAATCTAATTTTTTGTGATCAGGCTAGCTTGCTTTTCACCTGGGATAACTCTAAACAAGCTGGAGAATAACTTTTAAAGGAAAACCAAAATCCTTTTAGAGAGCTTAAACCTCTTAATTTCCATTGAAAACAATTATCTGCACTGATGGCCTACTGAAGTAAATGCCATTTGCTGATCATTGCCAGCACCCAGAGTTGTAAAAGCCTAATTACATGGTTATTTTTAAGGATTGTTTTTCAAATTAAAAAGACAGATTGATGTAGATGAACCAAAAATTTGACTGTAAAAGCCTTTATTTAAAAAAATGGCATCCATAGCTGCAATTTTATTTTTTTTTTTGGTAGTGCAATAAGATATTACAGCTCAATTTAAATAAGCTTTTAAACTCAGGTTTTATCCATGCCCACAAAACACTGTAATGGGACACATCACCTTCCTTCTTTTTCAGCTGCAAATTCAACATATACTGAGTCATGGTAACATCTATCTCTCCAAAAGCACCAGGATTGGGAGCACCTCTACTTTCTGTGTGCACTAAGAAGTGAGCAGTGTGTATGGCTGGCTATACAGATGTGTTAGCACCTGAGAAATGCAAAAACAACCAAACCAAAACAAACAAACAAACCAACCAACCCAAAAAAACAAACCCCAAATTTACAACAGATGGCAAGGAACAAAGAAATCAGATTCCTAAACAAATCTCATCTTCTCTCTGAAGTGGTTTTACTCTACTAAGCAATAACCTAGGTCACGACAATTTCTAACAAGAATGGAAGGGTTCTAGAACATCCTGGATGGATGAATAGCCACATTAGAAAATCCTGCATCCTGCTCAAAAAATACAAAATAATCCAACCAAAAGCACAGAGACTGATTGAGTGACCCCATAGCTTTTGTACCATTTCACAGCTGTGGCTCTTTCAAGATATTTTGCTAATTAAAAACTGCAATTTCCTATTTTTATTAACAAATACTTTTAAAAGAGCTATTGGAAGAGTAGTGTCATCTAGAGTTTCTTTCTGCTTATTTCTCCTAAACCCAAAAGGACACTGCTGGTCTCATCTGGGACAAAGCTCAACATCTCTGCCCACTCTTTCCTCAATGTTCACCACATTTTTCCCATGCTTGTTATTAATTATTTGACATTTGCTGGTTTGTCATGTATGCAATTAGGATGAACTATTATATATCAGCCACAAAATGATCAGGGGGTTGGAGAACCTCTAATACGAGAACAGGTTGAGGGAGCTGGGGGTGCTCAGCCTGCAGAAGAGGAGACTCTGGGGAGACCTAATAGCAGCCTGCCAGTACCTGAAGGGGGCTACAGGAAGGATGGAGAGAGACTGTTTGCAAAGGGCTGCAGTGACAAGATGAGGGACAATGGCTTCAAACTATAGCAGAGCAGATTGAGATTGGATGTTAAGAACCAGTTCTTTACTATGAAGGCAGTGGAACACTGGAACAGGTTGCCCCAGGGAGGTGGTTGAGGCTCCTTTCCTGGACATGTTCAAGGTGAGGCTGGATGAGGCCCTGGGCAACCTGATCTAGTTGGGGATGTCCTGCTGACTGCAGGGAGGTCAGACTGGATGAGCTTTGGAGGTCCCTTCCAACCCAGACCATTCTATGATTCTATGATATTCTTCTATAGATACATAGAGTATACTGTAAGGCTGTTACTGACTAGCACCCTAACTTGAAAACATCAATGAAGTTTAATTAAAAGTCATTTCAGCCTTGTTTTAACTACTGTTAGGAGGGAAGCATGTTACAAACAACCTATTGCTTTACGAGTTATAATTCAACCATTACACTACTGAAATGAGAGATTATAACCAAAAGCAGTATAATGCTAGACCAGCACCCCCTGCAAGCCATTATTACAGACACACAGAAATTGTGGTGCTTGTCCTCAACAATTTGCAATACAAGTGTAAGAGACTCATGCAGAGTACAAGGGGTAAGAGCATGAGGAAATAGCTCATAGCAACAGAGAGAGACCACAGCATACCAGCTACTTAACCTTAGTTTAACTAAACTGCAGGTTTTATTCAGTGGAGAAAGCTATTCCAATGCTACTGCTAGTAAAAATTAAATCCTTTCCTAGGTACACCTTTTATAATCAATTTGCTGATTCTCAATGCTGCAGTATCCAAGCATTCTGCCATTCATCCTGCTTTGCTTCCTGCAAACTGTGGCAATTTTTACAAAATGTATCACAGCTGCAAGTAGAGCAGAATATAAGCACATGGTAAGGAGAAAAAAAAAAGGCATCCTTTTACAAATGAAAAATTTATTTTCCCTTTGTTGTCTTTGTTACATTTCATTATCACTAACAAACCCCCAAATTAGCAGTGTGCAGCTGGTCTAGCTGCCAGCAGGATCTTTTTTTCTTCCATAGAATGGAAGATTCCTGGTTTCTAAAAAGACAAAGTTCACTTTCACTGGCTGAGTGAAAAGGGTAATGATGATTTTGGCAGTGGTTGGATATGAAATCATAATTTCATTCTTTTTATAGATAATCTGACTAATCCCTTACCAACGTTTATCATTTTTCTCCACCTATCATCCTTCTAAAAGCTGACAGTTTGGAAAGCACACTAAAACCAAGCTTGATAACAGTACTCAGTACTTCACCTCCCAGCTGAACATGCTCCAGCCAAATACTACTATCACAGGTGAAGAACATTTGCTGTAATTCTAATTAACAGGGACTAAGCCCAAATGTGCTCAGATCTCCAGGCACAAGCACAAAGTTTGATGGCTACAGACACTACCATGAGCTGAGATTACTGCTTTTGCCTCAGTAATGTTGCATTACTCAAGTGCTTACTCACAGAAAACCAAAGGATGTCACATGAGATGGAAGCCCCACAGTGTGCACAAACTGAGCTTGCCCCAAACATGGGCATTTGGTCACCCAGCAACCTCCCAGCTGTGCTTCCACATTTCAAGGGAGACTGCCTTCTCCCTTAAGGGACAGCACAGTACTTCACAGCCTTCCCTCATCCTCATTCAGCCACTGGCACGGGCTTTGGGAAGGAAGCTGTTTTTCTTTTGGAGGGTCAGTGTTGATAACCACCAACATGGTAAATCTCCTGTGCTGGAGTAGTAGGCAGGAGACCCTAGCAGTATCATAATTGGCATGAAAGCATTAATTGACTTGCAGGTGAGAAGTCCAGGAGCAGGCTGAAAAATATTTCTACCTAGTAATCTTGAGATAAGGTCATTTTGCATCAGAAAAAGCTTCTGAGTTGAAAATTTCCCTGATCCAACTCACCAAAATACTATCCACGGGTGGGCAGTGTTCACATCTCACTCATCAAATCTGCAGTTTCTCCCCTGAGTACAGATTAGCAAGACCCTGCTCTGCCATGTTATTCATTTATTTTGGAGATGTAACAGTGCCTAGGAAGTGAGAACTACTGTAATTTGATTCTTTTCCCATAAACTGCATTGTGTGCTGTATACAATACTGCACAAATCCTCCACAGAAAACACTGAAATACTAAATAAATTGATTTTCTTTCTCAGGGAAAACTTGTTAACCACAAAGAATTATACAGAAGGAAACAAGGACTGAAAATTCTGTAGGAATCAGAGCATGCACGTAACAAGTTGTGCATCTTACAGTGCAAATGATTCAGAGTTCACACAGTGTCACAGTACATTAGAGGTTGGAAAGGACCTCCAGAGATCATCAGGTCCAACCACCCTGCCAGAGCAGGATCACCCAGGGTAGTCTGCACAGGAATGCATCCAGGTGGGTTTGAAAAGTCTCCAGAGAAGGAGATTCCACAACCTCCCTGGGCAGCCTGCTCCAGGGCTCTGTCACCCTCACTGTAAAGAAGTTTCTCCTCATGTTGAGATGAAACCTTCTACGTTTAAGCTTGAACCTGTTGTTCTTGTCTTATTACTGTGCACCACCAAAAAGAGATTGGCCTCCTCCACTTGACATCCACCCCTCAGATATTTACAGACATTGATCAGATCCCCTCTCAGCCTTCACCTCTCAAGACTAAACAGCCCCAGAGCTCTCAATCTCTCTTCATAGAGGAGATACTCAAGTCCCCTAATCATCCTCATGGCTCTCCATCGGATTCTCTCCAGCAGGTCTCTGTCTCTCTTGAATTGAGGAGCTCAAATTGGACACAATATTGCAGGTGTGGTCTCACCAGGGCAGACTAGAGGAGGAGAAAAACTCCCTAGCCCTGCTGGCCACACTTTTCTTGCTGCACCCCAGGATCCCATTGGCTCTCTTGGCCACCAGGGCACATTGCTGTCCCATGCAGACCTTGCTGTCCACTAGGACTCCAAGGTCCTTCTCCAGGGAGCTGCTTTCCAGCAGGGCAGCCCCTAACCTGTACTGGTGGCTGTTGGTATTCCTCCTCAGTTGCAGAACCCTGCACTCGTTCTTACTGAACTTCATGAGGTTTGCCTGCACCCAGCTCTCAAGATCTTGTTGGATGGCAGCACAGCCTGACTGGGTGTCAGCCATCCCCAATGTAACCTCCCTCCCCCAAGTTCTCTGTTATCAGCAAAATTCCTGAGGGTAGACTCAATCCCCTCATCCAGACCTACTGAATAAGCACCACACTCCTTTTATTAAAGATCATTAAGGGTGCAAATAATTTATACCTAAAATAATGCCTTTATACATATTATAAGAGATCACCTTAGAGCAAGCTCCTTCCTCTGCTTCTAGAAAGTCTTATCACCTACACCAGTTCAGAGGTTATAGTAGGTGGTGTGCCCCTGGTTACTGGCATGAGAACTTGGCCCTGGGCCCTAACTTAGAATCATAGAATTGTTAGGGTTGGAAGGGACCTCAAGGATCATCCAGTTCCAACCCCTCCCACCATGGACCAGGACACCTCATACTAGATCAGGTTGCTCAGAGCCACATCCAGCCTGGCCTTAAAAACCTCCAGGGATGAGGCTTTCACCACCTTCCTGGGCAACCTGTTCCAGTCTTCCAGACTTACAGTCACGTCAGAATCTTAAGGCAAGTGAATAAGAGCAGATGGAAGCAAAAGTATTATTTATTGGACTGAGCACTCCCAAACATTGAGATTCTCTTCTTTAGATTGAAAATGCTCGTCTTCCTCCCACACCCCTGTCGGTGGTCTGAACAAACATTATTTCCCTGCAAACCAATTACTACTCCCTAGATCTACAAAACTGGGAATTGTAAGGAAAAGTAGCATATGTTACTGTATTATTAACGCCTCTTTATCAAACCCCAGTAGGAAGAACAAGTATAAGATCAACTACAAAAAGTTTGAGTCTGAGTTTCCAGTGGAAATTCAGAGACAGACTGTCCTTAGGGCTTTCAGTTTTTTCAACTGCTTCACACATCATTATGCAAGCTTCTTGTTTGAACTGCTTAATAATTTTCTTCTGCAATACTTTTCGAGAGATTGATCAACCAAATGTTCTCAGTACAGGTCTGCTCTGCTCTTTCATTTTGCTCATTAGAAAAAACGAGAGGCACCGTTTCTACTTTTTTTAGACCTTTTTGCTTTTCTCACAATGTAATTGCCTTTCCATTACCAAGAATGCAAATAGGACTCAGCTTCCTCTTTTCTGATGAAAAGTTAATTTTGCCATTTCTCATTTCAAAAGAAGTGTTTACTTTGTCATAAATTTCACAGAAAAGTAAACAAAGTTGTTATTTTCCCCCCAATTCACTTATTCCTCAGAAGGAACTGATCTATTTCCACAACCTCACAAAACTGGTGGGGATACTTCATCAAGCTTCTAAGGTACAAGAGACCTAACTATATTTTCAGTGTATTTTTGGCTAATTCTACTCCCACATTGACTTAATTTTTATTAAACATAAACCCTGACACAGCAACAACTGTCATATACTTTTTGTTACATCAGAGAGGAAACAATGACTATTCATGTTTGTCACTGTAACAACAAATTCAGTCATTTACATGGAAAAACTAACAGGGAAAGAATCATCCTAAAGCTCCACAGCCAAGGGCATCATTTTCTTCCACCCACCATATAGCATGTTTTAAAGGAACAGGCAGCCCAAAGCCAACTGCTTTTCTATGGAAGCATTTCTACAGCAACACTTGCTGGGCAACATTTGAAACTTTCCAAGACACACCAAAGACCTGAAGAAGGTAGATGTAATCAATACTTAGCAATTTTTACTTTGGTTAAATAACACACATCTAACTCAGGAAAGTCAATTTCCTTCCCACAAAATACTTCACAATTTTGAGGGGAAAAAAAAAAATGTTTCTTCAGCTGAAATAAAAACCTAACTGTGCATCTCTATGTATCCCTTTCTTCTCAGGCAATATTTCCTGGCTTATCCTCCAAAATCCACCCTCCTCCCGTTTCCTTCCCTAGGGGTGAGCTTTTCAAGGTTGCTTGACTCCACAGCTAGCAAGCTCTGGGAGCAGGCAGACACAACTGCAGCAGCTTGTGCCGACAGAAATGAGGATAGCTGTGTAGGCTAACTGGGGTGTGGGGGACCAAAAAGGGGAAAATAAAAGGTTCAACTAGCTGTATCAGGAGAATGAGGTCAGAATCATTGAATCAGTCAGGGTTGGAAGGGACCACAAGGATCATCCAGTTCCAACCCCCTTCTTCCATGGGCAGGGACACCTCACACTAGATCAGGCTGGCCAGAGCCTCATCCAGCCTGACCTTAAGCACCTCCAGGGATGGGGTTTCCACCACCTTGGGCAACCCATTCCAGGCTCTCACCACTCTCATGGTGAAGAACTTTTTCCTTACATACAGTCTGAATCTCCCCACTTCCAGCTTTGTTCCATCCTCCCTAGTCCTGTCACTACCTGATATCCTAAAAAGTTCCTCCCTAGCTTTCTTGTAGCCCCCTTCAGATATTGGAAGGCCATGAGAAGGTCACCTCAGAGCCTTCTCAAGCACATTCCATGGCTCTTGGTAACATTGGAGAGTTCATGATAGCTACCTCACAGCATTCCACTACATATTTGTAACACACAAATGCAAATAAGCATATCTGACAGTAGCATCACAGATCCATTATGCTGTTATCAATCCTACTTTTTTGCCTTACACTAGGTCATTTTCAAACCATTAGAGAGAGAGAGAGAAGCAGCACTGGGCTGTAAAAATACCTTCTGACAGCAATATTCAAAAGCCATGCAGACTGGAAATGCAATAATATCTGAGTACTTCACTTCACTGGACCCGCTCCATCAGGTCCATATCCTTCCTGTATTGAGGGCTCAATATAGGAAGGACATGGACCTGATGCAGTGGGTCCAGAGGAGGGCCACAAAAATGACCTCTGCTACAAGGACAGGCTGAGGGAGCTGGAGGTGTTCAGTCTGGAGAAGAGGAGGCTCCAGGGAAACCTAATAGTAGCCTGCCAGTACCTGAAGGGGGCTACAAGAAGGATGGAGAAAGACTGTTTACAAAGGCCTGCAGGGACAGGATAAGGAGGAATGGTTTCAAACCAGAGAAGAGAAGATTTAGACTGGGTATCAGGAAGAAGTTCTCTACTATGGGGGTGGTGGAACACTGGAACAGGTTGCCCAGGGAGGTAGTTGAGGCTCCTTTCCTGGGGATATTCAAGGTGAGGCTGGATGAGGCCCTGGGCAACCTGATCTAGTTGGGGATGTCCCTGCTGGCTGTGGGGAGATAGGACTGGATGACCTTTGGCAGTCCCTTATGGTATGGACCATTCTATGATTACTTTCTCCAAAACCAACTGAAAGAAAGATTTTCTTTTCCCTTCATTTCCTTAAAGTACTGTTTCCTTCCACTTCTGCCAATTACATTGGACTGGTGGCAAAATACTGCACTCTTAAAAATCCTTATCCTTGAAAAACAGAACTCCAATGGCTTGCTTAAAAGAAACCACATTGAAATCCCTTAAGTTGAGGTTACCACTGCTTTATACTGCTCTGCCTGATGGCTCCCAAGGTTCACCATAATCATCTTGCAAGAGAAGGGACATTTAAGCAATATCTTCCTTTGCAGGTTTTAATTACTGAAAGCATATGCAAAGTACAGGGCAGGTATCTGACATGCAATATGCAATCACTCTCAGCACTAATTAGTCCTCTGTTGACTTTGTTTTGCAAATAAAACCAGAGAGCAGTATACATTTCCCACTTTCCTGTCCCTCCTCTTTCTTCCTTTCCCTAGGGCTGCAGAGTTATCTGACTGAGTAATCACAATTCAGACAGTGTAGCTATAAGCAGAGAGTCAACCTCAGGCTAAAGCTTCTGCATTTCCTGCTGCCTGCCTGTGTTTTTCTTTCTGCTTTTTACTAGAACAGGGGGGCTGCTCATTGTGCATATATTATAGATTAAGAAAGTGTTACACATGGAAATGAAAGAAAATAAAGGACACAAATGGCTAATTTGCAGCCCCTCTTCCACCAAAACTATAACCCTCTGTCACATGAAAATGTGTCACTGTCATGGGTTGAGTTGAATTTGCTGATGTGTCTATTCAGTACCATGCTGGATGTCATGATCCTGGGCTGCATCAAAAGAAGTGTGGCCAGCAGGTCAAGGGAGGTGATTCTCCCCTTCTGCTCCACTCTGGTGAGACCACACCTGGAGAACTGCATCCAGTTCTGGAGCCTCTATTACAAGAGGGATATGGACATGCTGGAATGTGTCCAGAGAAGGGCCACCAGGATGATCAGAGGGCTGGAGCTCCTCTCCTATGAGGACAGACTGAAAGAGTTGGGGCTGTTCACTCTGGAGAAGGCTCTGAGGTGACCTTATTGTGGCTTTCCAGTATCTGAAAGGGCTACAAGAAAGCTGGGGAGGGACTTTTTAGGCTATCAGGTAATGACAGGACTGGGGGGAATGGAACAAAGCTGGAAGTGGGGAGATTCAGGAAGAAGTTCTTCCCCATGAGAGTGGTGAGAGCCTTGAATGGGTTGTCCAGGGAGGTGGTTGAGGCCCCATCCCTGGAGGTGTTTAAGGCCAGGCTGGATGAGGCTCTGGCCAGCCTGATCTAGTGTGAGGTGCCCCTGCCCATGGCAGGGGGGTTGGAACTAGATGATCCTTGTGGTCCCTTCCAACCCTGACTGATTCTATGATAGCTTCAAAATGAAAGTCTGGAGCAAAACATCATGGGGCTTGAACTTCAGACTGTAACAGGAGAGGCTTCCTGGTCAGTTGCTGCTTCTGGTTTCCAGCTTCAGAGTGTTGGCCTTTTCTGCTGGGTTGGCTATTGCATGCTTGGGTAGAGGGAACTGTTTTATCACTGGCTTCTGCTGCTGCTTCTGAATTTGCTGCACATTTCCTGCAGATAGGCTAAGGCAACTGTGCATTGTATTATCTCAGGAAATTCTTTGTCTCAATCCATTTTTTTGGTGTCACTTTCACTCCCATCTGTGTGGGGGGTTTGTGAGAGTGGGCTGTATTAACTCAGAACAGTCACATTAGGAAATAGAATTTCAAATGAGCATAAGGAGGTAGGAAGAAGATTTTTCTTCATGAGGACATTCAAGTGACAGCAGAGGCTGCCCAGTCAGGCTCCACCATCCTCAGCCTTGCAGGTTTTAAAAACCCAGAAGGAAAAAATCTCTGAGCAACCTGGCCCGACCCCAGAGCTGACCCTGCCTTGAGCAGGAGGTCAGACAGGAGAGCTGAGGTCCTTTCCAACTTCAGTTATCCTCTAATCCCTGAATCAGAGGACAGCCGTAGACATCTGCAGAGTGAAAACTAAGATTGTAGATTTTTCACATTTTTTAACACTCAACAGAATTGTTGTAATCTGCCTAAATCAATTTCTGCTGGTGTTTGCTGTTGGAGGTCAGTTTTGTACACGTTTGCATGTAAATTAATGTTAATTTGTGAGCCAGAAGTCCTGAGCACTTATATTTTGGAAGCAATACTTTCAAGTGCTCTGCAGAAGCGAGTAGCCAAAAGCACCTAACAAATCAAACCCTCAGAAAGTCTCATGAGGCCTTACAAGTACTGTAACCAAACTTTGCTTTAATGAAGCAATAGGAACCACGTAGGAAACTCATGCTCAGCAGCGAGATGGTAACCGTTTTGATGGCCTCCAATGCTACCTCATGAGGCTACTTATTACAGTGCATGGGAGAATGAATGGACAAGGGAAAAATATCTGAGAGGGAAATTCAGGAAGTGGGAAAGAATTGCTTTAGGAAATGCTGAGAAGGATCATGCCTCGCTCAGATTATTTTAGTTTATGCCACTAGAAATTCCAGCTATGTGGCTGCTTGCAAAGTTCATCTCTGCATCAAAAATGATTTCTTGCAGCCAAAAAGCGTTAGTGACTCTTCCTACCCATCCTTGTAGGAAATACTCCCACACTAACTGGAAGGGACACATCCTTCTTTCTTCCAGATGAGTGCTGTGAACAGCAGCACTACAGGGCCGTTCCCTCTCTCTCTGTCACAACTCACCTTTTCCCAGGCACGCAGAGAGGACAGACCCAGCTCCACTACAGTCATCCCAGATCTGCAGACTTGTCAGCTAATACAGTCAATGGTGAGCATAGCTAAACAGCTTGCAGGCATTGACCCAAGTCAGTAAGACCTCTGGACCTAACTCAAGCCACAGCAGAAGCAGCTCCAGGACATTTGCACTGTGTTCCAGAAACTAGATCATCCCCCCCCCACAGGATGAAACAGAGAGATTTTGCATAAAGTCCAGATCTGGACTGTCTGCCCTTCAGAAGCTAAAAATTGTCACTGGACCTGTGCCATCTGTTCCATAGGCATCTTGGCAGAACAAAGCAACAGTACACTCACCAGTGCCTGAACTACCTATGATTTTCTAGGTTATTTTAGCCTTCCATTTTTCCAGTTGTTGGAGATCTGCCTATGTTAGATTTGATACACAAAGTTACAATGCATCTCCAGAAGAAATTAAGAAAAGCCTTCCTGAAAACTCCCTGTCTTGTTCAGATCCAGGGTTGTCTTGTAGCTGAGGGAGCTGGATTCAAATCTCTGGTTCAAGACTGGGCTATCCAAGGCTTTTAGCCAGCCCTTCACATCATAAATCAGTGCTGCAGCCATCTCCAGTAGGAAACCACAAGTATCCCACTGGTTAGACAGTCCATCTCCTCAACATCCAAGTATGCCTCCTGACAGACACAGCCAGAGAATATCTCCTAGACTATACCTTAGATGATGCAGCAAAAAAAGATAAACTATTGTTAAAAAGCAAATTTTTGAGACTCTTCAGATGCAAGCATGAAGCTGCTTGCCATCATAATAACAGGGGGCCTGACTTCAGCATGATGAGCAAATGGCTAGGGAAAAAACATGTCTTCAGGATTTGCTGGCAACCAAGTAAGGCAAAAATCTCCAAGTATCTAAATGACAGATACAAGGCACCTCACTCCTTTCTTTAGACGTGAAAGTCTACTACATAGTTAGCTTTCAGCAATCAAGATTGCTCTGAATGTGTAACAAACTAACAAGAGAGAGAAGTTTATAAGTATGACCACAGGAGAAAGGTTTCTGAGCAGTCAAGCTCTTATTCCAGGTCTGATTCACACTACTTCTGCAGACGTCTGCTTCTTACCTGTAATTTGTCTACGTCTAGTGTTTTCATCTGCAAAGGGAAGGTAGCACTTGTTAAACAGAGGTGCAGCAAAATCAGCACTCAGTTATCATTTTCAAAGCTTTTGCTGAAAATGGATGACTTGCTATCTCTCAAAACATGCACCACGATGGGGCCTGACCTAAAGTTGTGCCAATGATGCACTTGGAAAAATTAAGTAACTGTGAAGAACTGGAGTGGTGTTAATCAGACAGTGACCACCCTGAGCTTAGTTTTGTGCTGTCAACCTACCTAACTGCACACAGGAGAACACTTTGTGTTGCAGAGGTCTTCACAAGGTTTCGAGGAGATAATGGACTTATGCTCCACTGGAACATGCTCAACAAAAGGCCAGCAAGATGATTCCCAGGGGTTGAAGCACTTTCTTTGTGAGGAAATACTGCGTCCAGTTTTGGGCTCCCCAGTTCAAAAAAGAGCTGCTGAAGAGAATCCAATGGAGAGCCATGATGATGATTAAATAACATGAGCATCTCCCCTGGGAAGAGAGACTGAGAGCCCTGGGACTGTTTAGTTTGGAGAAGATAAGACTGAGAGGGGATCTGATCAATGTCTATCAATAGCTGAGGGCTGGGGGTCAAGTGGAGGGGGCCAGGCTCTTTTTAGTGGTGCACAGTAATAAGACAAGGAACAATGGAGACAAAATTGAACATAGAAGATTTCACCTCAACATGAGGAGAAACTTCTTTACAGTGGAGGGTGACAGAGCCCTGGAGCAGGCTGCCCAGAAAGGTTGTGGAATCTCCTTCCCTGGAGACTTTCAAAAGCCACCTGGATGCATTCCTGTGCAGACTACCCCAACTTGAGGGTCTCTTGAGGTCCCTTCCAGCCTCTGATATACTGTGATCCTGTGAAAAGCTGAGGAAAGCAGACTTGTCCAAGGTGAAGAAGAAAAGGCTTTGGTGGGTTATAACAGCAGCCTTCCAATATCTGAATTGCACTGTGACAGCTTTCGCTAACCTCCTTTCCAACCCTGTCAGATCAGAGGCAGTATTTCACAGAGTAGTGAGATACTGATCCACAGGAACCTCCTTCACTGCTTGATAAGAAAAGACATCATGTCTTCAGATGTGATGGGGAGAGGTGGAGATGCCTGCCTTGATCAGTGCTTTCACATATGAGAGAAAGAAAAGCAGAGAATAAACAAACAGGGCCTTGCATCAAACTTCACTCTCACATCCATAACACCAAGTCCCAAAGACTCTCTTCTCAAGGATATTGGGGGGTGGGGGGAGTGGTGTCTTGTCATGTTCCTGCTTGTATCATGCAGACATGAAAAGACACAAATTCTTATGATTTGCTACAGACATTTTTACTTCATAGACCTCTGGCAAATATCTCCTCAGCTGGAGGGAAAAAAAACCCAACCAAACAAATAAAACCCCCACTCTTCAAGTCATCATCTTGCACACATCTCATTATAGCAGCTTTTCCACTGAAATTCATGCATGCTGATGACAACACTGCAACATCCACATGTCATCTGAGCTCTTTATAGCTACTCTTTCATTTAATGCATCTCATCTGCCAGTTTTTATTTTTTTTCTTGCGTGTTTTGTCTGGTTTACCATGTTATCATTTAAGTCTTTATCTATAAATCAAGCTGATATATAAACCTCTTTGTCATCTTTTGTTTTGCAACAGATGTACAGTAAGCAGACATGGCTTCTGAAAAGGGAAAAAAAAATGAGAACAAAACCACAGGCTGAGGTATGCATGGGAGTTAAAAAAAAAAAAAAAAAGGGGTTTCTTACTGAACCAACGGCACAGAAGGATGTTTACAAAAAGAATGTGAGAGGTGAAAAAAAATAATGTGATGAGGACACAGTTTAGATGCAAATGTGATTTCTTCCTCTCTATAATCAGGCCAAGGGTAGCAAGCTGAGGAAGTGCCACATGGAAGAATTAGGGCTGAACGATTTGCAGGAGGCTTCTAGGATACTGAAGTGACAACTCAGTTGTGTAAACAAAGGAACCTAAGGCAGATTTCTTCTGTGTTAATGAGCTTCCAATGACAAGCTCTGAACTTTGCCAACACACTCAGACTTCTCCAACCCCTCTCATGACTCCTGTGACACCATTGCTACTAGGAAGACCGTTAAGTTCACAGATTCACAGATCACATTGGGTTGGAAGTGACCCTCAAAAGTCATCTTGTCCAACCTCCCTGCAGTGAACAGGGACACCTCCAACTAGATCTACAGCCATAACAAGTCTGATCTTGAATGTCTCTAGGGATGGGGACTCAACCACACCCCTCAACCAAAGTTGTAACTACATAGTTTTTCTTCTCTAAGCAGTAACAGAAAATACACAGCTTAGCCACTGTCCAGCTCAGAAGGCTTCAGAACCCCTGAGTGCTGATGGAAAGCGTTTTCTGCACAGTCCAGGGTGCCATTTTTCTAGGTTTGCTTACACTGCTGACACTATGAATTGTATTTACTATTACCATTCCTCTTCTGGAGGACTCTTTCACCCTGGAGAGTCAAGCTGATCCAAAACACATAGCACAGATTCCTCTCAGCAAATGGGCAGATCCTGTGGGGCAGTGCTGTAAAAGACCTACAGTCCAGTACATCTGGCTTTGGTATGGACAATGTCCAAAGCAAAGGCACACCACAAAAGGTCAGACATCTCAATGGAGATTTGAGGTACCTGGGGTTTTAGTGAATATGGGAGGGAGAGGAGAAAATAAAAACACTTGACATGACTCAGGTTATGAAAAAAAGCATCTGTGAGACTCTAAAACAGATGAATTGTGCCAACAATTTTGCCCCAGGTATTAAGTTATGTTCTCCTGAGCGTTTTGAGCACAAAACTCTTGCTTCCTAAAACAGAGGCTTGAGACCTGCTGTAGGCCTCTCTAGGGAACTAGCTGTGAGCATAAGGTGAGAAGGCACAGGTGAAAGTATCCAGCACAGTAGGAAATCAGGACCCTACTGTCTGCAGCTATTCAAGCCTGGTATGTGGCAGCAGTCATTGATATATCAACCAGCAGCAAAGACCTGAATGAGACAATAGCAGCACTCAGTACCACAGGGGGAAATGAGAGAAAGAGAGCAACTAATCTAATAATTACTTGATTGCAGAAAGGAAAAATATCACTTAAAAAAAAAAAATCTTCACTGAACTGAGAAACAGAAGCCTACCAGTTTCTGAAAGATTCAAATTAAAATGCTTCAAGCTTTGCTTTCAGGCACTGCAAGACACCTGCTGGTAACAGGCCATTGCTGGACTTCCCTACATCTGGAAATTCTGCATCCAAGCTGATGCAATACATGGTACTTTTTCTGAGAAGAATACTTTTTTCCTCAAATCTCCACAGCACAAGTCAGGCTCTTCTCAACGATGCCCAAAGACAGCACGAGGGGCAATAGGTGGAACCTGAGGCATAGGAAGTTCCATGGAAACATGAGGAAAGATTTTTTCCCTGTGAGGGTGACAGAACACTGGAACAGGCTGCCCAGGTCATCTGTGGAGTCTCACTCTCTACAGATACTCAAAACCTGCCTGGCTGTGTTCCTGTATGATCTGGTCTAGGTGCTCCTGCTCTGGCAGGGGGGTTGAACTGGATGATCTTTTAAGTCCCTTCCAGCCCCTAACATTCTGTGTTTCTGTGCAATTAAGGCACAACAGCAAGCATCTCAAACTGAGAGGTCATGCTATAGGGCAGCTTATTCCACAGTAGAAAAGATAATCATCTCAGAGTACTTTGCAAAACCTCAAAATATGCTTATTTGGCTATCCAAAAAATCAATACTAACACGTCCACCCTCCAGCCAAGCTAAGCAGGATTCACTGCAATATGTTTTTACTACTGTGTTAAAAAAAAAAAAAAAAAAAAAAAGTAAGGAAAACTTTGTCAGGCTGAAGGTTTTCATTTAGGGAGTACAAAGTGAAGAAATACTACCTTGTATACATCTGATTCTCTATAGTTATTAACCTCTCTGGAAGCTGTATGTAGTGGTGCTTTGTAATAAAAGACTCCCAGAGGAACAACAATCTGAGGTTTCTATTCCCCTCTTCCCCCCTCCCAGGTCTGCCTTACTTCTATAGGTTTTGTAACAAATTTTTCCCTTGATTACTTAATGCATAACTCTCACTGAAATCAGTCAACAGGTTTTGCATATATATCTCCAAAGGGAAAGGAGAGATGATAGTGTTGGATTTTCAGAAGCACACAGTACTGACTCCTTTTCTCCCACTGAAGTCAAAAGGAACTTTATCACTGTCTTCCAGTAAGGAGCACAGATAGTGTCCTTGTGAATGCTTAGGAAAAAATCTCATATCTAACTTGCACATGTTACCAACTCAATATTGCCATAGGGCAAAGAGACAAAAGTCTTGGGCCTGTTTCCTTTCCAGGATACAACTTCTGCACAAAGCTACTATAGCAGTAAAGAAAAACAGCAGCTGAAAGTAAACATCCTGTGTTGAAAAGAGAAAAGTAAGCCTTAGTTCACACAGATTTTCCAATGCACTTTGACTGACTATCCACAAAATCTTTTAGAGGAATACTAAATTGCATCATATATTTCAATATCCTCTCTTTTTCTCAGGAGAAGGATTCTGCACTAAGCTATGCAGACATGACCACCTCACACCTTCCCAAGAACTGCGTATCAGTATCCAACAACTACTGTTACATCACTGTGCTTCCATATACCCTAAGCTGATCTCCAGGCAAAAAAAAGCAACAACCTAGTTTTGCACTCCACATTCTTCAGTCCTACAGCATTTGCTGGAGCACAGGAATTCAAATTCTGTGTAAGCTTTTAAATCTGCTGCTAGTTACAGCACATAATCATTAAGACCTGTATGTATTAAGGCTGAACACCATCTGAAACCAGGACAACACCTCTAGTATTCCAGCTAAGATGCTATCTTCTTTTAACCCAACTTTCAGATCCAAGGTGACTTGACATTTAAAGGAAATGCCTTTGAGTTCTCTCTCTCTTTTTTTTTTCTTTTTTTAAACACAATTTCCACTAATTTACAATTCAATATGTGAGCAAAATAAGCTACTTCTCAATTAGGCTCTAATTTAGCCAGGGTCCTTTAGCTCACTGATGAAAATTGTCTAAGCTGAGATTATTGTTTACTGCAAGTGTTAATGCTTCATTGCCTGATCTGCTTATAGTTCTCTCTCTTGTACAAGAAATTGACCCAGTCTGAACACCAGTTCTGCAGTTATTCATTCATCACTTCTTGTTAACCACTGAATAGCAGTTTGCTACTCACTGCCATCCAAACTCCCAAGCCCTTTTGTGTCCAGTGACTAATTCTACCATCTATCCCAGACTGGCTAATGAAATGTACCTGGCTTTTGGGTGGTACTGTGTCACAAAGCCTTCCTGAAATCATAATACGTTATATCTTCTTCTTTAGCCCTGTCAAGTCTCATTGACCATCTCTCCTTCTCAGAGAAGTTAATTGGTTATGTGAAACACCACCTCCTTTCATTAACCCTCACTGATGTCTTGACCAAACTACCTGCACAGCTTTTTCCTAACTTGATTTTAATCAATGCCTTGAATCTTTCCTAATTTAAAGGTTACATTATCCCATTTTCTCAATTATCCTTTAGTCCTTTGCTTGCTATAACCATTACATCATAGTGGATCTACATTCAACTAGTAACTTATCAAGACCAGGGGACTCTCTTCCTACATAGACACATGCAGTCTCCAAAGCAAATAAAAATAAAACAAAAAGCCACTTTTTCTTTAAGCTTTGAGCCTAAAGAAGCCTTCTGTATCTTGAATTAGCAGATAACCAATCTGTTTTTCTCAGTGGGTCACCATTATGATTGCAAAGTTGGCAGTTAAATTACCTGCTTGGCTGATATCTCTCCCAAGAGCTGAAGGTTTTCAAGAGTTCAGATTTTGTAGCATATCAGCAGTCATGTCACATGAGAGGGTCAAAGCTTTAGGGATTAAAAAGGTATCTGTGGGAACCAAGTGGATATGTTTTGATTAAACCATGCTCTACAGAAGTCCATTACTATATCAAAGTTACAATGCTTCATAAAAATCAAGACAAGAGTCACAATTTTATCAGCAAACCAGGAATTAAACAGGAGGGAAAACATGAGATGTGCAAGCACAGAGTATTGAATAACTACTATTTTGCAAGGTAAAGGACCAGCTTTTTAAAAACTAATTTCCCCTTCATTTCCAGTATAGACATATATGTAATGGAAACAGTCTAATTTGAAACTGTTCCACCTGCAACAGAAGATTTTAAATAATCTGTAAATACACACTCAATCACATTTACTAGTCCAGTTTCCCATCAGAGACAATTCTGTGTGCAGAGATTTTTTTTTTTTTCCTGTAGAATACAGGAAGGTTTTCTCTTTCAAAGCCCTTCTGGAAATAAACCATCTGTGCTCTAATCAACTTTAGGAACTATTAGCAACTGAAAAAATCTAATAAAGTGCAAACCTCAACAACATCAGCTACATGTAGTGCAAGATTGTGCAGCACTAAAGTATCTGGACCAGCTTACTTCTTACACCCTGACTAGAATTTGAGTTCTGCATCTATACCAAGGCACTTACATTATGTGGCTACATTTACTTTAAAGCTGAATAACCAATAAGTCTAATCAGTTTCTGGATCTTCTACTTGTGGAACATAATTTCAGCCAACTTCAGTACTGAAATAACCAGCTTAGATATTTAATTGTAAGTGTCTAGCTTTAGCTCCCTGGATCCAAGGCTATATAGGCTTGCATCACACTTTAAACCCCTCTAAATTCTACAGTCTCATTTGGTTTCTGCTCTTGTTTAACATCTTGAGATCTAGTGGATATTTGCACAAGATTTATTAAGGTCTTATGCACCCCATAGATCATATAGGAAAATATGTTTAATTCTGGGATGCCATGGTTGTAGAAGAAACTTTGCAAGCACCAACAGTTTTATCTAAGGATCAAAACTCTCCTCATCCCCGATGCCACTGTTCCATAGATCATGCATTTTTCCAGTCCAGCCCCAGAACTGTTTTAAAAATCAAATATATATTAAAAAAAATTAAAATCAACTTGTCCTAAATTGCTCACTTCAATTCAAGTGGCAATATCTGTACCCTGCTCTCCGCCATTACATCATATATAAGGCTTTTAGATCCTCCTGACATAAAGACTGGAGTCTCAGTAAATCAAGATAAAGCCAAAATCTTTCAGTAAGTTTTACAACTTCCTCTGTTTTCATCGCTTACTCCTATGTGAAAGTTTAAAGCGGTGTGGAAGAAGTTATCTTCCCAATTACTCAGCAAGCCACTTAAAATCATGTTTCTGATTCACTCCTCCAATTCTCCCTGAACACTGATTTTAAGAAGTCATTCTGTTTCACAGAAATATCTACATCTTCTGCTGTAAGTTTCCTTCCAGTACTGCCCCACAGGGCCTGCAGTCCCTCTCATCAACATCTTGCTCCTAATATTTTACATTTGTATCACCATTTATTATTCATATTCATGCCCTGTGTAATTTTCCTTTCATTTTCAATCTCAGCTTTCTTGATCATTTCCTTACCTTTTTTCTTTTGCCTCCTATACCTTCTCTTTCAGGGCTAACACTTCTGATTTATCCTGGGGGGTTTCTTGGAAATAAGATCTTAGTTCTCAGTGGGATTTTCTTTGCAAAACATTTTAAAATAAATAAATATATATAATATATGTGTGTGTGTGTCTTGGCTGCATTTCCCCTGGCCTTGATTTCCTTCTGTATTTCCCTGGTAATCCATATTGATCATTTCTGCCACTTCTTGAATATTTATGTCTTGGCTAGATACATGTTGTACTTCCTGAGCTCACCATAGTCTGCTTTTGGTACTTTGTACTCATTTCACTTCTTACTGTGTTTTGCCCAGAGGTATGCACAACTGCACTGCTGCAGAGGTACATACTACTGTGTCTGATCACAGAGGCAGAATGAGTACAAGCTATCTATCACACAGCAACTGAAAGTACTAAGCTTTGTGCCTGGAATGTCTTATTCCCTATGACAAGATAGCAAGGGGCCAAATTCTCAATTTCTAATTCTTTGACATGAAACTCTGTCAGCATATCAATTTTCTGTTTCTCAATCTATTGAAATGAACATAGTAGAAAATAATATACTCCATATACTCTTCCTTTCCATGAGGTATAACATTTTACCAACATATACAGTGAGTTTTTACCATAGTCACACTTTTATCCAGAAAACTAAACTAACACCCCTGAACCAAAAAAACAAACCAAACCAACCCCAACAACAATAAAAAAGACCCCAAACAACAACAAATAAAAACAAACAAAACCAAGCAAAAAAAAAAAAAAAAACAGTAATAAAGCAAAAGTAACAACAAAGAAAAAAAAAATTCAAACCAAAACCAAAATCAGGAAAGTCAAAATTCTCCATAGTGTACCCCACCTGACTACTGCATGTTTGCACATGGCATAGTTATGCTCTTAACTTTGTGAGAGGGCAATTATGTGACCTTCATCTCCTCCAAAGGGAGGAAATATCAATCTAACTTTATGTTCCTCAATTCTCCCAGCTGTAAAACTGGTATGAAGAAACTCCTTGGTATTTCAGAGCTGGAATATGGTATTGTTGCTATTAAGACTGTAGATTTCACTGTGTTATCACAGAATCATTAAGGCTGGAATAGACCTCTGAGATCCTCAAGTCCAGCCTATGACCTAACACCACCACATCAACCAGACCATGGCACTGAGTGCCACATCCAATCTTGCCTTAAACACCGTCAGGGATGGCGACTCCACCACCTCCCTGGGCAGTCCATCCCAGCCTCTAATTCCCCTTTCCATGAGGAAGTGCTTCCTAACATCCAAGCTAACCCTCTCCTGGCACAGCTTCAGGCCATGCCCTCTCATCTTGTCACAAGTTGCCTGGGAGCAGAGCCTGACCCCCACCTGCCTACAGCTTCCCTTCAGGTGGTTGTAGAGAGTGACAAGTTCCCCCCTGAGTCTCCTCTTCTCCAGGCTGAACACCCCCAGCTCCCTCAGCCTCTCCTCATCAGCCTTTCCCTCCAGTCCCTTCCCCAGTCTGGTTGCTCTCCTCTGGACCTGCTCCAGCACCTCAAGATCTCTCTTGCAGTGAGGAGCTCAGAGCTGCACACAGTACTCAAGGTGAGGCCTCACCAGTGCTGAGTACAGGGGCAGAATTCCATCCCTGCTCCTGCTGGCCACAGCAGTCCTGATACAAGCCAAGATGCCCTTGGCCTCCCATGCCACCTGGGCACACTGCTATTATGTTCAACTCTGTCTAATCTAGGGGAAATAAAAGAAAAAAAAATAAAGTATCCAGCTCTCTTTTGAAATTAAATCTCTTTTCAGTCTAAGAACAGAGCTCAGATTATTAACCACAGCTCCTCACCTGCTACTCCCCAGCTCCACCATTTGCACCGGGGCAGAGGGAGTACTACAATGCTATAGGATCCCTGACAGGTGGGAAAAGAACTTTGAAAAATACATTAAAAATTTATGTGGTGCAGATATATACTCACCATTTACGATACTTTTCTTATTAGTTGTGTGATGGGTTCATTCAGGGTGTATAAATGGAAAAGGTGGGTGCAGGGGACTGCATATCTGTGGATGGTTGAATGATGAGTAGAAAGGAGAAATGTTTCAGTTCATAAAGAAAGGGGACAAAAACTGATGCTGCAGTTGTCTTCAATGCTTCATACAAGCCCCAAAAGAGTGAAATTGACATTTCAACATTTCCCAGAGATAAAAAAGTCCTGTCTGTATTGCACTCATTCTTATTACTTAGGATTTCTTATTATACTTCACTACTTCTGAAAGCCTTCTTGGTTTGAGTGCTGACCAGTATGGGAGGATTCTTTTACAGAGGGCAGGCAGACAGTGGAGTCTGCAGCCTTGTGCCTATTGCTTTATAATACCATTGAGTTCTTGCTGTAGATGGCAGCAATCATACCCTTATTTGGTGCCTGGTGCTGCACATTGAGGGGAAAAAAGAAAATCAGATTTTGCAGGAAGTTGCTTGGGTGCAGTATCACTCAAGTAAAGGCTTTTTCGATCACCTCTGCTTTTCCCCAAAATTACACAGTTACACAGGGAAGTAAGCCAGGAAGATTCAGGATCAACAGTCTATAAGGCAAGGACAGTTGCCTCTGGGATTTGGGGTTGCACTCTTGCTTATTTCACCGGGTGGAGCAGCCATTTAGAGGCAGTCAACTACAGAAATAATCACAATCAGTTAAAATATATGAAAGTGTGTCCACACCCAAAGTAGAACCACTGAACAACTATGTTGGGCTTTGAGGATGATTTGTTTGGAATATCTTGCCCTTTTTTATTTTCATTTTTTCCCTCCTTTTTTTCATGCTTGCATTTGCTTTACCCAAGGGCAAGGTTTCTTTGCTCCTTATGGAAGCAGGCACAGCAGCCAGTGGCGTCCAGAGCAGTGAAAACACAACTTCTGTGAAATGTAGGGGTTTCATAATGTAATAGCAATATATACCCTTCAAGGGAATTACACTGTAAATTTTACTTCAGGAATGTTCTGCATCATCCCTGTCAAATGATGTAGTACTAAACATCTTTTGAATTGGATACTTTGGGAAGGAAACAGTCTGAGTACTGTGACACTATTAAGGCTTTCTCTGTTTCAAGAACATCATAAAGGCATCAAAACCAGAGCTCTCATTTCGACTCAGTGCTATACTATATCATTACCACTTACTTGAAATGAGCATGCTCCTGTCCTAAATTTCAAATGCTTCATGGTGGAGTTTTCCTTCACTATAGATACTGTTTCCCCAACAAGAAAATAGAGCTTTTCACCTAAGAAAATCCTGATCTCAATGCTAAAAGAGTTTCCCTCCTCTCTGGGAGGAGAGACATTCAGTGGATAAGCCACCAGGCTGGACAGTCAAGGGACCTAATCTAGTCTGTTCTTTCCCATTAATCCATGGGCCAGAGGAGGTGATTTTACCAGTCTGGCTATGGCATGGATGCTGTGCCAGCAGCCTTCTTCTGTAGATCGTTCAGTAAGAGATAAAGTGGTAAAGTTTGTGCTGGTTCCCATCTAAAGCAGACACAGAGTAAATCCAAAGCAAAAAACTCTTGGCTTGTTAGATGTCAGTATTCACAGCCCACCAAAAACCCTCCTGCAAAGAGTGATATTAAGAACTGTAATAATAAATTTCTGCCTTTAGTGTCATCAGCTATGCCAACATCAGCAACACGTTCTATCTCTTCAGGGAGGGAGGGACAAAATAAAGAGCCTCATAACAAAGAAATCTTTATCTTAGGAAACCCATTAAAATCTCTCCTACTAAGCAGCTTTCTAATATTTTGCAGTGAAGACCTTTGTCCTTGCAAATGACCTAGTCCAAGCCTGTTCTCTAGCTAAGTTAACCAAACAGGACTTCAGCACAAAATAATTGAGTTTACACTTTTTACCCAAAGAACTCAGTCTTAGATTCTTGCTTCCAGGACAGATCATTTTTACAAGTTGAGAATATTTCCAATGCAGGAGGAGAGGTAGTAGGAGACAATAAAAAGATCTGCAGACATACACTAAGTGATCCAAAAATACATTCCTTTTTATCCTAATCTGGATTTCCTTAGCTTTAACCACTGTGGTCAAAGATGCTTTCCATGTTACGATAAAGTGGTAAAAGTGCTAAAAGAAAGTGGTAAAAAGAGTGAAGTGCTAAAAGAGAACCTGTTCCTTTAAAAACAAATTTAAAACAAAACAAAACAGACTGAAAGAGTTGGGGCTATTCAGTCTGGAGAAGAGAAGGCTGCAAAGAGACCTTGTTGTGACCTTCCAGTAACTGAAGGGGGCCTACAAGAAAGATGGGGAGGGACTTTTCAGGATGTCAGATAGCGATAGGACTGGGGGAATGGATCCAAGCCAGAAATGGGTAGATTCAGATTGGATATTAGGAAGAAATTCTTCACCAGGAGGGTGGTGACACTGGAACATATTGCTCAAGGAGGTGGTAGAAGTCTCATCCCTGGAGATTTTTAAGGCCAGGCTGGATGTGGTGGTTCTGGGCAATATGAGCTAGTGTGAGGTGTCCCTGCCCATGGCAGGGGGTTGGAACTAGATGATCCTTGAGGTCCCTTCCAACCCTGACAATTCTATGATTCTATAAACAAAAAAGCCCCAAACAAACAAATAAAATAAAAAAAAAAAAACACAAACAAAAAACAATCAACCAAGTAAAACCAAACACTAATAACTGGTTTATGTTTTCATATTAGAAAATGTGAAAATAGTTTTCTTTTCAAAAAAAGGTAATCTTTTGCAATCAAGTTCAATTTTCTGCATTTTTCTCTTGCAGAATAGTTTACCAGAACAGATTTTTCAGATGCTCATTATCCGTATTTTCCCAAAAATATTTTTTTTCTGAAAAAAATCATTACCCTTACTGTACATTATGCATACACTGGAACTTGCAAATTCATTTAGTTAAGAAGCATTTAAGATTTAACATAACGATTCCTGCTGGACACTGGCTAAGAACTGAAGAATTCTCTCTTCATGATCATTTTTTATGTGATTTACCAGGTACTGTGCAGCCTCTTAAAATACTTCCAAAACGTTTTGGTTTGTGGATCTCAACTTTATAGTAAGAAAATTAAAGCTAAGAGTATCCCAATGTGAGGTAAAGATAACAAAACAGCAGATCTGATAGGCAGCTCCTGCAATGCACAGTGCTATAAATAGAGTTAATATTGGCAAGTTACTGGCAGGGGTTAGAAAACCTGAAATCTCAGCTGTCAGCTGGTGTAATAAATCACAATATGTTCATTTTACCTGCCTAACAGTGACCACAGATATCATTATAGGTCATCAACTATAAAAAAAAAAAACCACTACAGCATGTCTTTATCCATGGATATGCCTCTGGTTTGTTTCTGTTAAAATTAGGAAGCAGTGGATTTCATTTTGATTTTACAGTGGTGGTTTTTTTTCTTTAGTAGTTCCATTGTTTAATCTGATGAATCTGCTCTGTAACACTAATGGATGTCATGACAATCATACCAGTCAACCCACTGACTTGACACAGAGCCAAAAATTCATGTCTTAACACAATTTTAAACTCTTTTAAGCTTAGAAAACTAAGGAACGGGTTCTCATCAAAGTTAGCTGGCTTTTTTTCCCCTCTCCTTTAAGTTCTGTGGTGGGTTGAAAATTCCCCCCAACATTAACTTTGCCAGACCTGCTCAGCTGGAAGCAAAGAGAAGCTGCATTTACAGGCAAAACTACAATTTACAATGAAATGCAATGAATGCATGCAAATATACAGTATTTACAATACTTACAGGGATTTACAATTAACAAAAAGCATAAGGACCCCTCCTTGACTAAAGACCAGAGGAGCTGCAACAGCTTCACCCTTCCCTTCCTCCCCCTTATCCCACTGTACACAAGGGACAAGAGACAGAAGCACAGAAATTAATACCAGACAAAACAATGCAGCCAAGGTCAGTAAAGCCAGTTAGTAACTCCCAGATCAAAGAAGTGAGAAGAGAGAGAAATTGTATTGGGAACCAAATCTTATGGTAGACTTCTCTCCAATGGGATTATTTAGAACAATCATTATTTTCCTTTTTACACCCAATAGTGATTTGTTTACATTTTACTACTCTCTGTTTGAGACCTGTAAAAATAATGTAAAGGCATAGTCTAAAACTACCAGCAACTTCTTATCACAAACTTTTAAGGGGTTACTTGCATGCCTGTTTCTGCGCTGAATTTCAGTTTGCTGACAAAGAAAACTTCTAAATTAACTGTCACCTTCACCCCATCTAAATCATCGTAATTCCCCCAACTTGACATAATGTCAACAAGCCACTTTTTAATTTTCTACACCAGTCTGAAACAATAAGTATAGGAGAGAGCTCAGCTCATCAACATTAGCCCACTGTGTGCATCAGCAGGAGGGATCTTGGCTCATAGGGCCACTCTCTGAGACAAGTTTTGAATAAATAGGATGTAATTGGCAAAAGAAAAGAAAAGGAAGGGGAAAATTTAAAAAAGACAAGAAACAATCAAGGATAAAGCAAAAATTTGCTCCTTGCCCACACGCGCACAGGTGCACCATTCTCAAAATAAGATTTTCTGCAGGCAAACCAGAGACCTCAGGCTGTTGCACCAGTTCCTAATGCCATGGGTGTCTGCGCAACAGCTCCAGGAGTCTGTCGGTTCCTAATGCCATGGGTGTCTGCGCAACAGCTCCAGGAGTCTGTCGGTTCCTAATGCCATGGGTGTCCGCGCAACAGCTCCAGGAGTCTGTCGGTTCCTAATGCCATGGTGTCTGCGCAACAGCTCCAGGAGTCTGTCGGTTCCTAATGCCATGGGTGTCTGCGCAACAGCTCCAGGAGTCTGTCGGTTCCTAATGCCATGGGTGTCTGCGCAACAGCTCCAGGAGTCTGTCGGTTCCTAATGCCATGGGTGTCTGCGCAACAGCTCCAGGAGTCTGTCGGTTCCTAATGCCATGGGTGTCTGCGCAACAGCTCCAGGAGTCTGTCGGTTCCTAATGCCATGGGTGTCTGCGCAACAGCTCCAGGAGTCTGTCGGTTCCTAATGCCATGGGTGTCTGCGCAACAGCTCCAGGAGTCTGTCGGTTCCTAATGCCATGGGTGTCTGCGCAACAGCTCCAGGAGTCTGTCGGTTCCTAATGCCATGGGTGTCTGCGCAACAGCTCCAGGAGTCTGTCGGTTCCTAATGCCATGGGTGTCTGCGCAACAGCTCCAGGAGTCTGTCGGTTCCTAATGCCATGGGTGTCTGCGCAACAGCTCCAGGAGTCTGTCGGTTCCTAATGCCATGGGTGTCTGCGCAACAGCTCCAGGAGTCTGTCGGTTCCTAATGCCATGGGTGTCTGCGCAACAGCTCCAGGAGTCTGTCGGTTCCTAATGCCATGGGTGTCTGCGCAACAGCTCCAGGAGTCTGTCGGTTCCTAATGCCATGGGTGTCTGCGCAACAGCTCCAGGAGTCTGTCGGTTCCTAAAGCCATGCTGGCTGTCTGCGCAACAGCTCCAGGAGTCTGTCGGTTCCTAATGCCATGCTGGGTGTCTGCGCAACAGCTCCAGGAGCCTGTCGGTTCCTAATGCCATGGGTGTCTGCGCAACAGCTCCAGGAGCCTGTCGGTTCCTAATGCCATGGGTGTCTGCGCAACAGCTCCAGGAGCCTGTCGGTTCCTAATGCCATGGGTGTCTGCGCAACAGCTCCAGGAGTCTGTCGGTTCCTAATGCCATGCGGCTGTCTGCGCAACAGCTCCAGGAGTCTGTCGGTTCCTAATGCCATGGGTGTCTGCGCAACAGCTCCAGGAGTCTGTCGGTTCCTAAAGCCATGGGTGTCTGCGCAACAGCTCCAGGAGTCTGTCGGTTCCTAAAGCCATGGGTGTCTGCGCAACAGCTCCAGGAGTCTGTCGGTTCCTAAAGCCATGGGTGTCTGCGCAACAGCTCCAGGAGTCTGTCGGTTCCTAAAGCCATGGGTGTCTGCGCAACAGCTCCAGGAGTCTGTCGGTTCCTAAAGCCATGGGTGTCTGCGCAACAGCTCCAGGAGTCTGTCGGTTCCTAAAGCCATGGGTGTCTGCGCAACAGCTCCAGGAGTCTGTCGGTTCCTAAAGCCATGGGTGTCTGCGCAACAGCTCCAGGAGTCTGTCGGTTCCTAATGCCATGGGTGTCTGCGCAACAGCTCCAGGAGTCTGTCGGTTCCTAAAGCCATGCCTGGCTGGCTGCGCAACAGCTCCAGGAGTCTGTCGGTTCCTAAAGCCATGCCTGGCTGTCGGCGCAACAGCTCCAGGAGTCTGTCGGTTCCTAAAGCCATGGGTGTCTGCGCAACAGCTCCAGGAGTCTGTCGGTTCCTAAAGCCATGGGTGTCTGCGCAACAGCTCCAGGAGTCTGTCGGTTCCTAATGCCATGGGTGTCTGCGCAACAGCTCCAGGAGTCTGTCGGTTCCTAATGCCATGGGTGTCTGCGCAACAGCTCCAGGAGTCTGTCGGTTCCTAAAGCCATGCTGGCTGTCTGCGCAACAGCTCCAGGAGTCTGTCGGTTCCTAATGCCATAGGTGTCTGCGCAACAGCTCCAGGAGCCTGTCGGTTCCTAAAGCCATGCCTGGCTGTCTGCGCAACAGCTCCAGGAGTCTGTCGGTTCCTAATGCCATAGGTGTCTGCGCAACAGCTCCAGGAGTCTGTCGGTTCCTAAAGCCATGGGTGTCTGCGCAACAGCTCCAGGAGTCTGTCGGTTCCTAAAGCCATGGGTGTCTGCGCAACAGCTCCAGGAGTCTGTCGGTTCCTAAAGCCATGGGTGTCTGCGCAACAGCTCCAGGAGTCTGTCGGTTCCTAAAGCCATGGGTGTCTGCGCAACAGCTCCAGGAGTCTGTCGGTTCCTAAAGCCATGCTGGCTTTCGCAACAGCTCCAGGAGTCTGTCGGTTCCTAAAGCCATGCCTGGCTGTCTGCGCAACAGCTCCAGGAGTCTGTCGGTTCCTAAAGCCATGCCTGGCTGTCTGCGCAACAGCTCCAGGAGTCTGTCGGTTCCTAAAGCCATGCCTGGCTGTCTGCGCAACAGCTCCAGGAGTCTGTCGGTTCCTAAAGCCATGCCTGGCTGTCTGCGCAACAGCTCCAGGAGTCTGTCGGTTCCTAAAGCCATGCCTGGCTGTCTGCGCAACAGCTCCAGGAGTCTGTCGGTTCCTAAAGCCATGCCTGGCTGTCTGCGCAACAGCTCCAGGAGTCTGTCGGTTCCTAAAGCCATGCCTGGCTGTCTGCGCAACAGCTCCAGGAGTCTGTCGGTTCCTAATGCCACGGGTGTCTGCGCAACAGCTCCAGGAGTCTGTCGGTTCCTAATGCCACGGGTGTCTGCGCAACAGCTCCAGGAGTCTGTCGGTTCCTAAAGCCATGCCTAGGTGTCTGCGCAACAGCTCCAGGAGTCTGTCGGTTCCTAAAGCCATGCCTGGCTGTCTGCGCAACAGCTCCAGGAGTCTGTCGGTTCCTAAAGCCATGCCTGGCTGCGCAACAGCTCCAGGAGTCTGTCGGTTCCTAAAGCCATGGCTGGCTGGCTGCGCAACAGCTCCAGGAGTCTGTCGGTTCCTAAAGCCATGCCTGGCTGCGCAACAGCTCCAGGAGTCTGTCGGTTCCTAAAGCCATGCCTGGCTGTCTGCGCAACAGCTCCAGGAGTCTGTCGGTTCCTAAAGCCATGCCTGGCTGTCTGCGCAACAGCTCCAGGAGTCTGTCGGTTCCTAAAGCCATGCCTGGCTGTCTGCGCAACAGCTCCAGGAGTCTGTCGGTTCCTAAAGCCATGCCTGGCTGTCTGCGCAACAGCTCCAGGAGTCTGTCGGTTCCTAAAGCCATGCCTGGCTGTCTGCGCAACAGCTCCAGGAGTCTGTCGGTTCCTAAAGCCATGCCTGGCTGTCTGCGCAACAGCTCCAGGAGTCTGTCGGTTCCTAAAGCCATGGGTGTCTGCGCAACAGCTCCAGGAGTCTGTCGGTTCCTAATGCCATGGGTGTCTGCGCAACAGCTCCAGGAGTCTGTCGGTTCCTAATGCCATGGGTGTCTGCGCAACAGCTCCAGGAGTCTGTCGGTTCCTAATGCCATGGGTGTCTGCGCAACAGCTCCAGGAGTCTGTCGGTTCCTAAAGCCATGCCTGGCTGTCTGCGCAACAGCTCCAGGAGTCTGTCGGTTCCTAAGCCATGCCTGGCTGTCTGCGCAACAGCTCCAGGAGTCTGTCGGTTCCTAAAGCCATGCCTGGCTGTCTGCGCAACAGCTCCAGGAGTCTGTCGGTTCCTAAAGCCATGCCTGGCTGTCTGCGCAACAGCTCCAGGAGTCTGTCGGTTCCTAAAGCCATGCCTGGCTGTCTGCGCAACAGCTCCAGGAGTCTGTCGGTTCCTAAAGCCATGCCTGGCTGTCTGCGCAACAGCTCCAGGAGTCTGTCGGTTCCTAAAGCCATGCTGGCTGTCTGCGCAACAGCTCCAGGAGTCTGTCGGTTCCTAAAGCCATGCCTGGCTGTCTGCGCAACAGCTCCAGGAGTCTGTCGGTTCCTAAAGCCATAGGTGTCTGCGCAACAGCTCCAGGAGTCTGTCGGTTCCTAAAGCCATGCCTGGCTGTCTGCGCAACAGCTCCAGGAGTCTGTCGGTTCCTAAAGCCATGCCTGGCTGTCTGCGCAACAGCTCCAGGAGTCTGTCGGTTCCTAAAGCCATGCCTGGCTGTCTGCGCAACAGCTCCAGGAGTCTGTCGGTTCCTAAAGCCATGCCTGGCTGTCTGCGCAACAGCTCCAGGAGTCTGTCGGTTCCTAAAGCCATGCCTGGCTGTCTGCGCAACAGCTCCAGGAGTCTGTCGGTTCCTAAAGCCATGCCTGGCTGTCTGCGCAACAGCTCCAGGAGTCTGTCGGTTCCTAAAGCCATGCCTGGCTGTCTGCGCAACAGCTCCAGGAGTCTGTCGGTTCCTAAAGCCATGCCTGGCTGTCTGCGCAACAGCTCCAGGAGTCTGTCGGTTCCTAAAGCCATGCCTGGCTGTCTGCGCAACAGCTCCAGGAGTCTGTCGGTTCCTAAAGCCATGCCTGGCTGTCTGCGCAACAGCTCCAGGAGTCTGTCGGTTCCTAAAGCCATGCCTGGCTGTCTGCGCAACAGCTCCAGGAGTCTGTCGGTTCCTAAAGCCATGGGTGTCTGCGCAACAGCTCCAGGAGTCTGTCGGTTCCTAAAGCCATGGGTGTCTGCGCAACAGCTCCAGGAGTCTGTCGGTTCCTAATGCCATGGGTGTCTGCGCAACAGCTCCAGGAGTCTGTCGGTTCCTAAAGCCATGCCTGGCTGTCTGCGCAACAGCTCCAGGAGTCTGTCGGTTCCTAAAGCCATGCCTGGCTGTCTGCGCAACAGCTCCAGGAGTCTGTCGGTTCCTAAAGCCATGCCTGGCTGTCTGCGCAACAGCTCCAGGAGTCTGTCGGTTCCTAAAGCCATGCCTGGCTGTCTGCGCAACAGCTCCAGGAGTCTGTCGGTTCCTAAAGCCATGCCTGGCTGTCTGCGCAACAGCTCCAGGAGTCTGTCGGTTCCTAAAGCCATGCCTGGCTGTCTGCGCAACAGCTCCAGGAGTCTGTCGGTTCCTAAAGCCATGCCTGGCTGTCTGCGCAACAGCTCCAGGAGTCTGTCGGTTCCTAAAGCCATGCCTGGCTGTCTGCGCAACAGCTCCAGGAGTCTGTCGGTTCCTAAAGCCATGCTGGCTGTCTGCGCAACAGCTCCAGGAGTCTGTCGGTTCCTAAAGCCATGCTGGCTGTCTGCGCAACAGCTCCAGGAGTCTGTCGGTTCCTAAAGCCATGCCTGGCTGTCTGCGCAACAGCTCCAGGAGTCTGTCGGTTCCTAAAGCCATGCCTGGCTGTCTGCGCAACAGCTCCAGGAGTCTGTCGGTTCCTAAAGCCATGCCTGGCTGTCTGCGCAACAGCTCCAGGAGTCTGTCGGTTCCTAAAGCCATGCCTGGCTGTCTGCGCAACAGCTCCAGGAGTCTGTCGGTTCCTAAAGCCATGCCTGGCTGTCTGCGCAACAGCTCCAGGAGTCTGTCGGTTCCTAAAGCCATGCCTGGCTGTCTGCGCAACAGCTCCAGGAGTCTGTCGGTTCCTAAAGCCATGCCTGGCTGTCTGCGCAACAGCTCCAGGAGTCTGTCGGTTCCTAAAGCCATGCCTGGCTGTCTGCGCAACAGCTCCAGGAGTCTGTCGGTTCCTAAAGCCATGCCTGGCTGTCTGCGCAACAGCTCCAGGAGTCTGTCGGTTCCTAAAGCCATGCCTGGCTGTCTGCGCAACAGCTCCAGGAGTCTGTCGGTTCCTAAAGCCATGCTGGCTGTCTGCGCAACAGCTCCAGGAGTCTGTCGGTTCCTAAAGCCATGGCTGGCTGTCTGCGCAACAGCTCCAGGAGTCTGTCGGTTCCTAAAGCCATGCCTGGCTGTCTGCGCAACAGCTCCAGGAGTCTGTCGGTTCCTAAAGCCATGCCTGGCTGTCTGCGCAACAGCTCCAGGAGTCTGTCGGTTCCTAAAGCCATGCTGGCTGTCTGCGCAACAGCTCCAGGAGTCTGTCGGTTCCTAAAGCCATGCCTGGCTGTCTGCGCAACAGCTCCAGGAGTCTGTCGGTTCCTAAAGCCATGCCTGGCTGTCTGCGCAACAGCTCCAGGAGTCTGTCGGTTCCTAAAGCCATGCCTGGCTGTCTGCGCAACAGCTCCAGGAGTCTGTCGGTTCCTAAAGCCATGCTGGCTGTCTGCGCAACAGCTCCAGGAGTCTGTCGGTTCCTAAAGCCATGCCTGGCTGTCTGCGCAACAGCTCCAGGAGTCTGTCGGTTCCTAAAGCCATGCTGGCTGTCTGCGCAACAGCTCCAGGAGTCTGTCGGTTCCTAAAGCCATGCCTGGCTGTCTGCGCAACAGCTCCAGGAGTCTGTCGGTTCCTAAAGCCATGCCTGGCTGTCTGCGCAACAGCTCCAGGAGTCTGTCGGTTCCTAAAGCCATGCCTGGCTGTCTGCGCAACAGCTCCAGGAGTCTGTCGGTTCCTAAAGCCATGCTGGCTGTCTGCGCAACAGCTCCAGGAGTCTGTCGGTTCCTAAAGCCATGCCTGGCTGTCTGCGCAACAGCTCCAGGAGTCTGTCGGTTCCTAAAGCCATGCCTGGCTGTCTGCGCAACAGCTCCAGGAGTCTGTCGGTTCCTAAAGCCATGCCTGGCTGTCTGCGCAACAGCTCCAGGAGTCTGTCGGTTCCTAAAGCCATGCCTGGCTGTCTGCGCAACAGCTCCAGGAGTCTGTCGGTTCCTAAAGCCATGCCTGGCTGTCTGCGCAACAGCTCCAGGAGTCTGTCGGTTCCTAAAGCCATGCCTGGCTGTCTGCGCAACAGCTCCAGGAGTCTGTCGGTTCCTAAAGCCATGCCTGGCTGTCTGCGCAACAGCTCCAGGAGTCTGTCGGTTCCTAAAGCCATGCCTGGCTGTCTGCGCAACAGCTCCAGGAGTCTGTCGGTTCCTAAAGCCATGCCTGGCTGTCTGCGCAACAGCTCCAGGAGTCTGTCGGTTCCTAAAGCCATGCCTGGCTGTCTGCGCAACAGCTCCAGGAGTCTGTCGGTTCCTAAAGCCATGCTGGCTGTCTGCGCAACAGCTCCAGGAGTCTGTCGGTTCCTAAAGCCATGCCTGGCTGTCTGCGCAACAGCTCCAGGAGTCTGTCGGTTCCTAAAGCCATGCCTGGCTGTCTGCGCAACAGCTCCAGGAGTCTGTCGGTTCCTAAAGCCATGCCTGGCTGTCTGCGCAACAGCTCCAGGAGTCTGTCGGTTCCTAAAGCCATGCTGGCTGTCTGCGCAACAGCTCCAGGAGTCTGTCGGTTCCTAAAGCCATGCTGGCTGTCTGCGCAACAGCTCCAGGAGTCTGTCGGTTCCTAAAGCCATGCCTGGCTGTCTGCGCAACAGCTCCAGGAGTCTGTCGGTTCCTAAAGCCATGCTGGCTGTCTGCGCAACAGCTCCAGGAGTCTGTCGGTTCCTAAAGCCATGCCATGGGTGGCTGCGCAACAGCTCCAGGAGTCTGTCGGTTCCTAAAGCCATGCCTGGCTGTCTGCGCAACAGCTCCAGGAGTCTGTCGGTTCCTAATGCCACGGGTGTCTGCGCAACAGCTCCAGGAGTCTGTCGGTTCCTAATGCCACGGGTGTCTGCGCAACAGCTCCAGGAGTCTGTCGGTTCCTAATGCCACGGGTGTCTGCGCAACAGCTCCAGGAGTCTGTCGGTTCCTAAAGCCATGGGTGTCTGCGCAACAGCTCCAGGAGTCTGTCGGTTCCTAAAGCCATGGGTGTCTGCGCAACAGCTCCAGGAGTCTGTCGGTTCCTAAAGCCATGGCTGGCTGGCTGCGCAACAGCTCCAGGAGTCTGTCGGTTCCTAAAGCCATGGGTGTCTGCGCAACAGCTCCAGGAGTCTGTCGGTTCCTAAAGCCATGGGTGTCTGCGCAACAGCTCCAGGAGTCTGTCGGTTCCTAATGCCATGGGTGTCTGCGCAACAGCTCCAGGAGTCTGTCGGTTCCTAAAGCCATGGGTGTCTGCGCAACAGCTCCAGGAGTCTGTCGGTTCCTAAAGCCATGCTGGCTGTCTGCGCAACAGCTCCAGGAGTCTGTCGGTTCCTAAAGCCATGCTGGCTGTCTGCGCAACAGCTCCAGGAGTCTGTCGGTTCCTAAAGCCATGCTGGCTGTCTGCGCAACAGCTCCAGGAGTCTGTCGGTTCCTAAAGCCATGCTGGCTGTCTGCGCAACAGCTCCAGGAGTCTGTCGGTTCCTAAAGCCATGCCTGGCTGTCTGCGCAACAGCTCCAGGAGTCTGTCGGTTCCTAAAGCCATGCCTGGCTGTCTGCGCAACAGCTCCAGGAGTCTGTCGGTTCCTAAAGCCATGCCTGGCTGTCTGCGCAACAGCTCCAGGAGTCTGTCGGTTCCTAAAGCCATGCCTGGCTGTCTGCGCAACAGCTCCAGGAGTCTGTCGGTTCCTAAAGCCATGCTGGTGTCTGCGCAACAGCTCCAGGAGTCTGTCGGTTCCTAAAGCCATGCTGGCTGTCTGCGCAACAGCTCCAGGAGTCTGTCGGTTCCTAAAGCCATGCTGGCTGTCTGCGCAACAGCTCCAGGAGTCTGTCGGTTCCTAAAGCCATGCCTGGCTGTCTGCGCAACAGCTCCAGGAGTCTGTCGGTTCCTAAAGCCATGGGTGTCTGCGCAACAGCTCCAGGAGTCTGTCGGTTCCTAAAGCCATGCTGGCTGTCTGCGCAACAGCTCCAGGAGTCTGTCGGTTCCTAAAGCCATGCTGGCTGTCTGCGCAACAGCTCCAGGAGTCTGTCGGTTCCTAAAGCCATGCTGGCTGTCTGCGCAACAGCTCCAGGAGTCTGTCGGTTCCTAAAGCCATGGGTGTCTGCGCAACAGCTCCAGGAGTCTGTCGGTTCCTAAAGCCATGGGTGTCTGCGCAACAGCTCCAGGAGTCTGTCGGTTCCTAAAGCCATGGGTGTCTGCGCAACAGCTCCAGGAGTCTGTCGGTTCCTAATGCCATGGGTGTCTGCGCAACAGCTCCAGGAGTCTGTCGGTTCCTAAAGCCATGGGTGTCTGCGCAACAGCTCCAGGAGTCTGTCGGTTCCTAATGCCATGGGTGTCTGCGCAACAGCTCCAGGAGTCTGTCGGTTCCTAAAGCCATGGGTGTCTGCGCAACAGCTCCAGGAGTCTGTCGGTTCCTAAAGCCATGGGCTGTCTGCGCAACAGCTCCAGGAGTCTGTCGGTTCCTAAAGCCATGGGTGTCTGCGCAACAGCTCCAGGAGTCTGTCGGTTCCTAAAGCCATGGGTGTCTGCGCAACAGCTCCAGGAGTCTGTCGGTTCCTAAAGCCATGGGTGTCTGCGCAACAGCTCCAGGAGTCTGTCGGTTCCTAAAGCCATGCGGCTGTCTGCGCAACAGCTCCAGGAGTCTGTCGGTTCCTAAAGCCATGCCTGGCTGTCTGCGCAACAGCTCCAGGAGTCTGTCGGTTCCTAAAGCCATGCTGGCTGTCTGCGCAACAGCTCCAGGAGTCTGTCGGTTCCTAAAGCCATGCCTGGCTGTCTGCGCAACAGCTCCAGGAGTCTGTCGGTTCCTAAAGCCATGCTGGCTGTCTGCGCAACAGCTCCAGGAGTCTGTCGGTTCCTAAAGCCATGCTGGCTGTCTGCGCAACAGCTCCAGGAGTCTGTCGGTTCCTAAAGCCATGCGGCTGTCTGCGCAACAGCTCCAGGAGTCTGTCGGTTCCTAAAGCCATGCCTGGCTGTCTGCGCAACAGCTCCAGGAGTCTGTCGGTTCCTAAAGCCATGCTGGCTGTCTGCGCAACAGCTCCAGGAGTCTGTCGGTTCCTAAAGCCATGCTGGCTGTCTGCGCAACAGCTCCAGGAGTCTGTCGGTTCCTAAAGCCATGCTGGCTGTCTGCGCAACAGCTCCAGGAGTCTGTCGGTTCCTAAAGCCATGCTGGCTGTCTGCGCAACAGCTCCAGGAGTCTGTCGGTTCCTAAAGCCATGCTGGCTGTCTGCGCAACAGCTCCAGGAGTCTGTCGGTTCCTAAAGCCATGGGCTGTCTGCGCAACAGCTCCAGGAGTCTGTCGGTTCCTAAAGCCATGCTGGCTGTCTGCGCAACAGCTCCAGGAGTCTGTCGGTTCCTAAAGCCATGCTGGCTGTCTGCGCAACAGCTCCAGGAGTCTGTCGGTTCCTAAAGCCATGCCTGGTGTCTGCGCAACAGCTCCAGGAGTCTGTCGGTTCCTAAAGCCATGCGGCTGTCTGCGCAACAGCTCCAGGAGTCTGTCGGTTCCTAAAGCCATGCTGGCTGTCTGCGCAACAGCTCCAGGAGTCTGTCGGTTCCTAAAGCCATGCGGTGTCTGCGCAACAGCTCCAGGAGTCTGTCGGTTCCTAAAGCCATGCTGGCTGTCTGCGCAACAGCTCCAGGAGTCTGTCGGTTCCTAAAGCCATGCTGGCTGTCTGCGCAACAGCTCCAGGAGTCTGTCGGTTCCTAAAGCCATGCCTGGTGTCTGCGCAACAGCTCCAGGAGTCTGTCGGTTCCTAAAGCCATGCGGTGTCTGCGCAACAGCTCCAGGAGTCTGTCGGTTCCTAAAGCCATGCTGGCTGTCTGCGCAACAGCTCCAGGAGTCTGTCGGTTCCTAAAGCCATGCGGTGTCTGCGCAACAGCTCCAGGAGTCTGTCGGTTCCTAAAGCCATGCCTGGCTGTCTGCGCAACAGCTCCAGGAGTCTGTCGGTTCCTAAAGCCATGCTGGCTGTCTGCGCAACAGCTCCAGGAGTCTGTCGGTTCCTAAAGCCATGCTGGCTGTCTGCGCAACAGCTCCAGGAGTCTGTCGGTTCCTAAAGCCATGCTGGCTGTCTGCGCAACAGCTCCAGGAGTCTGTCGGTTCCTAAAGCCATGCGGTGTCTGCGCAACAGCTCCAGGAGTCTGTCGGTTCCTAAAGCCATGGGCTGTCTGCGCAACAGCTCCAGGAGTCTGTCGGTTCCTAAAGCCATGGGTGTCTGCGCAACAGCTCCAGGAGTCTGTCGGTTCCTAAAGCCATGGGTGTCTGCGCAACAGCTCCAGGAGTCTGTCGGTTCCTAAAGCCATGGGTGTCTGCGCAACAGCTCCAGGAGTCTGTCGGTTCCTAAAGCCATGGGTGTCTGCGCAACAGCTCCAGGAGTCTGTCGGTTCCTAAAGCCATGGGTGTCTGCGCAACAGCTCCAGGAGTCTGTCGGTTCCTAAAGCCATGGGTGTCTGCGCAACAGCTCCAGGAGTCTGTCGGTTCCTAAAGCCATGGGTGTCTGCGCAACAGCTCCAGGAGTCTGTCGGTTCCTAAAGCCATGGGTGTCTGCGCAACAGCTCCAGGAGTCTGTCGGTTCCTAATGCCATGGGTGTCTGCGCAACAGCTCCAGGAGTCTGTCGGTTCCTAAAGCCATGGGTGTCTGCGCAACAGCTCCAGGAGTCTGTCGGTTCCTAAAGCCATGGGTGTCTGCGCAACAGCTCCAGGAGTCTGTCGGTTCCTAATGCCATGGGTGTCTGCGCAACAGCTCCAGGAGTCTGTCGGTTCCTAATGCCATGGGTGTCTGCGCAACAGCTCCAGGAGTCTGTCGGTTCCTAAAGCCATGGGTGTCTGCGCAACAGCTCCAGGAGTCGGTCGGTTCCTAATGCCATGGGTGTCTGCGCAACAGCTCCAGGAGTCTGTCGGTTCCTAATGCCATGGGTGTCTGCGCAACAGCTCCAGGAGTCTGTCGGTTCCTAATGCCATGGGTGTCTGCGCAACAGCTCCAGGAGTCTGTCGGTTCCTAAAGCCATGGGTGTCTGTGCAACAGCTCCAGGAGTCTGTCGGTTCCTAAAGCCATGGGTGTCTGTGCAACAGCTCCAGGAGTCTGTCGGTTCCTAAAGCCATGGGTGTCTGTGCAACAGCTCCAGGAGTCTGTCGGTTCCTAAAGCCATGCCTGGCTGTGCAACAGCTCCAGGAGTCTGTCGGTTCCTAAAGCCATGCCTGGCTGTGCAACAGCTCCAGGAGTCTGTCGGTTCCTAAAGCCATGCCTGGCTGTGCAACAGCTCCAGGAGTCTGTCGGTTCCTAAAGCCATGCCTGGCTGTGCAACAGCTCCAGGAGTCTGTCGGTTCCTAAAGCCATGCCTGGCTGTGCAACAGCTCCAGGAGTCTGTCGGTTCCTAAAGCCATGCCTGGCTGTGCAACAGCTCCAGGAGTCTGTCGGTTCCTAATGCCATGGGTGTCTGTGCAACAGCTCCAGGAGTCTGTCGGTTCCTAAAGCCATGGGTGTCTGTGCAACAGCTCCAGGAGTCTGTCGGTTCCTAAAGCCATGCCTGGCTGTGCAACAGCTCCAGGAGTCTGTCGGTTCCTAAAGCCATGCCTGGCTGTGCAACAGCTCCAGGAGTCTGTCGGTTCCTAAAGCCATGCCTGGCTGTGCAACAGCTCCAGGAGTCTGTCGGTTCCTAAAGCCATGCCTGGCTGTGCAACAGCTCCAGGAGTCTGTCGGTTTCTAAAGCCATGCCTGGCTGTGCAACAGCTCCAGGAGTCTGTCGGTTCCTAATGCCATGGGTGGCTGTGCAACAGCTCCAGGAGTCTGTCGGTTCCTAATGCCATGGGTGGCTGTGCAACAGCTCCAGGAGTCTGTCGGTTCCTAAAGCCATGCCTGGCTGTGCAACAGCTCCAGGAGTCTGTCGGTTCCTAAAGCCATGCCTGGCTGTGCAACAGCTCCAGGAGTCTGTCGGTTCCTAAAGCCATGCCTGGCTGTGCAACAGCTCCAGGAGTCTGTCGGTTCCTAAAGCCATGCCTGGCTGTGCAACAGCTCCAGGAGTCTGTCGGTTCCTAAAGCCATGCCTGGCTGTGCAACAGCTCCAGGAGTCTGTCGGTTCCTAAAGCCATGCCTGGCTGTGCAACAGCTCCAGGAGTCTGTCGGTTCCTAAAGCCATGCCTGGCTGTGCAACAGCTCCAGGAGTCTGTCGGTTCCTAAAGCCATGCCTGGCTGTGCAACAGCTCCAGGAGTCTGTCGGTTCCTAAAGCCATGCCTGGCTGTGCAACAGCTCCAGGAGTCTGTCGGTTCCTAAAGCCATGCCTGGCTGTGCAACAGCTCCAGGAGTCTGTCGGTTCCTAAAGCCATGCCTGGCTGTGCAACAGCTCCAGGAGTCTGTCGGTTCCTAAAGCCATGCCTGGCTGTGCAACAGCTCCAGGAGTCTGTCGGTTCCTAAAGCCATGCCTGGCTGTGCAACAGCTCCAGGAGTCTGTCGGTTCCTAAAGCCATGCCTGGCTGTGCAACAGCTCCAGGAGTCTGTCGGTTCCTAAAGCCATGCCTGGCTGTGCAACAGCTCCAGGAGTCTGTCGGTTCCTAAAGCCATGCCTGGCTGTGCAACAGCTCCAGGAGTCTGTCGGTTCCTAAAGCCATGCCTGGCTGTGCAACAGCTCCAGGAGTCTGTCGGTTCCTAAAGCCATGCCTGGCTGTGCAACAGCTCCAGGAGTCTGTCGGTTCCTAAAGCCATGCCTGGCTGTCTGCGCAACAGCTCCAGGAGTCTGTCGGTTCCTAAAGCCATGCCTGGCTGTCTGCGCAACAGCTCCAGGAGTCTGTCGGTTCCTAAAGCCATGCCTGGCTGTGCAACAGCTCCAGGAGTCTGTCGGTTCCTAAAGCCATGCCTGGCTGTGCAACAGCTCCAGGAGTCTGTCGGTTCCTAAAGCCATGCCTGGCTGTGCAACAGCTCCAGGAGTCTGTCACATGCTGTAACTGGTAGTGTGGAAAATGACATCTGCAAGCCCATCACGGCAGCCATACCTCACTGCTACCCCAAGTGCAACCAGGCTGGTGCCTCATGTCCACCCCTGCTCTGCCCAGCTGCCAGCCCAGCCGCAGCCACCCCTCGCAGTGCTGCCATACGCTGCCCTGGCACAGGGACGGGCACTGAGCCACACTAGGATGAGCAACATGCTTGGCCCGCTCAGCCGCAGGGCTGGGCAGTGCTTCAGCCCCTGAGGTTGCTCTGTTGAGGGATGAGATCAGACAGGGCATTGCAGTCTCCCCCTCCCCCCTGAGCACCTCGTCTGCATCCTTTTAATTGAATGTTGCACCACCAAAGGGCCTGCACTGGTGCCACACTATCTGGTCCTAGGGAAACAGTCATTTGAAAATAATTGCTGTGGCAGGGAACTCATGGCTGCTGAGGGAAACCTGACATGTGCTGCTTGAGGAGAAGGGAGAAACATTGCAGTCAGACATACACAGCCCTCTCACCCCCCACACATCTCCTGCCAGCTTTGCTGAGAGCAAACACTGTTGTGCAACTCTGGCTTATTTTTCTGTTACATTGAACTTTTCTGAGGATACTTCTTGCAGCATTTTATGTTTAGTGAAAAAGATTTTTTTCTTTAAAGAGTTTTTTGAAACAGAGCCTGAATAATTCAGAATTATATGGATTAGGTGGAAGTGTAGAAGTTCAGGGCCACAGCCTCAGCATTTGTTCATAGCTTAACACTCACCCCCAACCTGCAGCCCACAGATAAAACTGAAGTGTCTATAGGCAAGCAGAAGCACAACATTTTTCCAGCCTCCCCAGACTTCCACTAGGCTGAGTGCCCTATTAGCCTTTTTTTTGCTCCCCTTGAATCCCTTGTAAAGAGGCATAAACCAAATATACTTTCCACTGCAACAGAAGATTCAACAGCACCTGTGTTCAGGAAGTTACCCCTGCATGACAGGTCGTTGTTCAAAGCTAGAAACAAGTGGCTAAGGGTACAATACTGACAAGGTTATCATAAATCTCAACATTAAAGGTAGAGCCTAGCAAGGAAGGGAGAAGAGCCTCTTTTGCAGCTTTGAAAAAGTTAAAAGTATATATACATCTATATATACACATACAGTATGACAGTGAGACATGAGTCCTCTGAGAGGTGATGGCACTCTCACTGGAGCAAGCTTACAAGGAGCCAGGAGCAGATGCTCCCAGGCAGATGGGAGCTTGATGAGAAAGAGGAGATATTCTATCACAGAAGAGGGTCCATTTTATCAGAGTGCAAAGCAGAAGATCCCCACAGTTCCTGTCCCTCTTCTCTGTGATAGTCTGAAACTGTTTTTAATTTGTTTTTCCTTGTCTTTAGCACTGATTTTTTTTCCTACTCACATAATGCATGCACTTTTGAAGGAGGAAGTTGACCCTGGAACAGAGTTGTTTCAAACCCTACAGTTGAATTCTCAAAGTTACTTCAGGTATTGCTTCAAAAAGGGTCTTGTGCAAATCATCACAGAAGAGTATCTGAAGATTTTTTTAATGAGTTTCCATCAATAATTTAAGTTTCGTTATTATTGCTGTTGTTTGGCTTTCCTTGTTTCAATTACTCCACATTGCAGTACGATGTTTGAAGTGCCTCAAGTCACGCTTGCCTAACGTAAAGCCTCAAAACAAAATAATGCATCAATTAAAAATACTGCAACCATCAAAATTACATGTAGATATTTTGGGGAAAAAAATAGAAAGTGTCTTTATATCATATTCAGCCTCTAATCCATTTCCTGAGACTCCAGAACATCTGATCTATCTGATGAGTCCACACCTGAAATACTCTGTCCAGTTTTGGACTCCCCAGTTCAGGAGAGACAGGGATCTGCTGAAGAGAGTCCAATGGAGAGCCACGAGGATGATTAGGGGACTTGAGCATCTCCCCTATGAAGAGAGACTGAGAGCCCTGGGGCTGTTTAGTCTGGAGAAGATTGAGAGGGGATCTGATCAATGTCTATCAATATCTGAGGGGTGGGTGTCAAGTGGAGGGGGCCAAGCTCTTTTCAGTGGTGCACAGTAATAAGACAAGGAACAATGGATACAAGCTTGAACATAGAAGGTTTCACCTCAGCATGAGGAAAAAATTCTTTCCAGTCAGGGTGACAGAGCCCTGGAACAGGCTGCCCAGAGAGATTGTGGAGTCTCCTTCCCTGGACACTTTCAAAACCCATCTGGATGCACTACCCTGGGTGATCCTGTTTTGGCAGGGCAGTTGGACCCAATGATCTCTAGAGGTCCCTTCCAACCGCTAATGTAGTGTGATATTTATTTATTATTTTAAAGATTTTACTCCAACAAGCTCTCAATACACTAATGTACACGTTCATTTCCCTAGCCTGGAACACAATGAAGTGTCCTCATCAGAACCATCAAACATCGTATGCATAATGACATAATAAAACAGAGATGCTTTTTAAGTCTTTATGCTCAACTTACAGACATAAAACTTGATCTTGCCCCAGTGTAACAGAAACTTTTGAATCAACAGGAAGAAGTTGGTGGACAGGATATGAGCTGCAGCACTTTGGAGGACAGAGTGTACAATAAAGAGATCATATCTTCAGATGGTACTGCACAGACACAGCGATTTGCTGAAGTTATCAGCTTACACTGTTTGAAAGCCAGGAAGACAAAACTGGTTTTCTTTGTTCTTGTATAGTTTCTGACCAAGGGATGTGCATCAAGACACGAGCTCACAAAAAGCAGAACAGAAGAAAATCAGTTCTGAATTCAGGTTTGACCTCAAGAAGAGCATCAAATAGACTTCAAGTTTCATCTGTAAGTAGACTGAACAGGCTATGAAAGCAAAGGTGGAAATGACTTGTGGTTGCTGCATAAGAATTGAAATAAGTAGAAGGTCTGAAAAAAATTCTCACCAAACCTTTCTACAAGATTAGGATGGATTTAGCCCTCCAGTCTGAGGCGTGGGAGCCAGGTTGTTTGAACTACCAGCAGAGGCTAGTGCTTACAGTACCTGAAGGGGACCTGCAAGAAGGATGGAGAGAGACTGTTTACAAAGGCCAGTGGTGGTAGGATGAGGGGCAATAGCTTCAAACTAGAGAAGGGCAGATTTAGATTGGATGTTAGGCACAAGCTCTTTACCATGAGAGTAGTGGAACACTGGAACAGGTTGCCCAGGGAGGTGGTGGAAGCCCCTTCCTTGAAAATATACAAAGCGAGGCTTGATGAGGCCCTGGGCAACTTGATCTAGTTGGGGATGTCCCTGCTGACTGCAGGGAGGTCGGACTGGATGGCCTTTAGAGGTCCCTTCCGACCCAGACCATTCTATGATCTCAGGTCCCTTGTCTAAGGGCAAAAGCCATCAAGGCCAATAGTGATTATGTGAAAGACTTGTTTGTTTAAGACTGTGACTTTAACTCATGCCCTTGCACTGAAGTCGTTACCTTGCCTTGCTTTTATATTATTATTTTCCTAGGCTTTTTTTCTTGGCATCTGGTCAGCCTGTCATGACACAATCCAATTAATATTATATATCATCACAGGTTTCCTTTTGCTAGTGACAACATTCCCACTGGACAGAAGATTCTTCTGATATCACTTGGATGTCCACTACACAGTGTTTTAATTTCCTGACAAATTTATCATGAGTCATTTACCACCAGGGATGTTCAATCTCAATGCTAATAAAAGCCAGAGCCCTTGACACTTTCCATACCATTTAATGTACAGATTCTTTTATTCTTATATAAACTTGTATTAAAACTTCACTACTTTCACCACAAAGCTCAACTGTCTTCTCAAAAACGTCAAATAGTGTTAGAAAAGAGCAGGTGACTTTCACAGTGCTTTTATTTCCTCCTCACAATACTTTACAGCCCAAATTCTAATTTCTACTCCTGTGAATGTTTTACAGTTTAAAGAATTTTCATTCTTTAAAATTTCTTCAGAACCTGAAGCTTGAAGTAGTGGTTTGGGTTTTTTTTCTCTTGAGTTCTAACAGCAGGAAGCATTTCTGGGTCTCTTTTATCTGAGAAGGGTGCTTAGCATGCAGAATAAGGCACATTTTAAAACTAGGCAGAGGTAAAAAGACAATAATGAATACAAAAGAACCACTACACATTGCTGGGGCGATGATTCACAAAGGAAGAAGATGAGAGTCAGTGACTACAGTTCTCTGTATTGTTCTTCTCCCAGCATGGTTAAGTTTAATTTAAAGGCTCTTTAGCAGGAAATTTCCAAACTTATACAAACTATCTGTGCTCAGTTACAGTTTCTGAGCAGCAAGTCATATCTAAACCAAAAAGTTAATACACCTGAGATCAACTCCAAAACCCCCAAAGCTGGATTTTGTTTGTCTACACAGGAATATACTGACTTGTGCTGCACATACCTTTATATTAGCAGCCAGAAGCAACCAGACACTAAGTATGTTCTAAGGAATGTAATCTGAAGATGCCAGATCATGATACCCATGCATTTCATTTACCATCAAAGATTTTACAGCCTGATTTGTGAAACAAAATTTATTCCACACTCTGCCTTCTACTATTCAAGAAGCTATTTTGAACTTCAGTGTCCATGGCTGTGTGTAACATACATACTCCTGTTGTATAAACTACTAAACATTGAGTACTGTTGAGGCGTAGGAAGTTCCATGTGACCATGAGGATGAATTTTTCACTGTGAGGGCAACAGAACACTGGAAGAGGCTGCCCAGGGGAGTTGTGGAGTCTCCCTCTCTGGAGATAATTAAAACCTGCCTGGATGTGTTCCTGTGTGATCTGCTCTAGGTGATCCTGTTCTGGCAGCGGGGTTGGGACTGGATGATCTTTTGAAGTCCCTTCCAGGCCCTAACGTTCTCTGATTCTCAGGAAACATACAAGTTATATACATCTGACTGAATTAAGTACATTAAATCACCTTCAGTTTCCCATTTTGAGGAGCACTTTCCCATTTTCAGCAGGACAAATGTATGAATTCACAGCCACCTACAATAAAGGCCAGATATCTACAAAGCTTCAGATACCCTCACTCCACCTGCATTTTGTATTTGTATTGGATGACCTGATACTGAACTGAATCCACTGCTTTATTTCACATTTCTCATCAAACATTACCAGCTTGGAACTGCTACTGAATTTTGTTTGAAATTAAAGGGTAAAGAATACATAAGCCCTTAACCAAACTTCTCAGTCAGTATTCACTTCCCTACTCCTCAATTATGTTGATCTTAGCCTACAGACACATGAGGGATCAACATGCCTAGCAAAGCCCCACAGAAGCACGTTTTCTCCCTTTTATGGAAAGAATTTTGCAAGTAAGGTGAAAAACTGTTTGAAGCAGTATTTTTACTTACTTCTCCACTATAATTTTATGACTATAAATTTATAAATTATAAATTTATAATTCCATAGAAAAGCTTATAAAGGTCAAATGCCTGTAGGAGACTATTGTTATAAGTAGCAAATTGTTTTTCCAAGCCTTGGTTGAAACAATTACGAAGGATTCCAAGACATTTAATTCCTGGATGATAACAGCTGCGGTTGTCAGCAAACCTTGTTTTGGACAACCACTCTGTGTGTTGCCTGGAGTTTAAATATCCCTGTACCTGCAAATATCCTTGTGCTGCTCATAAGTTCAAGTAGAGGAAACTCTGGTGTTCTGGTCCCCTGAAACAGAAATGTTTTCTACTTCATTGCATCCAACTCATGACCACATCAAGTGTGAGTAGCCTGGAGCCCACATGCCCTTGCACTCCTGTTATCCTGTCAGCCACAAGACAAGCAACCTGCTTCCAGACCTCACAGAGGTGGCTCTCTCCAGCAGAAAACAAACCAAACTGAAAAACAAAGCAAGTACCCATGGGTCACAACAGGCACAACCAACTCATGGAACAAGTGCTTCAAAGAGGCAGAGGTGGAGGTGCACAGAGCCTGGTCACAGTTCACTTTCACAGCAAAAGCCCAAAAGGCACCTGATGAGACATACAGGAATGACAGGGTCGAAGAAAAGGGAGTTACCAAAGGGAGTAAATGCATGAAATATACACTTAAAGAAGGCTCCTCTACACTGAGAAGCATGTCAACAAAAAGAGTGATTTTTAGACCTTCCAGAAGAAGCTGAAATAATAGTCAAAGGGCAGGTGGATGCAATTAAAGTTGGAAAATGCTTTGAAGAGGAGAAAAAACCCCAAAACCTAGTAGTTAAGAAATCTCTGAATTCCATGTTAGAATCAAAAATTATGATGGTGAAGGGGGGAAAACAACAATGACAAAAAACATGCCACAAAACAACCATAAAGAAACAAAGACATTTGAAAAAGTTGATTTTGGAATTACCATTTCCTTTTCTCCCCCCTGTTAACTCTTTCCCAAGCTTCTACTGAGGTACTTGATTTTCTCGATTTTATTTGCAAGTACCTATATCTACAATATTTAGATTTTCTTATCAACATTGCTTCTACCATTCCACTCATCTCTTCTACTACAATTTGCTCTTTCCAGCCAGTCATAAGAGAAATAGATGCAAATGAAAGCCAAATAACAGCATACCTCTCCTAATGAATTGCCTTCTTTCAATTTGTGCTAGTCGTCTCCCTTTGTCTCTCCTTCACTGCCTATATGAAATAACATATCCTTTCCCTCCTCCTATATTCTTTTATTAGCTGCTACTTTAAATTCTAATGCTTACTTCTTTGCCTCTTTTGATAGCCATAGCCTGCCTGCTAGTTTCTGGTCACTCTACCCTTCTCTCTCTTTGCAGTTTGCAATATAGACACACACACAAATGCTACCTTCTCTTCTTCCCATGTATTGCTGCCCCTCCACCCCCATACAGCCACCATCCTCACTCTTACTATCTCACACAGGATCACATACAGACTCAACCAGGGTGGAAGAGACCTCCACAATCATCAAGTCCAACTGATCACCCAACCCTAACTAATTAACTAGACCATGGCACTAAGTGCCTCAACCAGTCTTTTCTCAAATACCTCCAGGGACGTCGACTTCACCACCCCCTGGGCAGCACATTCCAATGGGCAATCTCTCTTTCTCTGAAGAACTTCTTTCTAAGAGCAAGCCTAAACCCTGCAATCCATCCCATCATCTCCATCTACCTCACCTTCCTGTGCAAATTCAGGCATCCTTCCTTTGAAGAGTCATGTCCACATGGCAAGCCATTCTTCTGCTCTGGACTCCTGGCCTGAGCCTCTCCCCTGCTTGTCTTGAAGTTATGTTGCAAAGGCAAGACAGAACGAGAGAGGAAGGAGGAGCTGGAAACTCATTAGCCTCCTGACTGTCTCTGGATCCTAGCTGCTGTCCTTTCAAACACAGGGTAAGTGGAAGGAGCAGCTGCTGCAGATAACCTGGTGGTTCATCCACCAACAGTAATTGGGAGGGGTTATGTATTTTCAGAAAGCAAGAATAATGAAATAGTTAACATTACTTTAAATCAGAGGAAACAGTTGTTTTTTGTTTTATTTAGAAGAAACATAACCTAGACTCACTCACAATACTACGAATCCAGATAAGCTCTAGCACATTCAGAAATTACTCCAAATGGAGCACGATTCCACTAGGTGTCCAGAAATTCTCCTTCTTGTTAATGTACACTGGTGCAATGAAGACAACTACACATGCACTGAAATAGAAGCTATTGCACATGGAGGCTGGCAAAAGCTGAAACTGCTAATATTCAGGAGCCAGCTTGGGAAACATGTGAGGGTTTAAAAAAAAAAAAAAAAAAAAAAGAGAGGCAAGAAAAGAAAAAGCACAGTGCTCTCTTGACAGTGTCTTCATCAATGACTTCATCAATTGTGAACAGTTATTTATAGAAAAATTGTGTACTAATTAGCATTTCACTTTTCTTCACAATTGTCAGAAATTCAAATATATCGAATATCTACATAATAAAAAGAACAAGCTAATTCCTCTATTACAAGTAATTTTCCAGAGGATCACGGAAGTAATTTATTGCCTACTGTGAAAAATATATGGTGGTGATTACAGTTACCTGCTTTCCCACCTTCTTCTTCATTTGCACACAATTTTCATTCTACTTCCAGTTTCATGTTGCACATAATTCATGCAGCGTTGGCATCAGTCACATTAGGAAAAAAAAAACAACACAACAACAACTATGCAATAAGGCCAGCTAGGTAGACATCCTGTGAGATTTCCCTGGTACTGCACCCAGATCCCCAAAGCAAACACCCACTTTTCTTACCTTCTTGTCCTAGAGAGTCCTCATCTCTAGGAATCACTACATCAGTGCCCAAATTCCCTGGAGATATTCAAGGCCAGGTTGGACTAGACTTGGCCAGGATTGACCTGGTCTAGTTGAGAAGATGATTAGATGATCTCCAAGTTCTCTTCCAGCCTAGGCTGTTCTACAATTCTATGATTATACAAATTACAAGGAGAGAAAAGATTTCATAGGAATGAAGCTTGAATGGATCTTTCTCCTCCCTCCTAACATAAGGTTTAAGCCCCTCTGAACTTCCACCTGCTGAAATGCTGCATTATTCATTTCCTATTTTAGAAGACAAAATAGGTAGCAGAACAGGAAAAAACCCAAAGTGTTAAACACAACATCCTTACTCTACTACTACACATAGTTACATTTTCTTCTGTCCTGGTCCTTCTTAAAACTTCTTGCATTAGGCAAAAAACTACTTGTGGGCAAGAAAGTGCTCTCCTACCTTATGGTAAGCTTTACTAAAAAATTCAGTCTGAGTACCAAGTGGGGAGAGATGACCAGGAGATGACTCAGGAATTGATTTTTCTTAGAGAGGACCTTGATTTTTAATGTTGAGAATTCCAACTTTTCCTCTTTTTATCTTTTTTTTTTTAACTTTTTTTTTTTTTCAATTATAACATACTAGCTCTGTTTAATGAAATGCCACATTGCATCAGATTCCTGATTCTCACAGACTCTTTTTACAGGGCCATGCTACTTGTCAGATCATCTGTGATGAACACACTATATTAATCATATTGCATAGCACCACAGACTAAACACAAATGCTGAGACTCCCAAACAAGCATGATGGATTTGGGCCACTGGCAAGCAGCAAACAGCAGATGCCCAGCTCTCCTGCAGTGTTCTGAAAAATCTCTGCAAATCATTCTAAAGCCCAGCTAGAACTTAAATATATAAACTGTTCCCTATATTATATGTGTGTGTGTATATATATATACACACACACAGGCTGCTATATAGATAGGTGGGAACTGAGTCAAGTCTGGTTAGGAAATAACAAGCAAAGACAAAGTAATGGAGCAGAATGGCTTATAGCTCCACTGGGAGCTGCCCAGGAACAAGAAGCATTTAGTACTGACGTGAGGCAAAGACAAAATAAATTTTTGCTATTTAGCACTGGTATCCTTCACCTGAATAAGACGACCCAAAAGAAAAAAGGGCAGGTGGAAAAAAAAAAGACAAAAAAAAAAAAAAGACATCAGAATAACAAACAACTGCAGAGAGTCACTCTGGACCTATTCTGAAACACCAGAATACACTTTAAAAAGCAGTAAAGCCAATAAAAATCCAGTCATCTTGAAAAAGGAGAGTCTTTGCTGCAATAAAGGCAGTCAATAAAGAAGCTCTCTCATTTAAACATCAAATGCACATTGTTTTGCAACACCTGTTATTCAGCCATAATAGCTTTCTTAACCTGTCAAAGTGTTTAAGCTGAAGAAAAGAAATGGGCCTCCAGCTGTGCACTTGGGTGGAGAAAGCCTGTGCACAGCAATATTAGTTTAATGAAATGTGTACAGATTGTAATTGTAGTAATAAGAGGGCAATTCCCTGAGGGGCAGTAGTGAAGCAGGGAGTGTAGTCAAGCATAAAACAGAAGCTGCAGACTGGAAAGGGAGACTGATACCCCACATATGGACCCTTGCTCTCCAGCTTGCTTGCTGACTGCCCAGCCCTACAGTGTCTCCTCCCCAGCAAGCCCCAGCACTACTCCATGCTCCATCCTCACACACCTCCCTGGAGTACTTCCCAGGACAAAGACTAAGGACGATCACAGAATCACAGAAAATTTCCAGTGGGAAGAGACCTCAAAGATCATCCAGCCCATCCTTCAACCCAGCACTGAAGATTCAACACTAAACCATGCCCCTAAGCACCAGGTCCACACACTGCTTAAACACCTAATCCATCTCCCAACAATAGAGCCTGCCAGTATCTGTAACACAGGCTCATAAATAAAAGTGGATGAGGAAAAGCATAACAACATTAAAAATCAGTGCTGAAAAACACTGGTGTGTCTTCCAGTGCTCTACTCTGTTAAGCCTGAGAATCTGAAATGCCTAGTACACTGCATGGCATATTTTCCTGGGAGAAGAAGCTATTAAGAGTCCTGGAAAAATAAGAACCGGCACTTAGGGAGGAGATGAGGAAAGAGTAACATCAGGCAATATATAGAACTTTGTTCATCCTTCTTTTAAGCAGCTGAAGGGACTGTTGAAAGGACTGTTACTTCAGCTTGCTTGGCCACGCAAGCACAATAAAGTCAGTGATAGCAGGCAGATTCCTGCCTGACACCAGTGAACACTCAAGTGCACCCCAGGCTTAGTCTACAAGAAAACGTCAAACCCAGCAACACTTATCACAGTAAGTAGTGTTCACAAGAGCTTCTGAATGATGAAGTCTATCAGCTGAGCCTGACGCAGTGATTTGACAACACAATTCAATAAATCCATCCTCATGGTACTTCAGTCAGCTTAGTGGATGTCACAGAGATGTACCAGCTTCCATGAGCATTTTCATACGGAAACACCGCTCTGCCTCTCCAGCCTGTGACTAGATCAGTAGTCAGCAAGAGCTAAGGCAGAGAGATGGGAGCAAAGACTGACTTGTTTTTCATAAATGTGGAGGTATTGATGAATTATGGACAAAAAGACAAAGACTGACTTGTTTTTCCCAAGTGTGGAGGTATTGATGAATTATGGACAGAAAGACAGCTCAACTGCTTCCAGAACACAGAGATAAACCATAAGTAGAGAAGAGAGGGAAGTGGGGTGAAAAAGTTTGGGAGAGAGCTTTAGAATTTAGGTTATTTCAGCTTGCTCAGTACTTTATGTACACAGGGCAAAGGACCAAGGGCCTGGGAAAGCTGCTGCAGGACTGGAAGAAACATTTTTTAAATGACAGAAAGAAAATTACAGGGGAGGCCAGGAGAGTCTGAGGAGTTACCAGGGCAGAAACCACAGACTGGTCCTGACTATACCACAGTCATGTATACACACATGTACAAAAGCAGAAAAAAATAAAAATAAAATCATGCTTCACAGAACTCTAGAGTCCTTTTCTCTCTGGGGGACAACACCAGATAACCTCCACAGGGCCCTTCCTAATCAGATTTTTTCAAACTTCTATATAAATACTGGGCAGCAAAACAAAAATGAGAAGGCAGAAGGAGCAAAGTTGGAGAAATAAAATGACAACAATGAATACAAAACAGAATAAAACTACCATAAGAGAGATATGAGAGAACAGAAACAAAGGCTAAGACATCTTGGGCTGAAAAACAAAACAAGACATGAACACCAAAACCGAAATCATGGCCCAGATATGCAACAAAACAAAGGAAGAGGCAGATAACGGGAAGTATTTTCTTTTATAGACATAAATGAAGGAACTGAAAAGAGGAGAAGGAAAATAAAGATCAAAGTTAAATGTTGGGTTTGTACTTGAAGGTGAGGAGAATTTTCAGCCAGGGTCATGAGTCAGGAATAAAAAAAAGGATTTTTGCAGTTTCTTCTAGCAGTAACAAGTACTATTCTGCCTTCCCATTCTCACAACTGTCTCATTTACCAGTAATAAAATATTCCAAAACTTTATTATTCATTATTCAGAATATTATTCAGAATAATGTTCTTTTCAACATGGACAATTCATCCATGAGTGCTCTATTGCTGTCAATCAGAAAAGCAGATGAAAAATGTTGTTGTGAAAGCAACCAGTTCTCTGAAAAGGTGAAACTCACCCAAGGGGTGAAACCCATCCTGCCTACTGCTGCTCAGAGCACTGCTGCACCCTTCTATAGAAAATATAGCTGTGATATACACTAGGGAGGGTGCTGGTTTAGAGCTGTTGCAGCCAAGCACCAAGAGATATTGCAGACAGTGAGGGAGTCTCAGCTATTTTTTTAAGATACAACTGGAATGTTAAACAAGGGCTATCATTGTTTCAGACCTTTTCCAGCTCTGCAACACAAACTTCTCCTCCTTTTATGCAGAATCAAGCTGGAGCTGCCTGTTGCTACTGAGTGACATCAGCAAGCTTGCAGTGCCTGAGAGAAGCTTGTGAGCTTTTGATTTCCCTGATGGTAAGGAATAGCTTGCTGTGTGATGACTGTAATTAGTTTGGACAATGATGAGAGTCTGGTGACAAGGTTAATCAGAATCAGAGCAAGTATAGTTGCCCATGGATAAATTTATGCCACTGATACACGATACAGAGCTCCTTTCCTCCTTTCTACATGCCTTCAAAACTTCTTCAGCTACAACAGCTCTTGATCCAAGCTAACGTGAATGACACAGCTAACAAGACATGCAGTGTGAGAGGGACTAGAGAACAAGGGAGGGATGTAAGGCAGTGCTCTGCTTCTCCATCCAGTGTTCCTTTTAATGATGGATGAAAGAATTGCTTAGACTTCTCCAGCTGAGGCTTTGGTTGTGATGTGACACCATCACCTCACATCAGTCACATTTACTTCTGAGTCAGGATGTCACAGAGGATGATGTCACTGATGCAACCTGACACATCATGTCACCATGCCAGGTCTGCCAGCTGGGAAACTGAGAGGGAAAAGGGAAAGAAAAAAAAAAGTAATTTACAATATTAACAAAAAATTTTAAAAGGAAGAAAATAGGCTTCAGAAAAAAATATTCCTCATCAGAGTTGCCTTGTTTAGGGTGCTGTTTTGTACAGATAAGACCGAAGGAAAAAAAAAAAAAATCAGACTGGGAACAAATCAGTAACCAAATAGTTACTGAAATTCTACTAGTGGTTTAGGCAGAACTTCTGTAATGAAGGGAGGGATGTAGCAAGGCAGAGAGATCTCTGTACTGTTTCAGAAATCCACTTTTCTCTCTTTTAATCCTGCTGAAAATCTGTGCAAGCAAACTGAACCTGTCCTCAAAGGGAAGACTCCTGTCCCTAAGGACCGGGCTAAGACACATGCAAGACCTGTTCCAATTTTCCTAAGTGAGAAAGCAGTGACAGGACATCTGCTTTTCTTACCCTTGAAAATGACAATAATACACTCATACATTTCTGCAATGCATACATTAACATTGGCTGGGAGAGCAGACAGACTTTTGGGATGCAGCTTTCTCACCACTGAAGACTGTCATGGGTGGGGGCCTATGCCCTAACCATAGAGATGATTCCTCCAGAGTACCAGAGGGTACCAGGAGCTGAACAGTCCATCCCAGTGGGAAATTATGTTATTCCATTCCCAGAATGCCTGCATCTCCCTCCTAAAGCAAAGATTGAGATAACTCCATTTGCAGAGCTTGCAGTGAAGAAGTTACACAAAACACTTCTCACCTTGTGAAAAGTCTCCTCCTACAGTTAAACACTGTGACCAAAGAGCCACAGGAGCCTCAGTTAATGGTATCTCAGCCAAATCCCCTTCTGACACAAGAGCATTATTTGCCTCAGTAATGATTTAATAAGTCTGAGATGCTTAACAAATCATAAATCAGTTATGATTTAACAAATATACAAATTTAGCAAGGAAAAAAAGGCACAAACACTCTGAGTTAATAGTCCCAAGTCAATTTAGAACAATTCACTGCTTTTATTCTCCTCATTTTTGACATCTATTCCATAACCCAAATGGTAATAACCGGACAATTGCATAGAAAAAGTTGCAGCACCACATAACTGGAAAAAAAAAAAAATCAAATAGTGGAATATTCACATCAGTTTCCAGTGCGACTTTAGCTAAGCTACATAATACAAACTGACCCAGGTTTTACTAAATTCAGTCCCTGTGTTTGAATGAGCAGATTTTTGACAGAGAAAAAGGTGTTGCTGGGGTGCCATTGTCTGCAGACACAACGCAGAACATATATTTGCAATTTAACAAACATTATGGCTGTCAATAATCACCAATAGAAAAAGTTTCAGCTAAATAAGATAAGATCAGACTGAAAAATCTGACATACTGCATGTTGCAGTTTTGGTTGCTCTTTTCACAACTAACTGTAATTTGAATTGGCAAGAAATGCCACTTAAGTGCTGCCATGGATTCTAGAAATTCACGTCATACCAAGCAGCAGTCTCAACAGTGGTAGTTTATTGATTTTCTGATGCCATAATTACCGGTATTATTTTTTTAAATATGAAAATAGATGAAAGTTAAGTGTTACCATGGAATGTCAGGAGCTGGAAGGGACCTCAAGGCATCATCCAGTCCAACCCCCCTGCCAGAGCAGGATCACCTAGACCAGATCACACAGGAATGCATCCAACCAGGTCTTGAACATCTCCAGAGATGGAGACTCCACAACCCCCTGGGCAGCCTGTTCCAGTGTTCTGTCACCTTCACAGGGAAATAATTCTTCCTCATGTTTCCATGGAACTGCCTATGCCTCAACTTCCACCCACTGCCCCTTGTGCTGTCATGGGACATCACCCAGCAGAGCCTGGCTCCATCCTCTTGGCACTAACCCTGCACATCTTTATAAACATGAATAAGGTCACCCCTCAGTCTCCTCTTCTCCAAGCTAAATATCCCCAGCTCCCTCAGTCTCTCCTTGTAAGGAAGATGCTCCACTCCATTTTCGTGGCTCTGCACTGGACTCTTTCAAGCAGGTGGTATAAGCTCGTTAGTGTAAGCAACAATCAGATCTCTCTTCCTTTCTCCTCCCCAGATAATGCTGAAATGTTCTGTCAGCCTGAACTCTCCTGACCAGGTGGCCCTATAATGGAAGGCAGGCATTGCTATCTAGTCCTCCCACCCTGTCAATTGGCTTTGAGCAGTTTAGTTGTTGATGCCAATCACTGAGTGAGAGATTATATAGTGACATCTGTCTATCAGTGAGACTGGTTTCTCTTCTCTGTCTTCCAGGGCAATTTTTCTTCTTCTGAAATGTCAGTCTGTTTAACCATAGTTCGGCCAGAGCTGTCAGCTATGTGCCATGGTAGCATTTCCAGCAGAAAACAAGAAAAGCAAAAATCCGTTAAGAGTGAGAACATTTAATTCTCTCTTAGCCTCAAGCTGCACAATCCTCAGGGGATGACCCAAGCTCATTGCTGTTATCAACAATTTATTTTTATTGCCTTGTTGCTCTTTTACTTTAATTGATCTTGTTGTTAATATCACACTGACCATGATTTGCAGGTGACCCAGCCAGGGTGGGCTAAAGAGCTCACTACTTCAGATACAGTGCAGCTTCCTCCTCTTCACTAACAGAGTCCTGTCCAGAAGGCATTCATTAGCCCTTGTCAAAACCAAATTCTTGATTCCACTCTGTGAAGTTACTTAAATTTCCTTCTAGATAGAAAAAACAAAGAGGCTATTTTATTGGATTTATTTCCTACAGCTGATGAAGTTTAACCATCCGTACAGCACTGCTGAATTCAGTACTATCTGTGCATTATTTTCAAGTGAAATTCACTTACATTGAGTTGTTGTAGGGTTAGGATAGGATTTGCCCCCCACCCCACCCCGTCACCTCCAACAATTGGAGATTCACTCCCAGAATGAAAATTTCTCTCCAGAATAAATCAGCAGACTAGCTCAGAAAGTTTGTAAGTAAAAACAAAGCTCTCTTTATGAAATAAACTAAGTAAGAAACAATATAAAGTTTTAAGACATGTACAAAATATACATACATATATTTACAGCTTATCAACAATACAAGGATCCCCTTGTACAGATCTACAGCCCTCTGGGTAGCCCAGAGGGACTGATAGCAGCCTCCTCCCTTCTCTGGTAACTTCACAGATGCAATAAGAGTCAGTTGAGCCAGCAGAAGGTGATAAGGCAGCAAAGCCATTCAAGCAAAGCTGCATAGAGAGAAGAAGCAAAAACAAAAAGGGAGGAGAAGGTCTGTGCAAGCAAGGATAAGCTATCCAGCAAAGAAATGGGATGATACAAACCTATCAGTTGTTATTATTCTGTGTCCAGCCCCTAACTTTATTTACCTTTTGCTCAAAGTCTCAGGAAAATTCCTACACATATTTTGCAATTAGGAACTGGGCTAAAGTAGCAGCTCCAAACCATAACACTTAGTTTGCAGATTTCTTAACTTTGGTATTTGTGGAACGGCTGAAATGTGAGCTCCAAAAAGGTACCACATATTAGTGAACTTACTAGGTGTGGGGGGAAAGGGAGGAAAAGGACAGAACATTACAGATTTGAAACAGGCCAGTACCTTACAGTCTGCATTAAGTGCCTTCACAATTAAAACCACAACCATTAGAAGAGAGAGAAAAAGCCAAAGGATGAACTCTGTGTGATTCACTGGGACTTCATGGGAGGTAGAGATGTTTTTGGTAACTATTTTTGCAAATAAATTTATTACCAAGATCAATTACAAAAATTCAGCATGCAACTGTGACCCTACAGTTGTCACAGAATCAACCATCTTGGAAAAGACCTCAGAGATCACCAAGTCCAACCTATTGCCTAATACCTAACACCTCCTGACAACTAAACCATGGCTCCAAGTGCCACATCCAAGCTTTTTTTTGAACACCTCCAGGGATGGTGACTCCACCACCTCCCTGGGCAGCACATTCCAATGGCCAATTACTTTCTGGGAAGAATTTCTTCCTAACATCCAGCCTGAACCTCTCCTGGTGCAGCTTGAGACTGTGTCCTCTTGTTCTGCCACTGGTTGCCTGGGAGAAGAGACCAACCCCCTCCTGGCTACAACCTCCTTTCAGGTAGTTGTAGAGAGCAATAAGGTCTCCCCTGAGCTTCCTCTTCTCCAGGCTAGGAGGCCCAGGCTAGACTTTATTGCTCTCTACACAGCAATTGAACTTCATAAGGTTTGCCTTCACCCAGCTCTCAGCCTGTCCAGATCTCACTGGATGGCAGCACATCCTGACATGATATCAGAGGAGTGAGCAAACCTCTGCATAGAGCTTTGCTGCCAGCTGGCTAGGTTTAAACAGTGACAATGATTAGAAAGAATAAAACAAACTGAGAATACCAAATGTGCACAGTGATTGTCTCATAGTAAAAGCTGGGAAAACATCTAAAATGCAGAGACAACAGGGTAAAAGCCCTTGCTCACGTGTTTAAAGTCCAAATATCACCACTTCTGCTGGTCCATTGTAGGACCCATAAGATACACCAAAAACAAATGCCAGAGATTAGCGTCACTTTGCTTAGAACAAAGTGAAATTCAGGTCAGGTTCCAGTGTCCAGATATCAGGTCCATCAACACTATCATCTTACTCCTTTATCTTTACCAGTGCTTTTGAAGCAGACTGAAGCCAGCAGCCTGGATATGAAATGCTGCCTCTACACAGCCACCCAGATTTCTGTTTCAGATTCATATTCTCCTCTTTCTTCTCTGTTCATGCCTCTTATATTTTTAATTTCCTCTTTTGTAAAAACCTACACTTTATTTCAAGCTTCTAGCCAGCCACATATGTTTTTTCTGCCTTTCTGTGTATTTAGCACTGGACTCAATTCAAAATTAATAATCCATTCATAAATATTAATGCAGTTTGTATGTACCACTGGTCCAGGAGATCCCACTGGCAGAATGGAATATTAGTGTCATGCAATTACAAAAAAAAACTATCCTACTCAAGCAGCACTACTGAGTTTTAGCCCAATGCTGTAGAAGACTCATGCTGCTTCTACCCAGGGCCAAACAAGAAACAAAGCCCTAGAGGGAGTGCCAACTGCCAACAGACCTGCCTCTCTATTCCCCCTCATTAATCCACACTCTCTTCTTTCATTCCACTGGGTTTGTCACTTTCCAGCTTTACTTCACTTTTTTTCCTTCTGGAACTTGGCTAAGCCTTCCTTCCCTCCTGCCCTTTTTTCTTTTCCTTTCTCCAATATTTTCTCTCTTATTCCAACAAATGCTCCACAGCAGACAGATTCATTCATCTCTAGCACCTTATCTGGTGGAGCATATGTTTCTTTTCTTTGAGGTCAGATTAACTATTCCTTATAAATGGTTCGAGGAAGAAATATGTGTTGGCAGCAAGTTCTGCTACTTTTAGCCATCGTTTTTGTCCACTGCATTAAGTCAATTTAATGTGCTTTAAACATGCCTTTTGTCAACAGCAACAAAAGCAAAAAAAGCAGCTGAGCTCTAGTTAATAAATCATATTCTTGAGGTAGAAACCGCCTAAGAAATACAATGCCAAGCAGTTACTGCAATGTTATTCTTACAGAGAGGCGAAATGAGGAGAAAAGGTTTAACCAATTTTCTGTTAATACAATAATAAATGTTTTTCTATACATATGTCTATGTACTCATTGAACCAGCTAAAAAAACAGATCACACTCAAGTCCAGTACATTTCTTTAGACATAGATTCATAGATCCCCACTTGGTGAACTATTTCTTGATTAGAAAAACAAATTCACTGGTATTTAAATATGAAATGTAAGTCTATCCCATGCCAACTCCTTCAACATTGCACAGAATCACAGAATGGCAGGGGGTGGATCCTCTGGGGATCATGTAGTCCAAGAGCTCAGCTAAAGGAGGGCAGCCTAGATCAGGTTGCACAGAAATGCATCTAGGCAGCTTTTGAAATTTCCACAGAAGGAGATTCTACAGCCTCTCTGGGAAGCCTGTTCCTGTGCTCTGCCAGACTCAAAGTAAAGAAGTTTTTCCTTATGTTTAGGTGGAGCTTCCTCTGCTCTAATCTGTGCCCATCATCCCTTGTCCTTGCATGTATCACAGTACATTAGATGTTGGAAGGGACCTCTAGAGATCATCAAGTCCAACCCACCTGCCAAAGCAGGATCACCCATGGTAGGCTGCACAGGAATGTATCCAGGTGGGTTTGGAAAGCCTTCAGAGAAAGAGACTCCACAACCTCTCTGGGCAGCCTGTTCCAGTGCTCTGTCACCCTCACTGTAAAGAAGTTTCTCCTCATGTTGAGGTGAAACCTTTTATGGCCAAGCTTGAACCTGTTGTTCCTTGTCTTATTACTGTGCACCACCAAAAAGAGCTTGTTCTCCTCCACTTGACACCCACCCCTCAGATATTGATCAGATCCCCTCTCAGTCTTCTCTTTTCAAGACTAAACAGCCCCAGGGTTCTCAGTCTCTCTTCCTATGTATTTATACATATATGTGTGTGTGTATACATTATAATAACATACAAAGCTACAGAACATAAACCTCTGGAACCACATGACAGAGAACCACAGTGTTTTCCACTAGCTCATAACTTTCCCTATCCACAAGAAAGATCCAGCAATCACAAACATCAAGATCAGGAAGAACAGGCAGGAAAGTTGAAAGGAAAAATGCTGCTTTATTTATCTATTTTAGCCACTCTAATCCTTATTTCAGATGCTCAATATAAGCAATAATACTTAAAATACATACAGGCTACTTTCTGCATGTCTTCTGTACCTCAAGGAATATCAATTCACTCCCAGGAAAGAAAAACACACAGACAAACAAATTGACTCCAAATTCCAAGTATTTCCATAGGCAGATTAGAAAGTCCTGCCAACAAGGAATTTTGATTTGTAGTGGGGATTTTGTCTGGCAACTGAAAGAAGATGTGGTTTTATATAATAAAAATGGGGATAATTAGAGATGGAGAAGGCAGCTCAGCCCAGGTCACAAGCAGTGCTCAGAGTGCTTGGTATAACTCCAAAAGAAAAGCAGTATAAAGGTAGACTCAGAATATTTGAGTGCTGCTCTCCCACCTCAGAGACCACTCAGCTCCAGGCAGGTCAAGTTATGAATTAGATGGGGACTATGTTTGCAGAAGTCAACATTAATAGAGAAGTGTAAGAGTGACAAAACAGATCTCATTTTTCTCTTCTTCTATAACCAGAAGTGAAGATGGAGCAATATGTGCTCCAAAATACAGTTTGAAAAAATGCTGAGCCTCAAAGACTGAGAATATGGTATAAGACCAGATACCACCAGCTTGTACCCCACCATTCCCCCCCAGTTTGTTATTAGGTTTGCACAACGTACGTTTAGTCTCCCTCTCATTTCTTCCCTCACAGAACCTGAGCACTTCCTTACACTTCTGTGAAGTCCGGACTTCATTTTTCTCTATCTCAGGTCTAAGCTGACAGACCACTGGCTATTTTATCCAGCATAACCTGCTTCAGACAAGGAAAAAGAGGAACAGTGGAATATTTATTCTAACTCCAAACACTGTTTTTTGTGCATACTAGGACGACTCTAACCAACAACCTACTTACAAAGACTAGAGGTCATTTATTGAGACTGCAGTATTTTGGTTTTTCCCACCCTTTCTTTACAGAAGAGACAGGTTTAGATCAGACAATGCTACATATATTGGTACATTTCTTGCAGGCAGTTGCCCCACTAGTACAGAGCACAGACACAGCACATTCTCCTCAGGCTTCCCCATACCTGAGGGGATGAATACAAGAGTAAAACTGTCCTAAGCCCTTGCATCTGCCAGCTGCAGCAGTTCTGACTGCAGGAAGCAGGTGGCAAATGCAGCCCAAAGTTGCAGTGTTAACAGAAGGGGAAAGCATTGGACAGTCATAAGAGACTGGTGTGTTTGCAAGCGGGGCTGCATTCAAGAAACAGTTGTAGATTTGGGGAGATCTATGGCATTTAATTCAGTCCTGCACATGTCATCAAGAGGAGGAAAGCATGAGGGACAGGGTAGGAAATCTCAAAGGCACCCTCTCTCTGTGTTGTCCCCCCTTCCAGAGAGCATGGGCAAAGGTCAGAGTAAGAAGGATGGCTTTCCCTTTGAGCCATGGTGGAACAATCGGTGCCAGTATATCAGCACCACGTCACAAGCCCTGTGATTCAGAGACTCTTAACAGATCTCCAAGAGGCATTCACAGAGAACTTATGTTTCTGCTAAAGATTGATGGACTGCAGTGGGAGTTGCTGGTCTCTTATGCTTTGGTAGATTTTGGCTTTCCACAGAGCATACCCAAGAAGTTCATCACTGACCCACAAGCCAAAGCACAGGAAGAGCCAACATCCATCTAGCTCAGAGTGGATGTTTGCAGTAGTATTTACACACACACACACCCCCCCAAAAAAAAAAAAACAACCCAACTTACAGTGTTTGTATGCAGCAGATAATTTCTGCATGAAAGACATATCTTTCAGCTGATGTCACTGTTAACATTCCTACCAGTCACAAAGGAAAATGGTAGTGAGGATTTTGGTGCTGCTGATTTGTCCTCCCTCTACGGAATAATTCTTGGTTAAGTCTCTCTTGCAAAGCAGCACGTGCTGACCCTCATCCTGTTCAGCTAATGTATGCACCTTTGTAGAGAATAGTATAGATAAGGGAATATTTCAAGATTTTAAAAGAATGAAGCGTTATCATGACAATAATGATGTTAAATATCATTACAATGCACTTTTTGCTTTTCACTCAAATGTGATTTTTTAAATTGAAAAATCTTAGACCTGTCATTAGCAGATTCAGTAATAATTTTTTTTGATCTATATCTGACAAAGATATATGACTACACAATTTATTCAAGGACTGTTTTTTTCTTATTTTTATTAAAAAAAAAAAGCCTCTTTCAAAGATTAATCCTTTCCTTTCAGTCTATCTACAAACCTTATTTAAAAAAACTTAAAGGAAATTCCAAATTCAGAACAACTGAAGAATATAGGAAAAACCAAACTTGTCAGCTTTCTACATTCAGGGAAGTAAGCTTCCCTTATTCACTGTAGCTCCATACAATATGAGAGTATAGGAAACCTCATAACCATTGTGACTCTCTGTTCACTTACAGTGCCATGTATTTGATATTAGAAAAGTTTATGGCAATATCTAACTATTTATAGATTCATAGACCTTCTTAGTCAATCTTTTTCATTAGAAATTATAAACTGTGATTGTTTAGGTGTTGGTTTTTTTTGTTGTACTTCTGTGTGTTTGTCTTTTAATAGAGCAGTATTGAATAACCTTACTCCAATGGCAGAAATCACCATCAACATAATACATCTTCCCAGTGTGGTACTCTTGTCTGAGTGCTAATCAAACATAATTTTTCTTCATTTCCATATAATTCCATTCACAAAAAAAAAATTACACTTTTTTGTTGTTAATAGAAGTAAATTCATAGCAGTCTTCATCCCAAGGAGCTCATTTCTGCAAAGAAATTGGTCAAGTGTGTGGTTACACTACTTACATTAATTCTCAAATATAGCTAAAGAAATAAGGCACATCCTACTAAAATTATTTTCACATGGTGATCTCTGATATGCCACAGTCAAAGTATTATTTTCCTTGCTGTAGAAGACAAACCAGTGCACAGCCTTCCACGTCAGGTTTACCAAATCTTTAAAAAGATGAAGCGTAGTGGTAAGCCCAAACACGCAATTTTCCCCTCCGTTTTGAATGCAGATACTACTCAGTGACTCTCAACAAGAGATGAGAGTAAGGCTTCAAGCACCAGGATTGTGACTAGACTGATTGTGAGAGTACCACAGAATCACAGAACTATTAAGGCTGGAATAGATCTTTGAGATCATCCAGTCCAGCCTATGACCTAACACCACCACATCAACCAGACCATGGCACTAAGTGCCTTAAACACCGTCAGGGACAGTGACTGCACTACCTCCCTGGGCAGTCCATCCCAGTCTCTAATTCCCCTCTCTGTGAGGAAGTGCTTCCTAACATCCAACCTAAACCTGCCCTGGTGCATCTTCAGGCCATGCCCTCTCATCTTGTCACAAGTTGCCTGGGAGTAGAGCCCAGCCCCAACCTTGCTACAACTTCCCTTCAGGTACTTGTAGAGAATGACAAGGTCCCCCCTTGAGGCTCCTCTTCTCCAGGCTGAACACCTCCAGCTCCCTCAGCCTCTCCTCATCAGCCTTTCCCTCCAGTCCCTTCCCCAGTCTGGTTGCTCTCCTCTGGACCTGCTCCAGCACCCCAATATCCTTCCTGAAGTGAGAGACCAGAGCTGCAAACAGTGCTCAAGGTGTCACCTCACCAGTGCTGAGCACAGGGGCCGAATTCCATCCCTGCTCCTGCTGGCCACACCATTCCTGATCCAGGCCAGGATGCCCTTGGCTTTCCGTGCCTCCTGGGCACACTGCTGGTTCATGTTCAGCTGCTGTCACCCAGCACTACCAGGTCCCTCTCTGCCAGGCTGCTCTCCAGCCACTCATCCCCAGTCTGTAGCCTGCATGGGGTTATCGTGGCCAAAGTGCAGGACCCAGCACTTGGCCTTGTTGAATCTCATCCCATTGGCCTCAGCCCATCGACCCAGCCTGTCCAGGTCCCTCTGAAGTGTCTTCCTACCTTCCAGCAGATCCACGCTCCCCCTCAACTTGGTGTCACCTGTGAATTTACTAACAGTAGACTCGATCCCCTCATCCAAGTCAGCAGTAAGGATGTTGAATAGAACTGGGGCCAGTACCGATCCCTGGGGCACACCACTGGTCTCTGGACACCAACCGAATGCTGCACCATTCACAACCACTCTGTGCCTGGTCATCCAGCAAGTTTTTCACCCAGCAAAGGATGCACCTGTCCAAGCCATGGGCTGCCAGCTTTTCCAGGAGGATGCTGTGGGAGGCTGTTTATTTCAAATCATCATTTTTTCCCACTTTTTACAGCAAATCCAACATAACTATATGCACCAGGTATGAAATGCTGTCCTTACCAGTCACACCAATGGATCTCTAAATACAATCCCGCTTTCTACACCAGTACAAAACCAGATGGTCACACCTCATTTAATTTACCACCTCTTGCTTTTCCTTCTTTCCTTCCTACAACCCTCTGTGAATCATATCAGTTACACTAAATCACAGTATTTAATCTGCTTTGGAGCTATAAACAATGGTCTATTGGGGTTTCTGTGGCTCTGACCTCTACCAGACATCATGATTTTAATTTATATACCTGACCACAAACTCTCATCTCATCCCCATGAAACCTAATTCATAAAGGATTACCATCTCTGGACAGGCTCTGGACTACCAGCAAATTAGCAGAGATGCTGTGCAGCTAGCAAGCTTTCAAAACAATGGGGCATCAGACCTCTGCTCTCTGCTGCTCATTGTTACCATCATGAAAACATCCAGCAGCCATGAAATGGAAATGCAAACAAATCCCTCGAAATTGCAAAGGATTCCCTCGAAATGCAAAATTTAAAGTCTAAAATTCTGCAGAATAAAAAAAAAAAAATAAAATTCCATCCTGACTGAGAAATAATACTTAGGTGCTGGAAATGCCCTTGGAGTAACAGGTGCTCAACTTCCTATCAGAAATTCTACAGAAATGTACCACAGGGATCTGGAGAAAGGAGACTTGATCTGCAGCTGAGATTGCAAAAGCCTTCTGCCTTAGAGGGAAGCATCAGCAGCTCACTGGAACAGAGAAATCACTCCACTCCTAAATGCTATTACATCATCTAGGACAGAAAAGCATGACCATGGCTATGCTTTGGTATGAACCATCAAACCAACCCAGAGAGAGAAGAATGTAAACCATGAATATTTCCTTTGACTAGAAATTTGTTATGTTTTTATTCCCGATTTTTTTCCCCTAATCTTCTAAAGCATCATGGAGATTTGGTCAAGATTCTGCTGCATTTTGTGAAGTCAAGGCATTCTGTCACTGCAAGGCAAGTATTGGGGGGGGGGGCGGGGAGATATCTCAAATGAATATGAATAATTAAAAAATAAAAATATTTTTAAAAATATCATCTGATTAACCAATTCATCGGGTGGGGGGGGAGGAGGGGAAGAGTAGAACACCTAATTAAGAGTTTCAGCAAAATCCCATAGATATTGGTTGCCTTCAAAACAACAGGGATTTTTCTAAGAAAAATCTAAGGTAGATAGATATATCTCTAAGATATTTCCTACTTTATTTTGGTAATAAAGGAAAATATTCAAAAAGTCAGTTTGAAATCCAATTGCTACCCCAGGCTGGACCATGCCTTCTTTAGATTTTCACATATCATAAATATTCCACCCAAAACTTTTAATGTAGATTTCTGCACAGCATTTGATCAAATGCAAGTATCAGATGTGTACATTGAGAGGAAAAAACGAATATAAAAACTTTTTTTGTATCATACCATAGCATGGCTTAGGTTGGAAGAGACTCCGGAAATAGAATCATAGAATCAAGCAGGTTGGAAGAGACCTCCAAGATCATCCAGTCCAACCTATCACCCAGCCATATCCAACCAACCAGACCATGGCACTAAGTGCCTCATCCAGGCTTCTCTTGAACATCTCCAGGAACAGCGACTCCACCACCTCCCTGGGCAGCACATTCCAATGGCAAATCTCTCTCTGTGAAGAACTTCCTCCTAACATCCAGCCTGTACCTCCCCTGGCACAACTGGAGACTGTGTCCCCTCCTTCTGCTGCTGCTTGCCTGGGAGAAGAGCCCAACCCCCACCTGGCTACAACCTCCCTTCAGGTAGTTGTCCTTTCAGATCATCCAATCCAACCTCTCTGCCATGGGCAGGGATACCTCTCAACTAGCCCAGGTTACTCAAGGCCCCATCCAACCTGGCCTTGACCATCTCCAGGGAGGAGGCATCCACAACCTCTCTGGACAATCCATTCCAGAGCCTTGCCACCCTCGTAGTGAAGAATTTCTTCCTAAGATCCAATCTAAAAGTATTCTCCTTCAATTTAAATCCATTCCCCCCTGTCCTATCAGTGGACACTCTTGCAGTGGTCTCTCTGCAGCCTTCCTGTAGGTTTCCTTCAGGTATTGGAAGGCAGTTATAAAGGCCTCCCGGAATCTTCTCCTCTCCAAGCTGAACGACCTTACTTCCCTCAGCCTATTCTCATAGCAGAGGTGTTCCAATCCCTGGATTACCTTTGTGGCCTCCTCTGGACTTCTTCCAACAGATCTATGCCCCTCTTATGGTGGGGACACGGATCTTTCATGAAAGATATATTTTTTAATCAATAGGTAAACAATTGCTTAAAATACTGTTACATACTATAGGCTTTTGGAGATCAATACAGACAATTCCTTGTCTGTATATATAAAAAAAAAAAAATAGCCACTATATGCTTAACGATAATGCTTGCAGTGAAAGCATCTACAGTATTTCAAAGCCTACAACAAATAATTTCCCTTCTTAGCATTCAACTGTTTAAAGTACTAGCAAGGGTAAAGTGGATAAGACAAATATAGAGATGTTCTTTAAAAGCAAAGGAAAAAAATAATTTTTAAATACTGTCATAAAACTTGGAAAAAAATAATTTGATTTTTTTTTTTACACTGTAAGTTTGATGCAGCTCAGATTTATTTAAAATGCTTTGCTTTACCAGTGTAACATGCATGAGATAGCCCAGGTAGATTCAGAAGTCTTGTGCCAGAGATTAATTTGGCACTCATCTTTTGAAATTCAGTTTGCTTAGTAGTACTGTTCCCATGACTGTTAACAGTTTTCATTTACAGTTTTACTGCATTTTGGTGGAATTCAGTTTGAACTCTAGGCAAAATCTTCCATTTGGTGAAAAATCCAGACCTCTGAACAGAGCATACAAATTTAAATGACACAAGCAGGTTTTCTTTCTGTCAGTATCCTGTATTTTCAAATAAATGGGGTCTTGTATAACACACTCCCTTCACATGTAGTACTGGTAAAATATCACAGAACCATTCAGGTTGGAAAAGACCCTCAGGATCACCAAGTCCAACCCAGAACCCTATTCTACAAGGTTCACCCCTAAACCATATCCCCAAGTACCACATCCAAACCACCTTGAAAAACAGCCAGGGTTGCTGACTCCACCACCTCCCTGGGCAGCACATGGCAATGCCTGACCACTCTTGATGGGAAAGAATTCTTCCTCATGTCCAGTCTAAACCTACCCAGTCGCAGCTTGAGACCATTCCCTCTTGTTCTATCAATAATTACCTGTGAGAAGAGACCAGCACCAGCCTTTCCACAACATCCTTTCAGGTAGTTGTAGACAGCAATGAGATCTCCCCTCAGCCTCCTCTTTTTCAAACTAAACAACCCCATCTTCTTCAGTCACTCTTCATCAGATTTATTCTCCAGGCTCTTCCCAGCTTCCTTGTCCTCTTCTGCCCTGGCTCCAGCACCTCCACATCTCTCTTCTACTGACATGCCCAAAACTGGACACAATACTCGAGGTGTGGCCTCACCAGAGCTGAGTCCCAGGGGACAATCCCCTCCCTGCTCCTGCTGCATTTCTAATACAAACCAGGATGCCATTGGCTTTCTTGGCCACCTGTGCACACTGCTGGCTCATATTCAACTGCTTGTTAATTAGCACCCCCAGGTCCCTTTCTACCAGACAGCTTTCCAGCCACAGTTCCCCAAGCCTGTAGCATTGCTTGGGGTTGTTGTAACCCAAGTGCAAAACCTGACATTTGGCCTTGTCGAAGCTCATCCTGCTATGCCATTCACTTCAGGGACATAGAATCATAGAATTGTTAGGGTTGGAAGGGGCCTCAAGGATCATCTAGTTCCAACCTCCCTGCCATGGGCAGGGACACCTCACATTACATCATGTTGTTCAGAGCCTTGAAAAGTATTGTATGTGTACAAGTGGAGACAGCCAGCTGAAAAACCTGTGCCACAGCAAACTCTGCTAGGCTCTCTAAAAGTTAGTCCATATGTGAAGGGACAATATTGAAGCACTAAATATCCTCCTGCTTCCTGAGGGTCATGCCTCCCCAGTGGTGCTACTAGAGTACCTATTCAATACAATGCAGTTGTATCACAGAAGATTTAAAAGACAGAGCAATTATTAGTTTGTATCTGCTACATTGTGTATCTCCCCATAGAGCATCTTTTCCATATGAGGAGGGCAGTTTTTTCTGAAATAGAAGGAAGGGAGAATTTGGCAAAATCAGAGGTGACAGGATAGAGACTGCTGGGATGTACAGACTACCCCTTGTACATTATCTCAGCTTTTATCCTCATGGTTATATTAGTAATACACAAAGCTCTGTTCTAAAAATACCCTTTTTAGAAGCATAGCAAGTGGTATTTTTCTGCTGTGGCAGCCATCAGGTCCCAAATAACTGAAAAGGGAGAGGTGAAGGTAAGAAGGTAACACTCTGCCAGCCTTCAGAGAGCACACCTGCACCCATTATCTAATCAAAAAAGCTCAGAGCTCCTAATATTTTTATCCAGGGGAAAAACACATAGACATTGCAAGCCTCCTGTCAAGGTCACCAGTTAGATCCCATTAGTGAGAGACCCTGGGAGGACCAGCCACTGCTCAGTTCTGCCCATGAGCAGCAGTTGTGGCCAGGGCTGTGAGAGGGTCCTGCAAGGGCATGGCAATGAGAGCTCCAGGCTTCAGCTCTCCTGAGGTCCACGCAGTTATACTATAAATTCTCCATTCACAGTGTGAATGCTTTTTATCACGTAGACCAATGCATTAGTACTCCCAAATTCCATTATTTCCCTCCAATTTATACACCTAACTCAGGAGAAAAGCTGGAAAATGAGGCTATACCCATAAACAGTGTCTAACTATGAAGAGCAATCACCCAGTGCAGCTGTTTAAGGGTCTCAGCTACTCTAAATGATTATCCAGAATGACAGAAACTCAGAGCATATCCTTGTACACATCCATGCAGAGATGTGTGGATATACACAAATACAACAACTGGGTGCCCAAAATCTCTAGCCAAATGTATTCCTGGATCTAGTTACTTAACCCTGGTAAACTAGCATGTTTCAGGACACATTCAACTTAATACAGAGTTTCAGAAGTCCAGAAGCTCCTACTTTACACAGGTGGGAAGCCATGGCATCATTTTTCCTCATTGTGGCAACATAATGACTAGGATTTGCCACAGACCTATTAAAAAGTCAGTGTTAAGATAAGCACTTCCATAAGCATACTTTACACCATTTGAGCATTTGTGATGCATTTAGACTTATTCTTTAAACCCTGTTTCTCTTGGTAGTGACAAGCAACTTTGTAATCTTGCTGAAATAAAATGGATGTGATAGCAATTACGTGCCTAAGCACCTCAAGAACAGTACAATTTCATAACCAGAAACATAATGTTAGCACTTACACCCCTCAAAATATCATGGCTATGTTCATTGAAAATTTCTTCACTATCTATAGCTAAGTCTACTGCAAATTAAGTTCACCCAATCAGCAAGAAAGAAAAGCCATTAGAGAAAACATACATTTTATGAGGTAACAGCAATTCCACTCCAAAAGGACCCATGCAGGACCACAAAGCATGTTTACATCCCTTGAAGCTTATACATACATATGAAATATTGCAAGAGAAATATCACCAACTGCAGGATTCATTGGACAGCGCTTGTAGCCTCCTCAGAGGGTGTAAATACACACGCACACAGAGTCCTGCATTACATGTCCCTGCCAAACAAGACAACATTCACCCCATGGTACTCACCAAGCCAGCCTCTTCAGGTATGAAACCCTGCCTTCTGGGGTTGTACAGATCAGGTGGCCTCAATTAAATCATCTTCCCAGGTGACCCTGGGAAAACACACACCCAGGTGATGCAAATCACCACTCTACCAATTCAGCCACCACAGGCTTGCTTCTACAACTTCAAGCTCCTAAAATGTGATTTGTAAATTTAGGTACCTGTTTAAGACCACAAAATTTCAGCCACTCCTGATTAAATCAAACAATGCAAAGGTGCATACTCTTACACCATTCCCTTGAGCCTATCACCCTATCAGATTTTGAAAACTTATCCATACACTGATGTCAATGATTTTTGCCTGAAACTTGGTGTTCCCAAAGGCTTATAACACTAATGAGAAGCTGTTGATGTTTAATTTTGCTTGTAAAGCACAAGCGAGCAGGTGCACTTTAGAGCATAAAATGAAATATTAGAGGCTAAGTATTTCTTCTTTATTTTCAGAAGGTTTACCAGACTTAAAAGATTTTAAAGATTTTTAGCTCCACATTAGTGTGTATCTTTGTCACTCTCCCTAAAGAGCTGGTAACATTTAGCCAGGCTCTAGGAGTAACCTTTAAGATGCTGCTTACAAAGGTGCCATGAGGGATACTTCACAATACACAGGCTGCAAACTTTTCCTTGATAATGGGGGGAGGAAGGAGAAAGGGAATGAGAACAGAGTATGCAAAAGGTACTGTTCTTCATTTGCTGTGTATTACATACAAAAGTCTGCTTAATCTAAAGTAAGACATACTGTAGCTAAACATTTTAATTATGTCTCATAAATATATCTCTCAAGGCTCTCAGAGCACAACATTGAAAACAAACAAAAAAGCCCACCTTTAGAAGCAGAAATAATCATTAGCTGAAGCTAAACAGACAAGATAAAGATTTTTCCCAAAGAATTTTCAGCCTAGCAAGAAACGTGAGAGGTTATAGAGAAGACACTGCAGATTCTGTAAATCAAATGTAGACAGGGAAGAAAGATCACAGGATCACAGGATGTTAGGGTTGGAAGGGACCTCAGGAGATCGAGTCCAACCCCCCTGCCAGAGCAGGACCATAGAATCTAGCACAGGACACACAGGAATGCATCCAGACAGGGCTGGAAAGTCTCCAGAGTAGACTCCACAATCTCTCTGGGGAGCCTGTTCCAGTGCTCTGGGACCCTCACAGTAAAGAAGTTCCTCCTCATGTTGAGGTGGAACCTCCTGCACTGTAGTTTATATCCATTGCCCTATGACAGGGTACAACTGAGCAAAGGCTCTCCCCCCCCCCACCCCCTCTTGACACCCAGCCCTCAGATATTTGTAAACATTTATCAAATCTCCTTTCAGTCTTCTCTTTTCCACACTAAAAAGCCTCAGGGCTCTCAGCCTTTCCTCATAGGGCTCCAGTCCCTCATAGCCTTCTGTTGGACTCTCTCAAGTAGATTCCTGTCCCTCTTGAACTGGGGAGCCAAGAACTAGATGAAATACTCCAGGTGAGGTCTCACCGGGGCAGAGCAGAGGGGGAGGAGAATCTGCCTCGATCTGCTGGACGCATTCCTCTGAATGCACCCTAGGACCCCATTAGCCTTCTTGGCCACCAGGGCACACTCCTGACCTAATCAAGCTTCCCACCATGCATACATCCATTTGTTGCTGTATTTTGGTGGTTGAAGTAGCAGCTATTCCAGCCATCTTACCTACTGTCGCATGGAAGAACGTGTGCTACTATAAATGTACTTTCAAAGGCTAACTTCCACCACAAAAGTGTATCCTTTCCCGCATGAAAATGTTTGGTTGCTCATGAGGAGCAGTGGCAAGTGGTGTCCCTCAGGTTCACACTGGGACCTGTGTTGTTTAACATTTTTATCAATGATATAGAGAGTGGGATCCAGGCACCATCAGCAGCATGCAGATGATGCCAAGCTGAGTGGTGTTGGACAAGCTGGAGAGGTTGTCGCAGGTGAAGCTCATGAGGTTCAATAAGTGCAAGTGCAGGGTTCTGCACCTGGGCTGGAGCAGTCCTCATTATCAATATAGACTGGGGGAGGAGGTGGTAGAAAGCAGCCCTGGGGAAAAGGACTTGGGGATGCTGATGGATGAGAAGCTGGACATGAGCAGGCAGTGCGAGCTTGCAGCCCAGGACAATGGCATCCTGGGCTGCATCACAAGATGCATTGCCAGCAGATCCAGAAAGGTGATTCTGCCACTTTGCTCTGGTGAGACCTCACCTGGAGTGCTGCGTACAGATCTGGAGCCCTAAACATAGGAAGGACATGGACCTGATGGAGAGGGTCCAGAGGAAGACCACAAAAATGATCAGAGGGTTGGAGCAGCTCTGCTACAAGGACAGGCTGAGGGAGCTGGAGGTGTTCAGCCTGCAGAAGAGGAGACCTAATAGTGACCTTCCAGTACCTGAAGGGGGCTACAAGAAGGATGGAGAGAGACTGTGTACAAAGGCCTGCAGTGACAGGACGACGGGCAATGGCTTCAAAGTAGAGCAGAGCAGATTGAGATTGGATGTTAGGAGCAATTCCTTTACCCTGAGGGTGGTGGAACACTGGAACAGGTTGCCTGGGGAGGCATCCTTGGAGATATTCAAGGTGAGGCTTGACAGGGCTGTGGGCAACCTGATCTAGTTGAGGATGCCCCTTCTGACTGCAGAGTGGGTTGGACTGGATGAGTTTTGGAGGTCCCTTCCAACCCAGCCCATTTTATAATTCTCTGATTATAAATAAGAACTACTAGCTTTCCCCTCAGGGTTGGTGGTGGATGTGACTTGGTGGTGGTGGTGGTGGTTCGACTTGGTGATCCTGAGAGCCTTTTCCAACCTGAATGTTTCTGTGGTTCTGTGACATTATTATGTCACAGTTTACATAACCAGCCTGGCTTACTTTTGAGTAGGCTACTTTAAAATGAATAAAGCTAAGCCTTTAACTCTTATCATCCCACAGGGGAAAAAGAAAAGCATCCATTGTAGTTAACATAACTGCAGTGACAGGATTCCCTGGACACTTCTGAAAATCTCAGTGTAAGTCTTTCCATTAGTAAGGAAACAAATGAGGGATCCACTTCAGAACAACCCTCAGCTGACTTCCTTCAGACCCCATGCCTTCCACACAGCTATTCTACACTTGATGTTACTTCAGACTGCAAGACAAATGGCATCACACTCATGCCATTCATTTGTGCTCTGTGATTGTCACTATGATTGTCAGCTGGCTTTTCACTGACTCCCAGCAGAAAAGCACAGCAGATTTGAGTTACAGGAAATATTTCCTAAAACATCTTCACAAATAGATTTAGATTAAAATGAACAGGTAATGGGAAGAACTTATACTATACATTAGTCCCTAGACATACATTTATTCATACACCACTGTTGTAAAACATGATCTGATCTTGCTACAGTATTTCAGGGACAAATGAGTTTATGTCATATTCACTGTGTCTGTAAACAACCATTTGTGATACTGACATTTCACATATTTCTCTGACAGTTATCTGTGCCATTTAATAAAGTCCTCAGCAAAATGTTAAGGGCTTGAGCACTCTTCTTTCCAAGCCACAGCCAGGTCCTCTAAAACTGGTGTTTTTGGAAGACATTCATCAAGTGGTCACTCATGAAGAAAACATATTCAAGCCACTCCTGCTTGGAGCTATAGAAGCCATTTTCCACATATCTCTTTCCTTGGCATTCCGTAAAAAGCAGGTTGGTCAGGGCAATCCCAGGTACTGATATAGGCTGGGCAGGGACTGGCTTGAGAGCAGCCCTGAAGAAAAGGACTTGGGGGTGCTGGGGGATGAGAAGCTCAACAGGAGCCAGCAGTGTGCACTTGCAGCCCAGAGAGCCAAGCAGAGCCTGGGATGCATCAAGAGAAGAGTGGCCAGCAGGGCCAGGGAGGGGATTCTCCCTCTCTACTCTGCTCTGTTGAGACCCCACCTGGAGTACTGTGTCCAGTTCTGGAGCCCCTATTACAAGAAGGATCTGGAGGTGCTGGAATGTGTCCAGAAAAGGGCCATGAGGATGATCAGAGGGCTGGAGCTGCTCTGCTGTGGAGACAGACTGAGAGAGTTGGGGCTGTTTAGCCTGAACAGAAGAAAGCATTATGGTGACCTTCCAGTATCTGAAGAAAGCTGGGGAGGGACTTTTTAGGGTGTCAGGTAGTGATAGGACTAGGGGAAATGGAGCAAAACTAGAAGTGGGTCGATTCAGATTGGACGTTAGGAAGAAGTTGTTGCCCATGAGGGTGGTGAGACACTGGAACAGGTTGCGCAGGGAGGTGGTAGAAGCCTCATCCCTGGAAGTTTTTAAGGCCAGGCTGGATGTGGCTCTGAGCAGCCCAATATAGTCTGAGGTGTCCCTGCCCATGGCAGGGGGGTTGGAGCTAGATGATCCTTGAGGTCCCTTCCAGCCCTGACAATTCTATGATTCTATGACTCTATGAACATTCCTCCTCAGTATCAATGGACAGCAAATATCTAAAAAGGGACAGTAACGAGCAGAAGGGTCTCAAAATTATAGTTACAGAGACAGGCAAAGGCCTGTCTGGGCTGTGGCTGCAGCCCTGTACAGATCAGACATGGCATAATGCCACTATATTTGTTGAAGGCAAGGAATGAGGAAATGCCCCACGTAATCTGAGTACACAGAACAGAGCAAACATGAAGAAGGTGCCCACATATTTTTCACGAGAAGACCAAATTTTGAAAATTAACAGGAACAATGTCTACATCCTTTCATGGTACTGCTATCTAGGAATCTTACTGTCCCCCAGATTACTTCACAAAAGAAGTTTTAAGCCCTCAAGCTGTTTATGTGCAGCTGGCTAGTGATGCTTCTTTTGTCAAACACGTTTGCACACTGCTTTGTCTTGTATGACCTAGAACACTTGGCTTGCCCACACTAGCTACTGCCATAGGCAGAATGGGAAGAGTGCTGCCACACAGTGCCTGTGGTTTTCCTACTGTGTGGGTCAGTTTGCCTGATATTCCCCAGAGATCTAGGCAAGGCATACAGCACATATATCTCCTGGCAGCAAGACTCTGCCATATTCCTCTGCTGCACAGAGACAGCCTCCATACCTTGTGCAAATCCAAACCCAGCCCCTGGTGTGGGGGCTTTGTTTTATACAAGACTGCTTTCTTATGAAGGCTATAAACTTTATCCCCTAGCTTTTTCCTTAAAACACACTATTATTCCTAGTTCTTCCTGGTTAGAATGCAGACAGCTTGTGTCTGTGAATCCTACCATTTTCCTGTGGTCTGTTTGCTGGATGCTGTCCCAGTACTTTAAAATTCCCCCTCCCAATACCAACAGGCTTGTCTTGAGTGAAATCAGCCACAGCAGTACCAAGACACTCAAAGGACAAGTCAGCGACATGGGAAGCAGCAGTTTTGGAAAGCTAGCTACAGACCTGCCAGCAAAGGATTACTGTGCTCCGCTGCCAGCTTTCACACCATTTCTCTCTCTCCATCATCAAAACATTATTTCTGCCTTGGATCTTTTAGATTTAGTCCACTGAGAAGGCCCAGAAAACCAACACACATCAGCATCACATCCACAAAAATCCTACTGCAAGTCAGGGTAGGACATGAAAGTCGGCTGAAGACCCTGACCAGAGTGTGGGAGGTATTCAGTTTCCAATCATGGCCCTTGTGAAATGAGCAGCAGAAACCATCTCTTGCACAGGGATCTATTAAGGATTTACTTTATAACTCATGCATGGACTTTTTGCTTTGCAATAACATCTAATCAGTTAGCAAGTCACATTAAAATAAAAAAGGAAAACCAAAGGCAGTCTTACGGTTTCAGCCTCCACAGGGGATAGGAATTGTTTGAGTGCAGGAAAGAAAGGTGACAATACCATTTAGGAAATTAAGAGTTCTGAATGTGTTCCTCAAACTGCTTTTAAGCATCTTTAACATCCAAGAAAGGCAGTAAAGGCTAGCCAGATAGAAAACAAAACAAAAATCTAGCAAATCCTGGTGAATACAATAGAAAAGAAGTGGTTAAAAAACAGCAGGGGAGACAACAAAAGATATTTTCGTCAAGGAATACCACCTGCTGAGGGGAACAACAAGAGAGAAGTCAAGGACAGCATACATTAGGCACAGAACAGGGTAAGAGAAGAAGCAAAGCATGTTTATGTGGAAAGCTTTATGAAAAGAGAAGTTGCCATGACTGGAGAACCAATCAAACGACTGCATGCCAATACAACAGAGCTTAAACATGTCTGCTCTGAACAGTACCTGCTAACCAAATATAATGTACTGGATATAAACCAGCCCTGGGACGGAGACAGAAGGAAAAGCTTTTCACTGTGAAGGTGACAAAACACTGGAACGGGCTGCCCGGGGGGTTGTGGAGTCTCCTTCTCTGGTGACATTCAAAACCCACCTGGATGCATTCCTGTGTGACCTACTCTAGGTGATCCTGCTCTGGCAGGGGGGTTGGCCTGGATGATCTTTCAAGGTCCCTTCCAGCCCCTAACATTCTGTGATTCTGTATTAAAAAGTGTTCTTGTAAATCCACACACGCCATGTAATGACTGAATGTTACAAAACCGTGGCTGCTTTGAAAGTGACAAAGCAGACAGAACTGATTCATCCTTCCGCTTCTTTTCTTATCCAATACGATTAACTGTCGGAGGCAAACTTCTATATCTTTTTTTCAAAGGCTTGCCATGAGAAGGATTATCACTACTGAGACATTCCCCAAATGATTAAGCATTTATTACTGCTTCCTAAACACAAATGAACTCTTCCACTACATGTCCATCCCACACACGTAAGCATATCTGCTAGGACTCTTATTGGACTGAGTGTACAGTATGCCTTTCCATGACAGCAATCATATTATGACTTATATCTACTAGTCAAGAGTGACATAGAAAGGCATTATGGCTTTCAAGTTTCAACAAAGTATAAGCAAAGAAAAACTCCAAAATATTTTTCCCACAACCAGCTGACAGTGTCTTCTCTGAATGTGATGACATCTTTGTGTGTCTTCAATCAGTTTACCTCAGACAGAGTTGGATTTTATTTTTATTTTGTTCTTTTCCCCTTTACAGTGATTCATAATCCCAGTCAGAAAGAAAAATTAGTCCCAACCATGGGACAGATGACTCCTTTTTCTTTTTTTACAGAAAGCTTCTAAGTTGGTTTGTATTTGCATTGCAAATACTGAGAGCCCTAAATAAAATGAACAGAAGAAAAATAAATAGAGTATTTGTCCTCAAACACCAGCAATTCATTACCAAGCAATTAGCTTAGTAATAAGCTCTCATTTCTCAGTTTGGGAAATTTCCATGAATATTGGTAATAATTATGATAAAGGTTGAAGCCAGAGTACAGTACTCCACCACTAACTGTCCACAAACAATTTCTCTTCTCATGACAGACAGAAGAAGCTCTAATTACACTGAATATTTCAAGGGAAGATTGAATGTTTGCCAGACAACTCTGCATTGATTGCCTTTAAAGCATAGTACTAGACTGCTGAAGGGAAAATACAGATTCTTGGCTCCACATAATTAACTTTCATGCTGTTCTCTTCTTAAACCCTAATGAAGCCCCCTTGAAGTCTTCATTACCAAAGGGTATTTGTTAATAAAAAAGCAGAGAGCCAGCCAAAGGTCCAAATTCCCTCTCTTTCACTCTAAACTTCCCTCTGTTATACATTTCTCAGGGCCCAGCAAAGTCTTTGAAGTGAACAAGCATGGCCTGAAAAGTGCAAAGGGTGAGGGATACCTTATGAGGAAGGACAAAGCATAGAGCATGGAAAAAGCTGAGATCAAAAGGGAGGCTTAAAGAAGAGAAGGGGGTATTTGACAGAGAAAGGAGCAGGAGAAAAGGGAAGTCAGAGCTGTATCAACATTTTCTGAAATGACTTTACTGTGAAGTTAAACTGATGAAAGCAGAAAAGCAAATCTTTGGGAAATGCAGCAACTCAGCAGCTGAATCTCAGGCAGATGAGAACATCTCTCAGAGACAGCAAATAAATGAAGTCTAGATTTCATAAGGTAAGGAATAAGATTCCCAGCTCACACTGGTGGCAGAGCTTTCAGGAAGCATCTGCTCAGATATTTGAAGAGCTTAGTGTATCTGGCAGGGCTTTTCACAACACAGACTCCAATCCAAGGACAGTGAATCCCCTTGTTCCATCCACAAACAAACAGTTGAGCCAGCTGTAGTATACTGGCTACCTAAGGGAACATGATCCCTTCTCTTGGCTCTGCTGAAGACAAAGTCCTTAGACTGCACTGACTGTCAATACTTCAGTGCATTCTAGTCCTACCCAACAAAGCATCAGAGTGCTTTCATACAAGGTTCCTGTGAAGTTACCTAAACCCACATTTTGGATGACTCTTAACTACTGAGACAAACATATAAGTATTTGTATAAAAAATGCCCACAATATTCAAGCTGAAGACTTGGTTGACCAGTACCTGAGTGTTGGAGAGAAATCAAGATGTGCAGTCTGCTTCCTCTTTCATTGTTGAGTTGCTTGAATCGAAGCCAGAAGCCACTAGCAGAAAGGAAGAAATATTTTTGTGATTTCATTTTCACCTAGTTTGGATGTTCATATGTCTTTTCAAGATTATTAATCCACATTCTTCCCTGTGTCCAAAACCTACATCAAAACCAGGAGCTAATCTCTATCCTTTTTTCACGTACTGGAGAGTCTGGCATATGAAGACTCTCACCTCCATATGTTAGTCTGTGCCCACATAGGAGATTCCCTGTAGTTTCCAAGTTTGCACAGTGCATTTCTGCTGGCTCCACAGAGAAGCCATTCCCTCATTGAAATTTTGGATGGGTAGCTTTGACATAATCAGATCAGATAAATCTTAAAAAATACACACAAAAGCACCTCCTGGCAATTTATAAAAGGACTCAGCCAGAATACCCTCCCTAATTCTCAAAAGTCACTATTTGCAATTGCTGGAATGACCTTTTTGGGACACTAAACATCTGAAGAGACTACAGTGGTTCCAAGTTCATGAATCATTTCCATTTCACACAAAAAGAAGTGTTGCTGCCAAAAGTGTTTGGGTGTTGGTATGGGGTTTTTTGTTTGTTTGTTTGAGTTTGGTTGGGCGGTTTTAGGTTTGTTTTGTTTTGTTTGTTTGTTTAAGGTGGGGGAGAAGGGTTGGGGTTTTTTCTGTAAAAAAATAAAAGGAAAGAAAACCACACACAAAAAAACCACAAAACCCAAGGAAAAGAAACAAAAAAACCCCACCCCAATCCAAAACCCAGCCTGTACTTTTAATGATCTAAAAATGGCTCCTACTGAAGTGATTTATTCCGTTTTTGGGACAGTATCTGAATTCTGCATAGCTGAGTGTCTTACATTTCCTAAAGTTCCACATCCTCTTAAGACACAGCAAAGAATGCTATTAGTGAGTTCCTTTGTTAAGATTATGCCTACAGTTTCTATAGCTTGCTATACCAGTTAAGTCTCTCTAAAAGCTGGGATTTATCTTTCTCATTTCAGGAATTTATTTTTTTTTTTTCTTCAGTTGAGGCTGTAGCTGTTTTTAGTTGGTAGCTGCAAGAGACATTCATTTGCAAGAAAGAGGTTTTTTTGGAGACTTGTATAATCTCTTGCTTTTAAAGATACCTATTTTAGAAATACCTGAGGCTGGAGAAGAGAAGACTGAGAGGGGATTTAATCAATGTTTATAAATATCTGAGGGCTGGGTGACAGGAAGGAAGGGACAGGCTCTGCTCAGTTGCATCCTGTGACAGGACAAGGGGCAATGGATGGAAACTACAGCACAGGAGGTTCCACCTCAACATGAGGAGGAACTTCTTCACTGAAAGGGTCCCGGAGCACTGGAACAGGCTGCCCAGAGAGGTTGTGGAGTCTCCTTCCCTGGAGACTTTCCAGCCCTGTCTGGATGTGTTCCTGTGTGACCTGTGCTGGATTCTGTGTCCTGCTCTGGCAGGAGGGGTGGGCTTGAAGATCTCCAGAGGTCCCTTCCAACCCCTAACATCCTGTGAGCCTGTGATATAGACAGAATGTCACATAGAAACTAAAGCTGCATGAGAGGAAACTTAGCTGAAATGTGCTAAGAGTAATGCAGCTAAACACAAACATTTGAAGCTGAATATCCAAAGCATTTCCACAGGGGTATCAAACATGAGCAAATACCTTATCACAAGAGGTAAGGATCTTGCACACAGATTTTTCAGTTCAGGGGTATTGGTAACAGCTGATGTAAATTGTGAATTGTTGCATCCAAAGCCCATTATTACTTTGCACCACTTCATTTGGCAGAGGAAATTGAGTTCCATTCAGAACTACATAACCACCTGTGATAAACTAAAGTATCCATTCCAGATCTTAGACATTACAGCTACTGGAGAAGCAACTGATGTTCTGATTGTGAAGGAGAAAAATCTTCCCTACAAAGCAAAATGTTCTGTAGTTCTCTGCTAAGCTGAGCAGGAATCAGCACTGATTCAGGAAGAGGCAAATCATTCCAGATCACCCTAAAACTACATTCTTCAAAGTCTGCACTTTTAAGTTTTACCTTTTTACGCCGACTTCACAACCAAATCAGATGGCAGAATCATTTATCCCTGGCTCCAAGGTAACATTACCTTTTTCATGCTAATGTTGATCACCTGTGCCACATGCCATGTCCAATTGGTATCTTTCTTCTCAACATTTAACAGCAAAGACACAAAGTAGTGCAGCTGACAGTTAATCAAAAATCCTCTCCAGCAGCAGAGATGCTCACAGAGCAGCCAAAACCTCTGCACTCAAAAGTCCCAACTCTTAATATCCTTCCTCACACTGTGCTCTGGATGCAGGCTGTGATCACCTCAGGGGATTCAGGTGTGCAAATGAACCAGTTTCATATGTGTCCTGGTGGGGCACATTAGCAAGATGATGCAAGCTGAAAGGAGACATACAACTTTCCTAATCACTCTTCCCAGTAGGTGCATCTATGCCACAACTCATGCAGGGACAGTGACAAGCAAATGTTCAGCCCCAGAGCCAAAGTGGAAAAAGCTTTTGTCAAATAGTGACATAGTGCTTAGTAGATGGATTGTGCCTTTCCTCCAGAACATACTTTCCTGGGCTGCCTGTATTTTAAGCCCAGGAATAATGGGAATGCAAAACAACTGTCAGTTTTCTATTCCATTCTCTCCTATTAAGGTCTTATGTCCATGATCTTCATTGGAGCACCTGAGTACTCTCCAGCAGTTCATGAAGTGACATGGCTAAGGTCTGTCATGTCCTCATCCCCACCCCAGGGGCAGAAGAATGTGCAGTGGAGTGTTTTGGTTTGCCTCTTGGGTTTTTGTTGTTTGGGGAGCTGGTTTGGTTTTGTTTTATTTCTTCGGTGGTGGAGGTTGGTTGGTTTGTTGGGTTTTGGGGGGTTTGGGGTGCGTTAGGTTTGCTTTGTTCTGATCTGGTTTGGTTAGTTGTGGTTGTTTTTTGCTTTGTTTTGTTTTTTGGGGGGTGGTGTGTTATTTTGTTAGACACATACATTGATCCATGCTATGTTAGGAAACATAAGGTCAAACATGCACTTAGTGCAGTAGGTGCTTTGGTTTGTTTTGGTCTTAGTTCCTGAGGAAGTTCAACCCACAGTCCTAAACTATGCTCAAGAAAGTGTATATGTGACTGATCACAATAGCCATCTACAGGTTTGTCATCAAATCACAGAATCACAGAATTTCAGGGGTTGGAAGGGACCTTGAAAGATCATGAAGTCCCAATCCCTGCCAGAGCAGGATCACCTAGAGTAGGTCAGACAGGAATGCATCCAGGTGGGTTTTGAATGCCTCCAGAGAAGGAGACTCCACAACTTCACTGGGCAGGCTGTTCCAGTGTTTTGTCACCCTCACAGGGAAAAAGCTTTTCCTTCTGTTTACTTGGAACCTCCCATGCTCCAGCTCACAAACATTGCCCCTTGTCCTGTCATTGGACATCAGTGAGAAGAGCCTGGCTCCATCCTCCCCACATCTTTATAAACCTTAATGAGGTTACACTTTAGTCTCCTCCAAGCTAAAGAGCCTCAGCTCCCTCAGCCTTTCCTAATAAGGGAGATGTTCCACTCCCTTAATCACCTTTGTGGCTCTGCACAGGACTCTTTCAAGCAGTTCCCTGTTGTTCTTGAACTGAGGGGCCCGGAACTGGACACAATATTCCAGATGTGGCCTTACCAGGGCAGAGGGGGAGGAGAAGCTCTCTTGACCTACTAACCAAGCCTTTCTAGTACACCCCAGGACACCATAAGCCTACTAGGCCACAAGTGCATATTACTGGCTCATGGTCATCCTTCTGTCCACGACAATCCCAAGGTCACTCTCCTCTGAGCTGCTCTACAACAACTCAGTTCCCAAGCTGTACTGGTACATGGGATTGTTCTTTGCCACATCCTTCCTTTTGTTGTATCAAAGGGAGATACAACCTCTGGTTTTATGTTACCACGTGAAACTATGGAAGGGAAACTTGCAGGAAAGAACAGGAATAAGAAGGGATCATGATATTCCTACTAACTTCAGCTCTCAGCTACACTCAGCAACACCAAATGGGCCATATCCTCTATAATGGATTGTGCCACCTTAGTGGCTGCCCTACATTCATAATTGCTCCAGATGGGACTATGTACCTGAATCAAATTCCACCTAGAAGCCCCTCAGCTGCAGCATTGTTCCTCTTCCTCCAAGCCAGCACAAGAAACCAACACGTACCATCTTTTCTTTTATGAAGTCTGTAGTCATTTTTGCTTCCATTTTCCCTACAATGAAAAAAAAAAAAAACAACCAAAAAAAAACAAACAAGAAAGAAAAAGAAGAAAATCTAGGTTAGGCATTTTCCACAGGGCTGTTCATTTCTTTCTTTTTTTGTCTTCTAGAACTAGAGGCCAATCATATTAAGACCAGTATGTCTTCACAGAATCATAGAATAATGCAGGCAGAGGGGACCTCCAAAGGTCATCTAGTCTGACCTCCCTGCAATCAGCAGGGACATCCCCAACACCAACCACCTCCCTGTGTAACGTGTTCCAGTGTTCCACCACCCTCATAGTAAAGAACTTCTTCCCAACACCCAATCTAAATCTGCTCTTCTCCAGCTTAAAGCCATTGCCCCTCATTCTATCACCACAGGCCTTTGTAAATAGACTCTCCTCATTCTTCCTGTAGCCCTCTTCAGGTCCTGGCAGGCTGCTATTAGGTCTCCCTGGAGCCTCCTCTTCTGCAGGCTGAACACCCCCAGCTCCCTCAGCCTGTCCTCACAGCAGAGGTGCTCCAAGCCCTTGATCATGTTCTACATCTCTCTGCTTCTTCCTTCACTTGCTATTCCCACCAGTCCCAGCCTATGACATTTACAGGTCATTTCATTTCCTAACAGAAACACTGAGTTGTAACAAGTCCCTAAAAAGTGCAGCCCAACAAAGAGGACTTTTCTTTTTATAAAGATGTCATAGCAGGACTTGATCATAACACACTTCATTACAAAATAAGGGCAGTATCCAACCTTAAGTGTGTGTTATCAACAGGAAAACCCTGTTGAGATTTAAAAACAAAGCCAAGTGAAGCTGACCCATTTTTAGCTGTTAAAATAAAGCACCAGCACCCTCTATCAGGATATTTCAAACACTGGCTACAGAACAGTGATTTAACCTGAACAGAAACTATGCCTTTAGTAGATATTTAGTATGTACTACAATCTTTGGAAGTCTGCCTTAATTAAAAGTGCTATTTCTGTTTCAAAATTGACATGAACCACTATCATCCAGAGCTCTGCTTTGCACAGATACTTATTTTTCAGAGCTGTAAAGCAAATTGTTATGCAATATCACTCAGACAGAGGCCTGCAAAAAGGAAAAGTGATAATGAAGACAGGAGCTGCTACTAAATTACAAAACAAGGCAGATTTGTTAGCAAATATTAATGACCTGGGAAACTTTTTTGCAAGTTCAGCACTCCTGCAAACAATCCCTTTTTGGGTTCCTTTAATGGACTGTGATGACACCAAGGAAGTTACTACACAGGAGACTTCTGGGCTCGCTAAAGTAACCTGCTGCTCCTTACACTGATCCCCTTCACAGCAGAGGTAATTAACACTCATCTTGGCATTCCATGCAATTCCCTTTTTTTTAATGGAAGGGACTCTACCGTACAGGAACTGTTTCAGAAAGAAAATACAGATGTCCAGAGCCACACAGGCAACAGCAAAATGCTCTTCCCTATTGTGAAAAATCCTCATCTATTAAGGGGACAAACCTTCTTCAGTACCAAGGGGCACATTTTTTCACCATCTCCTTGGCTTAACAGCAGCTTCCAGTCAAATGATGCCAGGTTTCAAGAGGAAATCTCAAGGAGAATGATTTCATAGCTATTCTTCCAGTCTGTGGCAACTACTGGAATGCCATTGGCTTCTTTAGAGTTGGTGATTCAAACTGAACAGATTCCTCAGTTTTCCAGTTCCCTCCGGTTAAGTGGATCTTACCTTTCCCAATGACCACACAAAGGATCAGGGTGCTGGAGAACCTCTGATATGAGGACAGGCTGAGGGAGCTGGGGGTGTTCAGCCTGGAGAAAAGAAGGCTCCAGGGAGACCTAATAGCAGCCTTCCAGGACCTGAAGGGGGCTACCAGAAGGATGGAGAGAGACTGTTTGCAAAGGCCTGCAGTGATAGGATGAGGGGCAATGGCTTTAAGCTGGAGAAGAGCAGATTGAGATTGGATGTTAGGAACAAGTTCTTTACTCTGAGGGTGGTGGAACATTGGAACAGGTTGCCCAGGGAGGTGGTTGAGGCCTCATCCCTGGAGATATTCAAAGTGAGGCTTGACAGGGCTCTGGGCAACCTGATCTAGTTGAGGATACCCATGCTGATTGCAGAGGGGTTGGACTGGATGATCTTTAGAGGTCCCTTCTAACCCAGACCATTCTGTGATTCTGTGAATAGTCAAGGAATTTCCATATGGAAACTATCAACTCACATTTTCCCCAATGCAGTCTGTGAAAGAGCCTAGTGTAGCACAGCTACTCATCCATGAGGATTACCAATCACTTCAGGCTTTTCCTGATTGTGAAATTGTACAACATGGATTTTGAAAAACATTTTAGTTGCTTCTTTTTCCCCTGCTCCCAGGTCTCCCCAGTAGGTGGCCAAGTACATCCTGCTCTCTGGAAAGGAGTCTCAAGAAGTGCAGATGTTTACTTTCACTGTTAACAGTGCACTTATACCAGCAATTGACATTGCTCAAAATTGCTTGTTGTCACATAGGCAAGTTCAAGGACCCTTGCTGAAAATAACTGCAGTTGCATCTTCAAGGAATCACTGAGGGTCAAGGTTACCAGGATTACTGAAAGGGGGAGTGCTGGAGTATGCTTCAAGAAAAGAAGCCAGGGAAAAGTGACCCCAAAAGGTTTTGTTAGTGTTGTATCTGGTCTCAGTTGAGACTCACTTGAGAAGATATGGAGAAATTTGTCATGTATGTTTTAAAATTTGTGGACTGATATAGGATGCAAAGTCTGTGAAAGACACATTCTGCTCTGAAGCATGCAAACTGCAGTTTTGTCCCACACTTACAAAGAGATGTACTTCCTTGATTTTCTAGCCCAAAATTGCATGGGATGAATTTGCATACCTGCACAGGAGAACCAGTTTTTAATTAGAAAAGGTGGTCAGTCTCTTTGGAGAAGAAATAAACAATGAATTTGGCATAAACTTTGGGATAAAAGTTTCAATCTATCTACATTTTCAAAAACATTTCAGGGGGGAGACTGCTGTAAGAGCTGTCATAACCACATGTGCACAGTCACAGAATCACAGAATCATTTGGGTTGGAAAAGGCCTCTGAGATCATCAACTCCAACCATCAAGACCAATGATCCAGGCTGTAAAGGACCTCCAAGACAATCAAGTCCAAGCTTTTTGCAGTATTTTTGAAGGCTCTGATATGCAAAGCAGTACCACACGGAAACAAACTGCTTTACTTTGTGGTAACTTCCCAAAAGCATGGTATTGCCCCTTTGCCTCATGTCAGGGAGAGATTTAGCCCTTTCTCATTAAGTGAACTCAAATATCCCATTGCACACTGAACACTACAAACACAAGCACAGTTTCTGCAAAGCACAGTAACACTTCTCTGAAAGTCTCTAGGCTCTCTAATATTTGCCAAAGCAATTCATAAACAAAAAAAGGGCTTTTACTAAGGAAGCTGTTCTGTTGTGTATTAGATTTTACACCAAGTGGTATAAATTCTTGGACAAGAAAGTTGGTTTTCAGAAAAAAAAATAAAAGAAAAATAGTTTTCTAATTAAAAAAGGGAGAAGTAGGGAGCAGATAAAGAGAGATAATACACTTAAAACCAGTAGGTACAAAAGACTGGGAAGATAAAGTAAGAAACTTCCTTAGCTTTTCTCAGGGAGGAAAGGATCAGCCAACATTGACATAATGTGTTTTTTTCAAATACTAGCTTCAATTTTTTTTTTCTTTAATATACATCAACTTCAAAACAATAGTACTCAATATAGAGATAACTATCTGGGCTCTGACATGGAAATTATCTCTGCCTCTGATAAAGGACTTGATATCAAACTTACATTTGCTCATCTCCTTCCCTGTTAATCTCATAAAGCTGTTGCATTCTACCCAAAATGAAGTCAGACTAGTCAGGACTAGTACTGCATACACTGCAAGCTTCACTCCTTGGATACATTTTAGCTGTTGCAGAGTTAACACTAAGCAGAGTCTTGTCCTGGACAGCTACAATGGAGGGATTGGAGCAAAACTGGAAGTGGATAGATTCAGACTGGATATTAGGAAGAAGTTCTTCCCCATGAGGGTGGTGAGACACTGGAACAAGTTGCCCAGGGAGGTGGTGGCAGCCTCATCCCTGGAGGTTTTTAAGGCCAGGCTGGATGTGGCTCTGAGCAACCTGATGTAGTGTGAGGTGTCTCTTCCCAAGCCAGGGGGGTTGGAACTAGATGATCATTGAGGTCCCTTCCAACCCTGACAATTCTATGATTCTGTGATTGTTTTCCGCTTGCCCATGCATATCATTGCCTGATGGACTCCTAATCTTTTGGGAAGGTAACTTGTTTACTAATAATCACAAAGGACAACTGTCTGTGTTCATTGACATGAACTCAGTCCTAAAAAACTGTGGAGACCTGTGCAGTCTCATCAAGAGAGGAGAAGGACACTAGGATCTGATCTGATGGGTATAATACAGAGATTAGATTCAGTAAATGCTTGTTTTTCTAAATGCCTTACTCAAATAAAGTATCAATAAGCTAAGCTGCTGGAGCAACAGTCTAAAAGTGGAGAATTCTGGTCCTGGTTCTCTCCAGAAACTCAATAAATCGAGATTTGCTCTATGAATGTGCTGCAACTCAGTTTCCCTGGAAGGGCCCTGAACAGTAATGAGATACTCAGTACTTGTTTCACAGAGAAGCTGCACACATTTGAATATTAGGCTTCCCAAAACTGTAAGCAGATCGGACTCTCATCGCCATGTGACACCCAGAATCTGGAATATTGTGTCCAGTCCCAGGGTCCTCAGTTCAAGAAGGGCCTCAGGGAACTGCTTGAAAGAGTCCAGCACAGAGCCACACAAAACGATGAAGGGAGTGGAACACCCTCCTTACGAGGAAAGGCTGAGGGAGCTGGGAGGGGAGGACCCTGAGGGGTGACCTCATTCATGCTTATAAACATGTGAAGGGTGAGTGTGGGGAGGACAGAGCCAGGCTCTTCTCAGAGCCTAATTTCAAAGTCTTTCTCTGTCCTCCTGTGGAAGACTTTGAGAGGGAGTCAGTGTGTTTGGTTACCTCAGAGACCTCCTGAAGGCTTGTGAGAAGGCTGCTCTGAAGAGGACAGGTGAAACTCCCACTTCTCCCCCTCATATTGCACTTAAAACTACCTGACTTCTGCACTTGGGCAGATAAAGCTGTTATTTCAGCCATTTTTAGCAGTGGCAGATGCTAGAAACAGAAATGCAGCCAGAGCCTCATGTGGGCAGCACAGCTGCCTGATGACTGCCCGGGCCGGAGTGAGGCCATGCTCCCTGCCTCAGCGCCTGCAGCGCTGTGGGGCAGCCACAGGGGTAGGGGAGGACAATGCAGCTTCAGCCTGACAAGGGCCTGCTACCCTCTGGCAAGGGGTGCCCTATCCCACCCCACCTTCCTCCCTGAGACTGCTCAGGGCTGTGCTTAGCCCCGGTCTAGTGCTTAAAAAGGGAATTCAACCCTCTCCACTGGGCATGCCCCAACCCTCTGACATGCTCAGCCTCTGCTTCACTCCAGCTCACATCCCAGACTCTTCCTTCAGTCATTTTTCCAAAGGCCATTGCTGGTGTGCAAAGGGTGGGGATAATTTCTCTTAAACAAAAGAAAAATGCATCTGCTCTTGTCACTGTGCCCTCACGTGTTCCCACCCAGAGCTAATAGCTTCCATCCTCCTTGTGCAGCCTCTCTGAGTTTCAGTGTCTGTGAGCCTATCAAGGCCCCGCTCCAATGCCCCCATACACACACACACGTGCACAGCACCCAGCCAGCAACCAGCTCAGATATAAGGCTTGGTCCTAACCATCACAACAATGACCAGATCAGTCTCTTCTCTGCTGCAGACTGAATTTTACCCCTGCCAAGACAGCTTTCATCCTTTGGGGTGAGGCAGAAGGAAGTGGCAGCAGAGTGGAGAGCCAGGTGTTGCCAGCTAAGGGCACAGCCCCAGAGGAGACTTGTTGCATGGTGCCTCTGCCTTCAGAAAACTCTGCAAAACCTTGTATCATACTGCCTTTCCAGTGTAACAAGGATGACATTCACCCTCTGGGATGCCCCTGGTATTAACAAAGTGAAAAACACTCACTGAAGTAAACTGAGCCCAGAAAACGACCACATATCTCAAAGCACTGTACAAGAAACCCAAGAACTGCTGTAGCCCAAGACCATGATTTTTAAGCTTTACAATATCCAGATAGTTGTGAAGTCTAGTTGGTGTTTCATAGCAGGTACTGGACTCTATATAGAAGCTACTTATATATTACAGTAACAGGTTTCATGGATGCTGAGAGGTACATGGTGCTGTAAATACTGACTGAGAGAGCAAGTACAAGGAACTATGGTATCAGGTACTACAGAGTTTATGCTAACTATATGAAAAGTATGAATACAGCCCCTCTGAAAACCAGTGGTAAGTTTCTCCTCATCCAGCACCCAGCACACTGTAAGTGTAAGGCTAAATCCCAAGGCTTTTCACTACATACTTAGTCTATAAGAGTGCCTGACAACCATAGGTGATTCCTGGCCCCTGTGATTATTAACATAATACAGCAATGGGATACTTGTGTTAGGAAGGGGGCAGGGTGTGTGCAAATTTGCATTCCTCTCCAAGCTCAGTTTAAGACACTGTTTTCCATCTGGGATCATTTTCATCACATCCTCTCCCTCCATTTTCCCATTAAAAGGATCTGGGAATGAACAAGAAATTTGTTTAATCATCTTCTGTGAGATCAGCTGAATTCTAATGCTGTTTGATTACAGCAAGTCACAAAAATGTCAAGTGCATTTCCATTTAGAGTGCTTGCTTAAACAGCCGTGCAAATGGGGACCACCCAAAACTCAGCTCACATCATGGGAGATTTGAGCTGCCTTATGGCCTACCCTTATTTCAATCCCCTTTCTTGCTCTTTAAAACAATGCATTTTCACAGCACATCATTTCCCTAAATGAGCATGATACATCACTGCTGCAGATTGACTCATGAGACCCATTAATAAAGGCCAGAGTTTCTCAGCAGCTTTTCTCATTGGGAAGGTGTTATCTTATCATCTAAATTTGTAATGAACGTGAAGCTCTTAGCCTATGCCCACCTCACTGTTCCAGCTCCCCTCATCACTTTGGTTGGAGGTTTTCATTCCACAGGCAGTGGCAGCATGTTAGAGGATAAATAATGCATATTCCTTTCTCTAAGTAAGTAGCTGTTCATTTCAAATGCAGCAAAAACTCTTACAGTGAAATGGTTACCCTTGTCATGTGGGATTCACTTCATATAAAACATCTCTGCCCTGAGATTGAAACCTATTATATAACTCCCAGTATTATACTGCTGCATGACACACTATCAGCATTAGAGGAGAAATAACTAATATTCAGAAAGTTTCTGATTTTATGCCTGTAATTTCCCCACATTCATTTGCTTTCCAAAAATTAGCAGGGCTTGTTGGATATTAAGATTTGCAAAGAGAAATAACTAAAATCTCAGTTTGATTAAATGTTGTCTGTAAGAAAGCTTTAGGGTATCTATTATTATTATTATTATTGCTGTTATTATTATTTTCAATAAAGAAAAAAAAAATCTGTAGTTTCTGCTGAAAAGAAAAAGGGCTTGTTTAAAAACCTTGGGAGCTTAGTATTTTGTACAAGAACAAAGTATTATCTGACACAGTCTGGAAGAGTAATATGCTAGATGCTAATTACCTGATTAGGACTGGGAATTACAGAAGTCCCTGCAGGCATCAAACAAATCATACAGATATTCACTGAGAACTGGACACCTATTTGCCTGATTGTTTAAATTGGATTATCACATGTTGACCATACTCATTTGAATTGATCAGGCAAAGGCTGATCAGAATTTGCAGAGGACGCAAAATTTTTTAGCATTTTTTGATCTTCTTTAATTATTAGTTTTGGTGGTCTCCTTTCCCCTTTCAGTTTGAGTCTGAGTATTCTTGGGAATGGTATATATGAAATTACCCACTATACTGAGGCTTAGCAAAGCTTTTTACACAAAGCTTCACTAAATTTGGGGGGTGCAGGATTGCACAAGCTGTGCTATACTCTCAGCTAGATGAAAATGATTGTAAAAATGCTATTTCTCATGATGGTGCTTCCACTTCCTCTTCTGGTCAAAATTAGGAAGTGCACAGATATTTTCCAGCCCTTCCAGGTTCAGCACAGCACTTTTGAATCCCCAAACAGGCTCAAGCTGTGTTCATTCACCACAGGTCCTGGCTCTTCAGCACTCTTGTGCAAACTACTTGTTGTCAGTTCACAGAGTGTACATCAACTACTGGATCAGCACACCTCTTCCTGCACATAATAATAGCCCTGCAACAAATTCACTGTGCAAATGTAAAATTGGAGAGACATTTGGAAAATGTCATTTCCCTGTCCATTTGTTTCATTATAAAGAGCTTCATATCAAGCCTAAGCTGAACAGGCTTAGGCTCCTGTTAGGATCTGGTACATTTTTATCAGTTTTAGCTGGTTTAAATGCAGTTATTATACATATTAATGTATAATTCATTACACAAGTAACGTGTTTATTACTGAAAGGTATTAGAGTAAGGAGAGGATAGAGTTGTTGGTTTAGGAGCAATGAAAATAAAAACCAACCAAAACTCTAAAGGAACAAGAGGATAAAAGCAAAATATACCAAAAGACCACTTGCAATGTTGCTACAATAGCAGTAACAATGAAGTAGACTCTCTTTTGTACATTAATTCCATAGAAGCATTTAAAACACAGAATTCAGAATAAGCTTACCCAGATATTTTGGAAAAAAAAAAAAAAAGGCCAAAAGCCTAAGATTTACCTAGCTAATTGGACATACTCTTACTAGGTCTAGATAAGATTATCTAGCCTTACTCTTTCAATTCCCTGTAGTCTGCTAAAGTTTCAGGTCTAGCACTGTCTGATGGAGTTCAAATTAATGACAATGTCTTGAAGACACAAGAGGTTTGACCAACTTTGAAAAAGGCCAATCTAATAAATGGAAGGTGCACTGGGTCAGGCAGACCTGCAAACCACATTACCATGCACACCTGCAGGCTCTATTGGACCCAGGAGAGGAGTAACCAGATAATTGGATAGACTGACATTTTACTGCAGGTTGAAGTAATTAGGGATCAGGCAAAACAGGAGAATGACTTTCTAAAGCTTACATTGTTGGATATATTGCCTAGGGTTTAAGGAGAATAATAGCATAAAGGAGAAAAATTGGTATCTTCTGATGCAGGTAAGATTACCAGATACAGATGGGACCAAGATGCAATATTTCAGTTCAGCACTGAAATTCTTGAAATTTGTTAAGGGCTGGAGACAGTGACCTGGTTTGAATTTGAATACAAAAAGAGTGGCCAAAAATGTTCACAACTACCACAAAAAAAAAAAAAAAAAGTCTTTAAGACATTTTCATATATAATATGTATAGTAACACTCTGTGGTAGCTCCCAGTGTATCACCTGAACTACAAGATAAGAACACAAGATAAGCAACAGCCTTTACTCTCTTTCACAAGTCATTCTGCATACTTTGTCCATGAAGAAGGCAGAAAACAGGGCAAAATCCCAAACTGATCTTTATCATGCCTCCTAGCCCTTTTCCACAATATTTTATAACTATGGATCAGCCACAAGTGGTAAGTGTATTTCCTATCTGCTGGGTCTAAATGTCATGCAGAGATAGAGAGTCATTGAGACTCTGCCCAACTAGATGGAAATCTGGAAAGCCACATTATCCAAGGGATGCATTGTCTTTAACAGGACATCCAGTTGTTAAAACAAACAAAAACCAAACGAAAAAAACACAGAAATGCAACAAAATGGAGAAAATCAGACTGTATAAAATATGGTTAATTGCTTAGTAAGTCCTGCCACTCCATAGAAATGGTGTTTGCTAGACAGCATTCCCCTTACCTCCTCATAAAACCTTCTTTGTACAACCTTCTTTTTGTAACCTTCTTGTCATGAAGCCACTTCTTGTTATAAAGCCTCCTCATTACAGAGGCTGAGGTAAAGGTAACAACCTCTGTCCTGGTTGCTGAGAATTGATCAAACTCAGCATGGATGGATGGATTTGGAGTCTTTGTCCTTTTAGCAGTTTTTCTTGTGTCATTGTACCCTAAACTCCTTAGGGACAAGCTACTGTCCTGTGCTGTTGACCAAAACACTGGGTGAGATGTGTACAGGTACCCCAAAGGGGCAGGATGTTTCCTGTAACTTTTCCATGCTTTTGGTTGTAGAAAGAGCCTGAGAGCCCACCTCCACAGGAAGGACTCCTGCCTGGAAGGAGAAAGCGATAGCAAGACCCCCTGTCCCGTGATCGGTTACCCTCGATTTGTAATGCAAAGATCTGTAACAAGAGCCATCTGTCTTGCACAAAGCCTCCCTACACTGAACACTTTTACCCAGGGCTCCCAAACCACAACCAACTGAGACTTTATCCTGAGGCAGTCTGCAGATGAGAAGAAAAGACTTGGATTAAAGAGGCACTTCCTGGGGATGCCTGCTGAACGGTTTTAGGAAAACAGCCAAGGAAGGCACTGAAGCCATTACTCACCAAAGACAAAAATCAACCCAGCTGACAATTATTTTCAAGTACCAGGGCTTATTGCCCAAGATATGTCCATTTCTCTTCTGCAACAGAGTCATCCTCTTATTCCACTCACTCTGTCATATTTTTCACTAATGGGAGGGATCCCTCCATGGAAGTATGCATTAAGTAACCATGCTCTCATATACACATCTGTCATAGCAAAATGTTACAGCTCCTGACTTCCTATACTTAAACCACAACAAATATAAGCAATAAGAATGGCACTTTGCTGTATTTATAAGGGCCATTTAAAGTGGTCTTACATGAAGAGATCATTCTTAAGTCTGATCAATGTTATGTTCACCTATGAAGTAGTGTCCTTAAAATGGATTAGATCAGATGCAGAAAAGTAGCTTTCTCACTTCAGCTGGATGATAAAAATTTACTATAGCTCAGGGTTCCACTCATTAATTGTCTAAAATTCATTAAGCTCTTGTGAGTTTATAAGAGGTATTACCCCAATCTGACAGAAAAAAAAAAAATGGAAACAGTATTACACAAATTTGATGGCATTACATGATCATTAACACAGAATGTGAGCAATGGTGGGTTACTTTTTGGTTACAAATGAAAATTAAATCTGGCAACACCACATAAGCACATAGAATCACAGAATTGTTAGGGTTGGAAAGGACCTCAAGGATCATCCAGTTCCAAGCCCCCTGCCACGGGCAGGGACACCTCACACTACATCAGGTTGTTCAAAGCCACATCCAGCCTGGCTGCAAAAACCTCCAGGGATGAGGCTTCCACCACCTCCCTGGGCAACCTCTGCCAGTGTCTCACCACCCTCATGGAGAAGAACTTCTTCCTAACATCTAATCTGTATCCACCCTCCTCTAGCTTGGATCCATTCCCCCTAGTCCTATTACTACCTGACATCCTAAAAAGTCCCTCCCCAGCTTTCTTGATACAGAAGGCCACAAGAAGGTCTCGTCAGAGCCTTTTCTTCTCCAGACTGAACAGCCCCAGCTCTCTCAGTCTGTCTCCATAGGAGAGCAGCTCCAGCTCTCTGATCATCCTTGTGGGCCTTCTCCGGACACGCTGCAGCAGCTCCAGATCCTTCTTGTAATAGAGGCTCCAGAACTGGACACAGTACTCAAGGTGGGGTCTCACCAGAGTGGAGTAGAGGGGGAGAATCCCCTCCCTTGACCTGCTGGGTACATGGACTTTGCTTATGTCACATACCATACTGCACTGCATCTTGCCATCCACCTAACAGGCACAACAAGTGGTGTTGCCCTCAGTGCACTGAGAGAATACTGTGGGCAGCTTCTCGGCAGCAATGTCCATGGACCAACCTTCTGTGGTCAGTGACAGCCTTGAAAGAAATTCCAGAAAAAGATCCCTACAACATCACTGGGTGGTATTTGTATATTGGCAGTGCAGGGACTGCCTGTGGGCACAGGTGTGTGTGTACCAACCTCCTGAATTACTTCTACAGTAAGCTGTACTAAAAGATAGCATAGGCTGGAGCCTGGCAGTGGTCTCACAAGCAAGAACAAAGCTCCATATGGTTCCTGAAGTGGAAAACATCTTTCCTGTTGTTTTCAGGACAGTGGAATATGCTTCCGAAAAGCAGTGAAGGAGCTACAGCTTTTTGCAGCTGGTGCCATTGCTAGCTATCTTCACTGATAACAAAAATGTCAAGGTTTAGGCTCAATGTTTCACTCAGCTGTGATGTCTGTGACAGCAGTAATGACTGGTGGCAGGGAGTTATGAGCAAGGAAGAAGGAATGCCAGGAAAGGGCGGATTTCAAGGTGGCAGCAGCAGTGGTCACTTTCATAAATCTGTTTGGCAATGATGATGAATATGTGTGTGCCACTGCATCTCAAGAGGCCAGGAGACTGACATGTTCATGTCCCTGGAAAGAGGGCAAGTCTGTGATTGGAGGTGGCTGGCTTAGCCTCTGGTGCTACAGGACAAGAAACCACAGCAGAGTGAAAAGAAAGGATGTGGAGGGATGATTAAGCAGAAGATCAGTGAAATGGCGACAAACCATGCCACTCCTCAAGTAGAATGGTGTGAGTGATTCACATCACAGTCAGTAAAAGAATTCCTTCAGAGTAGCCAAGTGAAGGGAAGTCAAGGGTGCCGTGGTGCCATTACTGCATGAGACACTGAAAGCGTAGGGAGCAAAGCAAAGTGTGCAAGGCTGGCTGGGAGGCCTGCCAAGCTGGTAAATGACAGGACATTGCTGTTTTTATCTGTCCAGCTACAGTTCAGTATTTCAAGCTTAATGTGTAAGCTGAGAATCAGTGAGTGATTGAGGACACCCTGACATCTTGACTTGAGGGAAGAGTGAGAGAATGAGCATCACCTGGATGTACTCCATGGCATGAATTCAATCCAGGATAAAAACTGACCAGTTGAAACTTTTTCAACATTTCAAAAGGCTGAAGGGACAGTGCAAAAGCATGGCCAGCATAGCCTGGTTTCCCCTTTTGCAGTTTAACTAGAAAAGACAACTCGACTAAATCTCATCAATGTCTATCAATAGCTGAGGGGTGGGGGTCAAGTGGAGGGGGCCAGGCTCTTTTCAGTGGTGCACAGTAATAAGAGAAGGAACAATGGATACAAACTGGAACATAGAAGGTTTCAGCTCAACATGAGGAGAAACCTCTTTACACTGAGGGTGACAGAGCACTGGAACAGGCTGCACAGAGAAGTTGTGGAGTCTCCTTCTCTGGAGACTTTCCAAACCCACCTGGATGCATTCCTGTGCAGACTCCCCTGGGTGATCCTGCTTTGGCAGGGGGGTTGGACTCAATGATCTCTTGAGGTCCCTTCCAACCTCTAGCATACTGTGATAAAAACATTCAGAGCCCCCAAATCAGGCATCCTTGTGTGACAGACTAATTATTTTCTGTTATAGGAATCATCTTCAGCACTAGCTGTAGCCTAAGGTCCACCCAGCCTTGTGCTGCTCAGCTGCTGGGTACCCAGGACCCAGTTTTGTCAACAATCACTTAGCCTTATTGTGAGAATTTGTGGAGCCATGGCTATTGCACTAACATGTTGGTAAGGGAGCATGTGTTGGTTGCAAGAGCAACTCAAGAGAACACTACCAATGTGGGGAAAAAAAATAAGGAAAAAGAAAAGGAAAGTCAGAAGACAGCAACTCAGCATGTGAGAGGATCAGCCATTACATCTCCATGCTGTCAATTTCTTAATCTGAGCTTTGGGATCAGGAAACATTAGGAGTGGGAATTTACATGAAACAAAAACATCACCATCATCAACACCCCACATTTTACAGCTCAGCTACATTTTACATAAGAAAATAAAAACAACAATCACTTCTATATTTTTAGTCCCCTTGTGAAGTCTGTAAATAACAGTAGATCCAGAGAGGTGATTCTGCCACTTTGCTCTGGTGAGACCTCATCTGGAGTACTGTGTACAGGTCTGGAGCCCTCGATATAGGAAGGACATGGACCTGAGGGAGAGGGTCCAGAGGAGGGCCATGAAGATCATCAGGGGATGGGAGCAGCTCTGCTACAAGGATAAGCTGAGGGAGCTGGGGGTGCTCAGCCTGGAGCGGAGGCTCCAGGGACACCTAATTGCAGCCTTCCAGTACCTGAAAGGGGCTACAAGAAGGCTGGAGAGAGACTGTTTGCTAAGGCCTGCAGTGATAGGACAAGGGGCAATGGCTTCAAATTAGAGAAGGGCAGATTTAGACTGGATATCAGGAAGAAGTTCTTCACTATGAGGGTGGTGCATCACTGGAACAGGTTGCCCAGGAAGGTGGTTGAGAACCCATCCCTGAAGATATTCAAGGTAAGGCTCAATGAGGCCCTGGGCAACCTGATCTAGTTGGGGATGTCCCTGCTGACTGCAGGGAGGTCAGACTGGATGACCTTTGGAGGTCCCTTCTGGCCTGGACCATTCTATGATCCCCAGGAACTGACAAAAAATTAATACAGAGGGACTCACAAAAAATAATGTATATATATGTATAGCTGATTGTGAATTCTTGTAATTCCCAAAGAACAGCTGATCAGTGACATATAGTTTGGAGATATTCTGTGCTTTTCGCAAAACATTATTGCACCATGTATTATCAAATTCATGTGTTTGGGATACCATAACTGTTAGCAAATATAAATGCACTGTGACCTTTTATTTCCAATGCACAAATTACAATGATTCAGTTTTGTCACAGTCTGCCTGTAAGTCACAGGTAATTATATGCTGCATTTGTAAGGCAACTAGTCCATAAATCTTTAAATATAACACTTTAACCAAGTTTCAAGGAATGAACAGCTGGATGGAATTGTAATGATATATAATGTAGCAGCATAAAAATTGGAGCCTTCCACTTACCTAGTAAATTTTCTCAATTTTATATTTATGTTCTCTTCTGTAATTCTTGTGAGATATGTAATTTATTTTGGTACTAAGCCTCTTCTTAACTATACCTATATGCAGAGAACAAGAACATCTATAAGTATGGTAAATCTGGACAAGTCTTGATTGATTTGTAGATGCAAAAGACACAGTGATGTTCTTAAGTACTTTATAAAAAGCCAAGGGTGCACTTCAGGGTGGTACTTTGCAGGGTTTAAGGTCATGCAGGCCCAGTGGCCATCCTTCAGCAGCACCCTTGGGAGGCTTAGCTGGGATGAAGGATTTGTCCACCAGCCCAGCTCTGACTCCAGTCACCCAGTGTGATGGTTTTAAGACTGTCTTTTTAATTTTTCTTCACAAAGTTCGAGCACAGAAAGTGAAAGAATGTGAATAAATCACTATTGGGTGTAAGAAATCAAAATAATGATTATTCTAAACACTTCCATTGGAGAGAGAGAAATGTTTAAGAATCACTACTCAAAACAAAGTGTCTCAGTCTCAGCTTGCTCAGCTTCTGTCTGCCTGCTGCTTCTTTTCTGGCTGAAGATAACAGACATACTGACCTTGACAAGCTAAGTCTAACAAACCTCTCTCTGCTTCTTGGCTTTCTCTCCTTTTGCCCACTCAGGGAGGGAGGAGGGAAAGAAGTACAGACCCCTCTCTCTTGGGGGGCCCAAAGGGGGCTTGGTTGTATTTTTCTGTTGAGTGTACATATTTGTAAGTGATGTGCATAGTGTATATTTGTACATATTCATTGCATTTCATCATAGATTGTAGATTTGCCTGTAAAATATAGCTTCATTTGCTTCCAGACTGAGCTAGCCTGGTTATTGTTGGTGTGGGAGGGGGGTTTCAGCTCCCACACTGTTACGCCCAGGCATGTCTCAAGCACAACTAAGGATAATCTGTCAAGGATAATCTGTCAGGTGAATCAGTGGTTGGAAGTGCCTGTTGCTTCCCATTGCCCATCAAGACAGTCTAGGCAGCTCAAGTGAGGTTGTTTATGATTTGGAGACCCAAAGCTATGTCAGACATATTGTACCTTGAGCCTTCACCTGAATAACAGAGAATGTCTCTGTCTTATGTGGTCAGTAGGTATGCCTTTAGCAGTCTGTAGCACTCTCACTGTGCTGCTGCCTTTCAATCAGACCTTCTCACTTGTAATTTCCAGCTTATTATGGCAAATGGAAGATCCCTTTAACACCAATAATTTCCACAATGAAAATACTTTTCCATCTGTTAATCCATATCATCGCTTCTACCAAATCTTTGAAATTCTCAGATTTCAAGTGTTGATCTCATACTTACCTGTGCAAATGTACTTTCCTCAGAACACACACTGACTTTGGACTGATGTTCTCTGAAGTATAGTTTTCTCACTGAAAAGTCAGCAGCTGGGCTTTCCTGGGCTAATGCTGATTAAATAGAGGAGGTTTTGCTCACTTAGTGCAGCAGAAGAGTATCATGCAATACAGAAAAAAAAAACTTAAATTACATTATAAGTAAATTAATCAGCTTTACAATGGTAACAAAATTCATTTTAGATGTTAATGAATATTTATAATTTTACGTTTATCACAGAATCACAGAGTCGCAGAAACATTCAGGTTGGAAAAGACCTTCAGGATCACCAAGTCCAACTGAGAACTGTATTCTACAAGGGTCACTCTTAAACCATATCCCCAAGATTCTGTACCACATAAAAATTTCTGTTGAAAATATTAATGATTATGGTTTTGTCTTGCTCTAAACGGATCTCAAATCACTGCCATCCAGATTCAGACATTCACAACAGATGGCTATCTCTGCATTGAACCAAACCAGCGCTGACTTGGATCTAATTTTACCAGTTAATTTCTCTTTCTACCATGTGACAAAGCAGTTCATGAGTATGAAAACTTGGGAATCTTACCACTGAGTTTCGCAAAACAGAGCAGTGTAGAATATTAATAATTAAAACACAAAGTAACTTTTTTCTAAAATCTCATTAGAAAGTAATTTTTAAAGGAAAATATTTGGAGACATTAGAGATGTGAATTTTACTTCAGCTTTAAGAAATATTAATAATTAAAACACAAAGTAACTTTTCCTAAAATCTCATTAGAAAATAATTTTTTAAAGGAAAAAAATTTTAGAGACATTAGAGATGTGAATTTTACTTCAGCTTTAAGAAATAATAATCAAAACACAAAGTAACTTTTTTCTAAAATCTCATTATAAATTAACTTTTTTAAAGGAAAAAGCTTTAGAGACAATAGAGATGTGAATTTTACTTCAGCTTTAAGAAATATTAGTAATTAAAACACAAAGTAACTTTTTTTTAAAATCTCATTAGAAAATAGTTTTTAAAGGCAAAAAATTAGAGACATTAGAGATGTGAATTTTACTTCAGCTTTAAGAAATATTAGTAATTAAAACACAAAGTAACTTTTTTCTAAAATCTCATTAGAAAATAATTTTTTAAAGGAAAAAAATTAGAGACATTAGAGATGTGAATTTTACTTCAGCTTTAAGAAAATATAACATTGTCAAATTTATTCTTCATTTTTTCTCTGCACAGAAGAAGTAACCCAGCGGTTCTGGAAAGTAGTCAGAAATTTTTCAGAAGGAATGTAAGAGGTAAATTATCTTTATTTTTTAATTTACCTCTTACTTTCCTGGTGAAAGGCATAGGAAGTTCCATGGAAACATGAGGAAAATTTTTTTTTACTGTGAAGGTGACAGAACACTGAAACAGGCTGCTCAGGGTGGTTGTGGAGTCTCCATCTCTGGAGATATTCAAAACCTGCCTGGATGCATTCCTGTGTGATCTGGTATAGGTGAGGGTTGGACTAGATCATCATTTGAGGTCCCTTCCAGCCCCTAACATCCTGTGAATCTGTGATTTACGTAGTTTAGATCCAGGATATGCACACGCACCTGAATCTTGTCTTGAGAAATGACAATTCCGTGAAATACTCAATCAGGCAGACACATCTACAACTCCAGACAGGCATCCTCTCACCCACTGATTTCCTCAGTGTTTTGACAATTGAGGAAAGGATCTAAATAACAGCATTCCCTGATTCAGTGAGACTTGTTTAAAGATTCATCGTCAAGGAAGACTCTCAGCCAAATGAGACTCTCTTGACAGGGAAAACAAGCATCTCATCATCTTGAATCCTTTGAAAACGAGTTTGCTATTTTTCACACCGTCACAGGAAGCAAAATACAAAATGTTGAGCTAAGGACATGTGTGGTGGTTTGAAACTGTCTTTTTAATTTTTCCTTGCAAAGTTCAGAACAGAGAAAGTGAAAGAATGTAAATAAGTCACTATTGGGTGTAAGAAAGCAAAATAACGATTGTTCTAAACACTTCCATTGGATAGATAGAAATGTTTGAGGACTATTACCCAAAACAACATAGGCATTCTGCACATTCTGCGTTCGGCAGTGGGGGCAGTTGCTGGGCTGTCTGGCTGCTGTTTCTTCTTCTCTTCTGGCTGAAGATAACACGTACTGACCTTGGCAGCTAAGTTAACAAATTTCAGCTCACACCGATACACTTTTTATTTTTGGCGCTCCAACTCGGGGCTCGATTGCTTGTATGATTTATTCCTGCTCAGATTAGGAAGCAAAATGAAGCTGTTTTGGGTTCTGAGTCATTCTATTTTATCTATTATCACTGTGATTGTCTACAGATGGGCCATTTCTTGCATGATAGACAAGATTGTGAGATATGTGGCATATAAGTCGTTTCTTTGGGTTAAGAACAAGTTACTGAATGCTGTTGAATTCTGTTGTGGTCTTATTGGGCTTAGAAGATATGGTAACTCAACTATGAATCTGCTAGCAGACACATTTGAGTTTGTTACTCCTCTTACAACTACAGAGGGTCTTTGGAACCAGTGGTACCCTAGATATCTTGTGCTAGCCTTAATTTTGTTGTTTCTTGGAATAATCATATGGCTGCTGATAGCACTGTGTCAAGAAAGACGTAAGGCTACATCACTCTACCTCGTTCTCGATCTGGTAAGCAGTATGTGCTGACTATGGTAGAGGCGAGCACTGGATGGCTGGAAACTTATCCAGTTCCTCATGCAACTGCACGTAACACCATTCTTGGTCTGGAAAGACAAATCCTGTGGAGACACGGAACTCCAGAGAGGATTGAGTCAGACAACGGAACTCATTTCAAGAACAATCTTGTAAAAAACTGGGCCAAAGAGCACGGCATCGAGTGGATATTCCACATTCCCTACTATGCACCAGCTGCAGGGAAGATCGAACGCTACAACGGTTTGCTGAAAACCACTCTCAAAGCCATGGGGGGTGGATCTTTGAAAAACTGGGAGAAACATTTAGCACAAGCAACCTGGTTAGTGAATAGTAGAGGTTCAGTGAATCGAGCTGGACCTGCCCAATCAGATTTGTTGCGAAAGGAGGAAGGTGATAGAGTTCCTGTTATCAGAGAAAAGAATCTGTTAGGCAAAACGGTTTGGGTATTTTCTCCTTCAGGAGAGGCCAAACCTGTCCGAGGGGTGGTTTCTGCTGAAGGTCCTGGTCACACCTATTGGGTGATGCAAGAAAATGGTGAAATTCAGTGTATTCCACAAAGAAATCTAACTTTGGCTGAGAGAGGTTAAATTCAGAGTGTTGCGCAGACACAGCATCGCGCCCAAGAGGAGAGTTCATGAGATCTACGGTGCACGAACCCTGAGAGCCCTGAGTCACCTGAGAGTCCCTGTTCCTTCCTTCGCTCCATGTGCGAGGAAACAAGCTGTTTGCTGTTTTTCCTGTGATTTGACTCTTTTGAATCATCTACATCTGAAATAGCCGGAATGGACTATGGTCTTTATTCACCTATTGTTGTAGATATTATTTTAGATTAGATAAATGGTAGTAGCAGCCAATGGAATTGTTTAGAAGGGGTGGACTGTGGTGGTTTGAAACTGTCTTTTTAATTTTTCCTTGCAAAGTTCAGAACAGAGAAAGTGAAAGAATGTAAATAAGTCACTATTGGGTGTAAGAAAGCAAAATAACGATTGTTCTAAACACTTCCATTGGATAGATAGAAATGTTTAAGAACTATTACCCAAAACAAAGTAGGCATTCTGCACATTCTGCGTTCGGCAGTGGGGGCAGTTGCTGGGCTGTCTGGCTGCTGTTTCTTCTTCTCTTCTGGCTGAAGATAACACGTACTGACCTTGGCAGCTAAGTTAACAAATTTCAGCTCACACCGATACAACATGCCATGAAAATGAAAAAAAAAAACAACCCTGTCAAATATATAGCAGGGATACTCACACTCAACCCCCAAAAAGATTTTGCATAGGATTCTCAGAGCAGTTCAGAAACTCAAGAGAAATAAAATGTTCAGCAAGTTCTTGTAACTCTATAATTCTTTTTTTTAAATTGCCTTCTGCTTCTTTTCAGTCTTCACAGTTTCACCATGCAGCTCTTCTTTCCAAGAAATCTGCCCAGAGTTTATTCCTAGTGGCTGAGATTTAAATAAAACCAATTAAGGAAATGAGCTACTTGTTACAACTCTTCTTGATCAAAACCAGAGTTTTGGTAACATCTTACGTTCAACTCCTTAAAATTAAGGAAAACAACTAACAGTTAGGTGTCTGTGTCTAAAATTAGTAATCTTTTCCTTCCCTTCATTTGAATGGAAACTACATGAAGGTCAAGAATGCTGCCTGCTTTAATAAATTCACTTTAGATCAGAAAACCCTCTTCTTTGAATTTAAAGTGTTTTGACATTTAGATCAGAGATACTTGCTGGGAGAAAACCTATAAAGCTTCTTTTTATGATTCTTTTTGTTTTCAACCACTTTTAACAAACAATGAGTGGGAAACGCATACAAGAAAGGGAATAAGATGAAACAGATGGAAGAGCCTCTACTGGAATGGCACCAGTATAGACTTGCAGCAGATAATTTAGTCAAGGCACACTTGCATGGTTTGCTTAGCTGAGCAGAACAAACAATCAGATAAGCTGGCTGGAGCATATTCACAGGCTTTCACTGAAACAAAATAATAATAATAAAAAAAGCTAGTTTCACAGACTGTGCTGAACAGTGACCCCAAGACATGGAATAAACATAAAGTATGATTTATTACAGCATTCATCTTACAGAGAATAGTATATCAAGGAACAGCACTGGAAAAATGCTTTTTGATCATCTTGTAGTTCATCCTTTTCTCTCTCCCATCCTTGAAAAAAGAGCAAAACAGTGCCACTGACCTACAGGCTCCAGGTTTCCACAGCACAGTGTAAGCTGTAAAACATGCTCTGTTCTCTGATTCCATTTGCAGGCACTCTCAAGCTGATCAGAGCATCCTTTTTGCATTCAGTAGGCTAAACCAGAAGAAAACCAGAGAAAAGCAGTGACTGGTAGGCAGTTGACTTAAACGAATCATAAGCATTTTTAATGGATATGCTAGAAGCCCTCTTAAAAAATGAGATAATATCCCAGAAAGATAAATTATGTACGAATGGAATTCTGTGATGCCTATTCCTTAGAAACTACATATACAATTTTTTTTAACTGGCATGTATGGGTATCATAGAATGATAGAATAGTGTGGGTTGGAAGGGACCTCAAAAGGTCATCCAGTCCAACCCCCTCTGCAGTCAGCAGGGACATCCTCATCTAGATCAGGTTGCCCAGAGCCATGTCGAGCCTCACTTTGAATATCTCCAGAGATGTGGCCTCAACCACCTCCCTGGGTAACCTGTTCCAGTGTTCCACTACCACCATAGTGAAGAACTTGTTCCTAACATCCAACCTAAATCTACTCTTTTCTAGTTTGAATCCGTTGCCCTCATCCTGTCACTGCAGGCCTTTGTAAACAGTCTCTCTCCAGCCTTCTTCTAGGGCCCCTTCGGGTACTGGAAGGTCAATATGAGGTCTCCCCAGAGCCTTCTCTTTTCCAGGCTGAACAACCCCAGCTCCCTCAGCCTGTCCTTGTAGCAGAAGTGCTCCAACCCTTTGATCTGTGTGTGTGTATATATATATATATATATATATATATACACACTGGGTATCTGAAGGGAAGGTAATTCCCTTTCTTATAGTGGAACAGCCCTGTAACACAGAGCTATAACATGAGTCATTACACAAAATTATGTGTTCTGTCTCATACATACATGCACACAGAAACATGTATATCTTTACCATATATTTTCCAGTCTCAAAGCCTATCAAAAGTTTAGGTTGCTACAAAATAGCTCAGCAGTTCTGGAACTGATTTTTTTTTTTTTTTTTCCTTTGACAGACCACATAGCTGTTCTAATTCAGGACTGATTAGAGGATCCAGCCATATCCTTTCTTGCCAACATGAAACATTAGCTGTGAGAGATGCAACATACCAGGCTAAAATACAACACTACTCAATAGTGCTTTGAATAAGCCACTGTACTCACGCAGGGCAAAATTATTTCCATGCTAAATTCATACACTTTTGGACTATGCTTGACTGATGTAGTTGCTATATTCAGTCTATCAAATGAATTGTATTAACCACAAGCTAGCAGGTATCTTTCTTTAAAATCCCCACCTGTTCCTGCCTTTCCAACTGTCCTCAGCAAATATACTTTCATCTTCAGCTTTTAGACAATGTTCTTTCCACAGTCAGAGTATTTTCATACAATAGAATTGATAATATTTCTCATGATTAAAGAAACACAGAACCTAAACAACCCACATAATACGAATCACCTCCCATGAATTTCCCTTTTATCTTCCAGGATTAGAGCTACCCAATCTAATACCGTCAGGAATGCAGGTGAACAAAGCAAAAATCTAGCTACATCTTCTCTTGGCAAACAAAATTCTGCCCAGTCTCCAGCTATTCTACAAATTTATCTATGACTCATATCAACTTTATGTTTTTTTTCTCTAGGATGGAAGGCCAAAGAGTAATTGTTAAATACATTTCTCAAGTTAATATTAACCTTATTAAAAGTTATCCTTCCATGAGTACTGTTAGAAGTTGAAAATACTGCGAGGTAAGATACAACTGGATCATAGAATCTTAGAACCATAGAATCATAGAATGGTCTGGGTTGGAAGTGACCTCCAAAGGTCATCTGGTCCAACCCCCTCTGCAGTAAGCAGGGACATCCTCAACTAGATCAGGTTGCCCAGAGCTGGTTCCTGCTAGCTGGAGTACCTTTGAAGGACACTGCTAGGTGGAAAGGGATATTAACTTATACAAAGGAAAGGAGCAATCTGAACAGCTACTACAACAAGGAAAACTTTCCATGAATGCACCTGGTAGTTGGTGGCATTTCTAGCACCCCTGGGTTACCAAGATCTCCTTTCTAGGAAAAACAGCACCACTACTGTTACTAAGCCATGATAAAAACCACTACCACTAACCACTACTAAGCCATGATAAAAAGCTCCAACAAATTCTCTTTCCGTGTTCTTATCTGGTGTGACATTGATGACTACTGCTTGATTATACATGTAAATAAAGTAGTGGCTATCACCTTTCTATGATGATGTTGCTCTGAGTTAATGATGAAGTGGGACATGGGGAGGACGCGGGACACGTCAGTGCTAATGAAGATTTATTCAGTAGTGACATTTGATGAAATCTAGTTGGCGAAGTCTTAGGTTTCATTAGTTAAAGACATAAAGCAGTCCGTCTGATTAAAGGGAGAAAAAAGCAGTGGGGAGCTCACATAAATTACTACAGCTCAATTAGGTGCAGACAGTTTAGTGAGTGTTTATTACCAGTAGAAGGGAAGATTTTTCCAATTAGATTAAAAGGTTTTGAAAACAACTCTTATGGCGCACAGTGATTTAGACCCATTGCTGGAATAATACATTGTGAGAAGCTGCATTGATTAAAAGTAAGCTGCTAAGTTATCTGCATTGCTTCGTTGTTTATCAATGGAGCCCCTGCTGCCTAGGTGCAATTTACCTCACAAGATCAATGTCTGGACCTGGCTAATTTTCAGCCTGCCCTGAAGATTTATATGGATGTAAAGGGCATCTACATCATGGCTCAAAATACCAGTGAGATTTATTTGGGATAATCACCAAGGAAGTGAAGTTGTATCAATCACCAGAAGTGTACCCTGGCCACGATGCGTCCTTCAGGCTGGCATCCATGCTGCAAAGCTGGGCTTAAAGAAAAGACATTTTAATCAGAAAGGAACTGGATTCCAGTGAAGTTCCATAGGCTCATTGTGAAAACTGAAAAGGCACCAAAACAAAAGTGGAAGTATAGAGAGTGCTAGGGCAGTGGTCAGCTGGTGTTTCTGACAAGCGATTGAAGGTACTTGGTTTACAGAGTAAGACCATGAATCATGAATTCCAGCATCCAACAGTGCAGAATGTGACTTCCAGCAGTGCTGGGCTGGCTGGAGTCCAGGTCTGCTTTGCCAAAGGATTTTTGGATACGGGCTGCAAAAGGTAGGGGGTCATTGTCCATGGCTCTGAATGACTGATTGTTTCCCAGGCAGAATGGCATGGGGAAGGCAGGGGGAAGAGGAGCAAAGGGAAAGAAAATGAACAATATTTAAATTCCTTGTACTCCTACTGTGCCCTTCAGATCTCACAGAGGCCTGCAGCTGCTTCTAATCCCTCTCTCCCAGAATTGTTTATTGTGAAGACTGGAAGAACTGAGACCAACAAACGGAGAAATAAATAAAATCATTCTAATTGTACATGTCTGGTTTAATAATGACATGCACGATTCCACACCACAGCCTTTCTTTTACCTTGTGTGTATATAGGACTCAGAAGAATCCAAACGTTACGATATCGAACTCTCATTTCTTTAGCTCTTTTCCCTGCAACATTTGCACATGCAGCATTTCTCCTCTGTTAACACAGGTCCCCAAAGTCTGAGTTTAAATCAATGCCATCGGAGATGCTGACGCTGTTCTGACCGACTGCTGTGAAAGCAGAATTGTGCCTTTCTGTTTGGCTCTAACGATCAGTCCTTTGGGCTTCACAAGTGTCTGTGTGTGTGTGCATAGGGGTGGTGGTGAGAGGGAAGTTGCTAAGGTATAGCACATTCCACAAGAGAAAGAAAACTGGGTAGGCAGGGTTGTTGTCCTTCATTGCACCAACTCCAGCAACACTGCACTATCTGCTATCCAGCCCTATACGTGCATATTTTCCAAACACACAGAAAACTACATTCTCCCCTGAGAAGGTTTACTCACACAGAGGGAAAAAGCAGTTCTTCTGTATAAACATTTTGATGTGTGCTAAAAAACATTGTTTAAAAGCACGTGTATCAGCACAGACTGCTGCACAGAGCACACAGCAACTTATTGGTTGCTTTTTAAAATAGTGTTCATTGAGGGTGCCTCAGCATGGCACTTACTTGCCTTGAAGATCTCACTCTCTTACACCTATGTGCCTACTGTATAGCTTCTAAGCTAAACACCTGAGTCCTAGAAGTCTTAGTTCTTACCTCACAAAATTAAGCTTCGAGATCATCAAGTCCAACTTATCACCCAACACCTTCTAATCAACTAAACCATGACACTAAGTGCCTCGTCCAGGCTGTTTTAAAATGCTTCCAGGGGCAGTGACTCCACCACCTCCCCGGGCAGCCCATTTCAATGGCCAATCTCTCTTTCTGGGAAGAATTTCTTCCTCGCATCCAGCCTAAACCTCCTCTGATGCAGCTTGAGACCATGTCCTCTCATTCTATAAGTGGTTCCCTGGGAGAAGAGACTGACCTGGCTACAATCACCCTTCAGGTAGTTGTAGAGAGCAATGAGGTCTCCCCTGAGCCTCCTCTTCTCCAGGCTGAACACCCCCAGCTCCCTCAGCCTCTCCTCACAGGGCTGTGCTCCAGACCCCTCCCCAGCCTTGTTGCCCTTCTCTGCACATGTTCAAGCATCTCAACATCTTTCTTAAACTGAGGGGCCAAGAACTGGACACAGTACTCAAAGTGTGGCCTAACCAGTGCTGAGTCCAGGGGCAGAATGACTTCCCTGTTCCTGCTGGCCACACTATGCCTGATGCAGGCCAGGATGCCATTGGCCTTCTTGGCCACCTGGGCACACTGCTGGCTCATGTTCAGCAGCTGTAAACCAGTATCCCCAGGTCCCTCTCTGCCTGGCTGCTCTCCAGCCACTCTGTCCCCAGCCTGTAGCACTGCATGGGGTTGTAGTGGCCAAAGTGCAGAACCCAGCACTTAGACTTGTTAAACCTCATTCCATTGGACTCTGCCCATCTATCCAGCTTGTCAAGGTCACTCTGCAGAGCCGTCCTACCCTCCAACAGATCAACACCTGCTCCCAGCTTGGTGTCATCTGCAGACTTTACTTACTAAACTTAGCTCATAATGAGCAGAGTTCACATAATCCATATTCAAAGTGTTTTGTCCTACCCAGTTAAGCCACAAAGTTTTCACTGGAGCTTCTTTTCTACATTTCACCAGATTATCACTTACTGTCTATGCTATAACCGGACTTCACCAAAACAATCAGCAACCATTTCTCAACAAAACAAGGCACATTCAAACCCCTCCAGGCACCCCAGACAGGACCTCTTTACCATAGTGAATAAGTGCTCATGAATAAAACAGGGATATTCTTTGTAATGTAAACATCCTGTTGGTTGGAAAAACTGGGCTTTGGGTTGTTTTTTTTTTCCCCTCTATAATTGGAAGAGCTTGTCATTTAAGGAAACAATTAACATTTGTTACGAGCAACTTGACTGTGAATGACTCCTGCTATTACACTAAATACATTTAATTATGATTTATTGGCGCATAGCAACCTTTGGTAACATTGCAAGCCAACACTCATTTGCGCTTAATTAAACTCATTATAACAACACTTTGCTACATGAAGGGGGGAGGGGAAAGAAGCAAAAAATGGATAAAATGCAAAATTCCTTCATTAACTGCTCGAAATTGAGGTCGTAAGGTAACTACACAGCGGATTTCCCAGTATTAAACTGCAGGTGTTACTAATAGGAGAAAAATCTGAACGAGTTGTAGCTGTGAGAAGAGGCTCTGGTTTTTTGGTGTTAACCATAGAACTTAAACACTCTTGAGCGAGCTAAAAGCCATGTCTTGGGACAAAGGCATCAGCATCCTGAATTGCTCACTAGGTTGTTTATTGAGTTTTCAGCAGCAGAATTTGCCTAAGACATCTCTCTTGAAGGGAAAGAAAAAAATATCTTGGAGGAAAAAAGTCCTCTTTTATTAGGGGCTAAATATACAGCACCTGTAGCAACTGCCCCCCCCCCAGACTTTGCTATTTTTTTTCCCCCCACTGGTTTAAACTTAAATATAGGAGAAAAGGATTTGAATTATTAATCCCCAATAAACCTAGATTTTTCTAAATTTACATCTAAGACGTTTTAAAAGAAAACAAAAATATTCAAATCTCTGAATGCAGCTTTGTGGGAAATGTGGTGTGACACACACTATTTCTTTTAAATTTACCAGAATGGTGGTTTGACATCATTCAGACGCAGTGTTTAATGGGGATGTGGTCCAAACGATGTGTGAAACGTGCTCAAAACCTTCCCTTTCTAACAGGATTTACCCGTGCAGCTCCTGGGTAGAGATTAAAAATTCATCCCACACACAAACCCCTTCTTCCTTTATACTGTTAATCATGAGGTCAGAGCTAAACTGCAGCCTGTCAGTGCTCCTAATGAATATGTTTTACACATCGTAGCTGGTTGCTTGCTCAGCAACAGCCTGTGCTATCTGGAGGCCAAAGATAAGTGCTCAGGGATTACCTTTAAAACAATCCCCCCCAGCTCTTTTGTCACTAAAAGCAGAAAAGTGGGAACAAAAACTGAGCTGTAATCCTTGCTTTTGTGGGCTGGCCAATTTTTTAAAATTAAAGGTTCAGAAAAACGTCCTTGAAAATCACTACCAAAGCTCAACCAAAGTGCTGTGGCTAGGCCAGGATGCCCAGTTCAACTCTCTCCCCTCTCCCTCCACTTTTTTGGCTATTTCACTCTGGCTCAGAGGAGAGAGAAATCCAGCACAAACACCTTCAGTCCTGACTGTTGCCACCATGTGAAGTCTATGCACTGCAGGCCCATACCTTGCATGGAGCAATGCAGAAGAGACCACCGAGAGAGCAGGAAGGTGCTCTGCACACCCTGCCCAGGCTCCAGGGCAGTCAGGCAGACCTGCTGCAGATCAACTGGTTATTATTTTGGCCTCATCTGTGGCAGTGCACAGTGTTGGGCTTCAGAATCCTGAGCCCCTGCTGCCCACAGGTCTGTCACTACCTGAGAATCACAGGACCACCCTTGCTGCACAAAAATTTCTCGAAGGGCAACATTTTCCCTTGTTCAAAGGGGAAGCCTCTCAGAAATGCTCTGACTTGGCTTTTGCCCCTCCAGAAAATGAATCTTTCAAATTTGTAACTGTGACCACTGGAATTCTTTGAAGGACAGCTTGCCCAGGGAGGTGTAAGAAGGTCCATCCCTTGAGGGTTTTAAGGCCAGACTGGATACAGCTCTGAGCAACCTGATCTAGCGAGAGGTGTCCCTGCCCATGGCAGGGGTGTTGGAACTAGATGATCCTTGAGGTCCCTTCCAACCCTAACAATTCTATGATACACAGGTGGATATAAATATGATCATAGAATTAATGTGTGTGCTACTCACAGCTGGTTTTCACAAAACATCTAAATTTCTCCATAGTGGATCAGTATCTCTCAAGGGCCACTAAACAGTGCTGTACTCTGCTCTCCTCAGTGCCTTCCAAACACTAAAACATAATATGGGCCTCTCCACATTCAATAGACCAGGAATTTAATTGATCAAGCAGATTATTTTCTTACCTTGCAAATTCTTCCAATGTATTAGTAAATACAAGATGTAGCTTTGCAGAATCATAGAATCATAGAATTGTCAGGGTTGGAAGGGATCTCAAGGATCATCCAGTTCCAACCCCCCTGCCATAGGCAGGGACACCTCACACTACAGCAGGTTGCTCACAGTCACATCCAGCCTGGCCTTAAAAACCTCCAGGGATGAGGCTTCTACCACCTCCTTGGGCAACCTGTGCCAGTGTCTCACCACCCTCCTGGTGAAGAATTTCTTCCTAACATCCAATCTGAATCTATCCATTTCTACCTTGGATCCATTCCCCCCAGTCCTATCACTACTTGACACCCTTTTTAAAAAGTCCTTCCCCAGCTTTCTTGTAGCCCCCTTCAGGTACTGGAAGGCCACAATAAGGTTTCCTTGTATTTGCTCTTAATTTTAAATCTTTACTTAAAAAATAATAAAATAAAATGCTACTCTGTTAAGTCCAGATTACAAAACACACACAATGAACAAAAATTCTTCCTTCTTGTCTTCTGTTCTCTCTCTCTCTCTACCTGAAAAATCCTCAAAAAAATTCACTGGTAGCTGTGCCTTAATAAAAAGACATTTTCACATTCATGCTAGAAACCCAACTGTGTTCTTGAAGCACCAAAGAGAGTGTGAAAAAAACAAATAAAAAATAAAAAATAAGGCAACTGCAGAGGAATTGAAAGGATAGCAACCAGCCAAAACGCAGTATCCAGCATACCACCGTGGAATGAGAGCTCCTTGGGATCTTTTAATGATGTAAGAAGTTATGCTTGCTTATAAACTTAATTGAAAAGAGCTGCATCTACTGAGGAAACAACCAGCACCACGGGCTCCAGCTCTCAACCCACACTTATTAAATTCAAAGCTATTCCTACAGTATGCTTTCTATACACTGTGCCTTGTTCACATGTACAACTGTGGCATACATTTCCCCCTGCAGACATAAAACTGCAGGGAAAAGGCACAGAGAGACCACATGCCTATTCAGAAAATAAAATCAAGCCTTGATTTACCATCTGCGGGGCTGCAAGGTCACCCAGCTGCTGAGCGCCTTGTTGTGTTTCTTACCCTGGAAGAGCTCTCTAGGTTAATGGGTAAAGAGCAGCCCATCCTAAATGTCACCTCAAATCAGGAAGTGCTTACTCAGTTCTGTCACTGGGGAATGGCAAGATCGTTGTGGACCACTGCACACAGCAATCCTTATAGGTATTTTTTCTGCATCTACCATGTACTTACGAAAACGTTGTAAAGCTCTTCTCTCACCACCACCACACATTTACCACAAACGCTCACAAGTCTTTTTGTTGCTTTCACCACAAAAAATAAATATGCAAGGAAAT